>NC_133812.1:28942114-29267114 GCF_043250625.1 Sebastes fasciatus
AAGGGATCGGCTAATCAAAGCCGGCCGCTTTGTTAGCATGAAGCTACGGTACAGTTTGAATTGGACTGACACGGCGGGAAAAGAGATCCCTTCTTTTCTCCTTCGACGAGCTCTTTTATGAAACTTCTTATTAATCAGGTGATTCATATCTGGTGTGTGAAACCGTCCCCGTGCTGCTGCGGCTGCTGGAGATCCGGGTGTGTGGCCGTCGACACCAATCAACTCCTGGATCGCAGATTAAATGAGATTAAATGTTGTTTGAATACTTAAGCGAGAGCTGCAGCGTCTTTGAGCCAAATTCATCCTCAGAACCTTTTTTATCTTTGGTTCAGATTTAATGTCTGTGTGCTCTTAACAAAAGAAGTTTATTCAAGTGTGCTATTAGTATACTTCTTTTTAACTTAAAATAAAAGAGTATACTTTCAGTTTACTACTTATCAGAGATATACTTAACAAAAGTAAACTTGGCTCATCCTGAGTATACAGAAAGGTCTAAATATATTTGGCTTAAAGGCTTATACTTAATCTTTTGATCGAGATGTACTTAAGAAAAGTATAATGAAGTATTCTTGCCTTCGAGGCCTACAGAGAGGTGAACCTGGCTTGTAGTTGTGCTTACTTTGTTAAAGTGTGTGAGAGTTTGTAAACAGATGTGAATTTTCTGCGGTTTTGGATTCTCCGTTCACGATAATAATAATATAATAATAAGACGAGTCTCAAGTCACTGTGTGCGACTCAAGTCCAAGTCGCAGACTCAAGTCCCAATCTCTGCTATAAAGTGGTCACAAATATATACAAGTATACTAGCAGTATAAAAACTATTAAACCTCTAGTTTACTGAGAGTATATGTTAAAGTGTACTTTCATAAACTATACAGTGAGCTACAAGTATATACGAGTATACTTGCAGTATAAAAACTATGAGAGCTAAAGATTCTGGGTTTAATTGCTCACAACAGGTATTGATTTATTATAGCAGCTAAAATAATGTAATATTCAGTCAAACTGTGAGGAGGTGGCATCCAGATGTGAACACCTGGAAAGAATCAGATGTGCTTTGACAGATTTTTATGAATACATGTTTTATTTGTTGGCTATTTAACATGTCTAATACTGACTGATTCTCGGTTATAATAAAGTATTTAAACAAAAAAAAAAAAAAAAAAAAAAGGTTGTCTGTATGAAACACTTTAGAAATGAAACAATAAGTTGGTTAATCAATTAGTTTTTTACTGCTTCTTCTTGTTTCTGCACTATTAACTAATAAAGGAATATCTTATATCTCATCTTAGTCGCTAAACAAACAAATAATCAGCACTACAAATCACTTTAAGCAAAAATGGCAATTATTCTCTGGTTCCTGCTGTTTGCTTTTCTTTATCTTATGTGATAATATCTTCAGTCTTGCAGTGACAAAAGCAAGCAACATTATACCACTTTCATATTTTAAATTTTAAGGACCAACCCGTTAATCCAGAGAATGATCAGCAGATAAATCAACAGTGAAAGTATTAGTTAGTGTAAGACCGAAACACAAAAATATAAAGTTATAAAGCAGCTGCCGAAAAACAAAATAAAACAAAACATGAAATTAAAAGCAAAAGCAAACAAATACTGTACATAACCATTTTTTCAGTCAAATTTTCTAGAACAATAGGAGACGGGAACAACATCTAATCTAATCACAGAATATGATTTATTAAGTGTCCGTTGGTCAGAATGAGTTTACGTCATGGTTTGAGTGCAGAAGACACTGAATTCATCCAGATGTGAGGTGTTTTCTTTTTTATTATTATTATTTTTATTTGTTTTCATGCTCTAAACTGATGTTTAACACGTCGAGATTCAGAATCAGAATCAGCTTTATTGGCCAAATACGTGAACACTTATGTTTTTTTGTTGCTGTCAATACTTGAATAGACATACAGCTAAAACAAAGACAAACAAAGCTGGACAAAGTAAACATAAACATTTATCTACTATATACAGATATAAAAATATATAAAAAAACAGTGAGACAATATAGAATAAATAAACTTTATAAGATATAGAGGAGATAAACGGTGCCTCATTTTAAATCACTCCTCAAAACACACTTTTACACGGCTGCTTGTCATTCCTGATTCTGATGCTTTTGTATTTGTTTATTTTTGTTTTTCAGTTATTTCATTGTCTTTTTAAATTGTTTTTATTGTTTTTGTATTCATATTCATAATTTCCCCCGTAGTACCATGTCTGTTGGTTGCTTTGTCCTGTTTTATGTATGTACAGCACTTTGTATCTCTGTTTTTAAAAAGTGCTGTAGAGATAAAGTTATTATTACTGGTTATTATTAATAGTGCAATGGTGCAGAGTACTGGGATATATATGGAAATGAATTCATATAACAGGTTGCTTTATATACATGTGGTAGGTATTACAGTGTATATAATATTCAAATACTTCTATAGTTTATGTTAGTAGCTTTACTTATGAAACAGCTGGAATAAGACGCATTGGAAATGATAAAAGCAAACACACACACACACACACACACACACACACACTGGGAGGCTGGAAGCTTCATACTGGTTATACTGGTGATGAGCCACCAGATGAGGGCGCTCTCTCTCTTTAAGTTACCTCTCTGCATGTTGGAGGAAATCAATCAGCTCACATACAAACTGAGAAAAACCTGCATGATTTGATTTGGTTTCATCCTGTTCACAAGAAAGAAAACTGTTGATGTTTTCGGTGAAAATCAATTTCCACTTTCTGTAACAGCGAGGTCTTTATGGAAATGAGTCAGTAGGAAGCCGGAGCAAAGAATCAGTGTGTATGTTTTACATGAATTCAGTGAATGCATCCTCATGCAGCTGTGAAAATGTGTCACATTCCTGAGCTGTAACAGCTCTCTCCTCTCACATCTGGGATTTGCATCCTTCATCTGCTCTGTTTCCCTTCACCAACACTGAAATGATGCTCCGTCCTATTACCTGCACCTCCAGCGTAAATGTTTATGGAAATGGCCCGTTGGAGCAGGCCAAGTGTTTTCCATCAGCAGCTCTTTGCAGTAATAATACTGCAGTGTTGATGTCAGACCCGCCCTGCCTGAAGAGGGGAGGCTAATGGCCCTCTCCCCCCCCCCATCCATCCATCCATCCATCCATCCTCCGCCCTGCATGAATCTAATTCACCTTAAATGTGCTGCTGCAGGGTTGGGAAGCGAGAGGGCATCTGTTCAGAGAGTCCCCATTTAAGGAGCATTATGTAACATCAGACTGTGGATGATGGAGATCCAACCACGATACAATCAAAGGGAACGTGGACACGAGTCTGCAAGGCTCACACGGCTCACACACCTGGTGACTTTTAAATTTAAATCTTTATCGTCAAAAAAAAAATCAAAAATAATTATCATTCTTATGAAGAGCTTGCTATTATTTCAAAAACATTTAAAAAAAAAATTGTCATTCTATTTATTGTGTATTATTTATGTTAATTTTGTTATTATTATTATTATTATTATTATTATTAATAATAATAATAATAATCTAATAATTTTATCAAATCAATGATGAATTACCTTGTTTATTTGGGGTTTTCCTTAAAAATTTGTTTTCATTTCTTTGTATTTTATTTAAACACAAATAAATATAAATATCGAAATTATAATTTTTTTATTATAATTTAAATAAACGATTAGTCGATTAATCAATTGGTCGATTGATAGAATTGAACTTGGATCTATTTTTCATACAAAAACATTTGTATTTTCTTTAAACATAAATAAATAAATAAAATAAAAATAAATAAAACTCTTGATTTATATATATATATATATATATATTGCACACAAAACTTATGGAGAGTTTATAGCTTTGCTATAAATAAAACTAACAGTTTGTACAAGCACATCTGAGACGATTAGTCAATTAATCAATTAGTCGATTGACAGAAACTAGAAACTATTTTTCATGCAAAAACATTTCATGCTTCCAGCTTCACAATTGTGAAGCTTTGCTGCTTTTCCTTTTAATCATGTTAATAATGTATTAGTAATAATGTTGAGGTTTGGACTGTTGGTTTGACTAAACAAACATAGTGAAGGTGTCACTTTGACCTCTGGGTCATTGTGACACCATTTCTCACTATTATTTTTACAAACCAAACAATCAATCGATTCATGGAGAAAATAATCAGCAGATTAATCCATAATGAAAATAATCATTAGTCAATATTTCAAAATGAGCCCATCTCAACCAACTACAACAGTAAAATCCTGCTTTTACATTAATGCAGGAGGAATAATAATCTAATGATAGAATATTTAATGGTACAACAGTAAGTAAGTAAGTAAGTAAGTAAAGTTTATTTGTATAGCACCTTTCACAGATACAAAATCACAAAGTGCTTTACAATAATAAAAAACACATCAGTCAATATTAAAAGTAGCGATGAAAAGGGCTGTCAAGCTAAAAACACAACAAAACAAACAAATGAGGACAAGGACACATAAACAGGTAACACATACATGTAAAATACAACAGCCACGGTGGATATGTATATACCTTTAATACTGCATTAATAGAGCTTTTTCCTGATTATAGTAATATTTTCACAGTATTTTTTACAGTGTGGTATTAGTACTTTTACAAAGTGAATACTTCCTCCACATACATCATACTGCTTCACTGCTGCAGTACCGTCTCCGGTCGTTGGGGGTCGCTGTGGGTTCATCTCGGCTGTTTCCGGAGCGTTCCGGAATCAGCCGAGATGCTCCGGAACCAGTACATAGCGCCATGTCCAGCAGCATGTAGCCGGACTGTTGGATTCATTCACAACAAAACAAAGTCTCTGTTTTAACTCAGAACGATTTTAACTGTTTCTTTAAGACTTCACGTTTTTTTATAAGCTGACACAGAAGCCACTTGTTCACCGGAGATGGGAGTCCCGGCGTTCTTCCGCTGGCTGAGCCGCAAATACGCATCTATCATCGTCCACTGTGTGGAGGAGAAGGTAGGCTAGCTGCTAGCTGCTAGCATGTAGCCTGTAGCCTGTTAGCTAGAGACCGTTTACTGCGTTGGCGGGAAGATTTTAACGTGTCATATCTTTATATTTACATCTTATTTTACTCGTTATGTTATATTATGTGTGTTCGTGGTGGTTAGTGTCGCGTCGTAGATGTGTTTTTGTGTGTTTTTAATGTTTTGAGGGTTTCAGTTTAAACCAACTGACACGGTTAACCGGAAGCTCGTGTTCTTCTTCGTGGGTTTGTAAACAAACAGACGCAGTTGTTTATTCTTAAAAACACTAAACTGACACACTAAACCAACACTCTACAAACACTCTACCAACACTCTACAAACACTCTACCAACACTAAACTGAACCTCTACCAACACTAAACTGACACTCTACCAACACTAAACCAACACACTAAACCAACACTCTACCAACACTAAACTGACACTCTACCAACACTAAACTGACACTCTACCAACACTAAACCAACACTCTACCAACACTAAACTGAACCTCTACCAACACTAAACCAACACTAAACTGACACTAAACCAACACTCTACCAACACTAAACTGAACCTCTACCAACACTACCAACACTAAACTGAACCTCTACCAACACTAAACCAACACACTAAACCAACACTCTACCAACACTAAACTGACACTCTACCAACACTAAACCAACACTCTACCAACACTAAACTGAACCTCTACCAACACTAAACCAACACTAAACTGACACTAAACCAACACTCTACCAACACTAAACCAACACTCTACCAACACTAAACTGAACCTCTACCAACACTAAACTGACACTAAACCAACACTCGACAAACACTCTACAAACACTCTACAAACACTAAACCAACACTCTACAAACACTCTACCAACACTAAACTGAACCTCTACCAATACTAAACTGACACTAAACCAACACACTAAACCGACACTAAACCAACACTAAACTGACACTAAACCAACACACTAAACCAACACTCTACCAACACTAAACTGACACTAAACCAACACACTAAACTGACACTAAACCAACACTAAACCAACACTCTACCAACACTAAACTGGCACATTAAGACTGTTATTTTTAAATGTAGCACCATATAAAAATCATAATTAACCTGACCATTCAGGGGTACTTGTACTTCACTTCAGTATTTACATTTCTGCTACTGTATACTTGTACTCTACTAAATCTCAGAGGGAAATATTATACTATATATACTATAGTATAATATATATATATATATATATATATATTATATATATTATTTTTTTTACTCCACTACATTTACACACAGTAAAGCTTTAGTTTATTTTCATTTGATGATGCATTGCTGTAGATTAAACTACTCAACAGTATACAAATGAGTTAAAAACATCTACAGCAGTAATATTAATCCAGAAACATTTTACTGCGATATCAATAGTTTTACTTTAGTTGATAATACTTACATACAGTTACTTAAGTTTTGATTGCAGAACTTTTACTCATTGAGTGTTTTCACAGTGTGGTATCAGTACTTTTACTAAGTAAAGGATCTGGATACTTCTTCCACCACTAAACTATGTTAAAACGTCTACGTTGTTGGAAAATATTGACCGAAATATCGTCTGTAGTCGCATGAAACTCTTGTGCACTGAGTACATGGATGAAATTAAAGGCTTTCACACACTTACATTTATTTATTTGACCTATATTTAACCAGATAAGTCAATTAAGAACAAATTCTCATTTACAATCACAACCTGGCCGAGAGGCAGCGACAGAAGGCGAGGCGTTACAAAATATTAGATCATAGAACATAAGTATGAATTAGTGCAACAAAACATTGCAATATATATATATATATATATATATATATATATATATATATATATATACCACCTCAGCTAACATACTAAATAATACAATATCATGAAATTAAAACTTGAATTTCTTTCCGTATCTAATTGCCGTTTGTTTAATGACTGTCAGTTGTTTAGGCCTCTGTCAAACTATTTTCTAGGGAAAAACCTATGCCGTCTTCACACAAGTTTTTTTTCTGTCTTGTTTTATCTTCACAGGGTAAAGAATGTAATGGAGTCCGTATTCCTGTCGATACGACCAAGCCAAACCCCAACGAGGTGGAATTCGACAACTTGTACTTGGACATGAACGGGATCATTCACCCTTGTACGCATCCAGAGGACAAGTAAGAACTCCCCTCTGTTCAGTTTAGACTTGAGCTGGGCAATACAACAATATATATATATATCGTCAAAATTATATTAAAATGGCTGTTTATGTTTTTCTATATCGCCTCTATTGCGATAGGCTAGGCCTGTAATTCCACTTAAAGTTTCTTAATAAAGTGAAAAAAGAACTATTAATTTGTCAAGTCACACAGGAGTATTGATTGATTAGTTTGTTTATTATGTCGTCATATTATGCACAACAATTACAGCAAGCAGTCGTTGGCAATGAAAATCTTGGGTCTCAGGTACCCTTGAACTATGCTCATTAAAAATGTAAAAGCAAAATGAGAATCAAAGACATAAAATAGTTAAGTTAAAATATAGGGCTTAAATATTAACATACATAAATATAAATTTGTAGATGGTAGTATTTCCAATGGATAAGCTGAATGTAAACAGGATGTAGTATGTATATGCATGATAAAATGAATTAATCTGTAAAATAATCAACAGATTAATTGTTGGGGGGAAAAAGCTGTACTTGCAGTCTAGATTGCATCCAGAGTGATGAGGGGACTTTAATGAGCACAAATCAAGTATTTTGTTTCTATGATCAAACCTGGATGTTTTGTTCTAATAATAATGGTAATAAATTCGACATATTTAGCGCTTTTCAGGGACTGAAACAATAGGTTGCCAAGGATGCTAAAATGGTAAAAGATGCAAATTTGAGTGTTGATCCGTGGGATTGCCTCCCAGTTATGAAATGTTTTTTACACTAAACAAGGGACCTTTAAAATACCCAGATTTCTAAATGAAGTTTGGTATGACACACATCCCCACATGTAAGAACAGCATAATTAAGTGATAAAAATAAAACTGTACTTCACACTCTGACCTCTGCTCTCCACAGACCCGCTCCCAAAAATGAGGACGAGATGATGGTCGCCATTTTCGAGTACATTGACCGCCTCTTCAATATTGTGCGGCCCAGAAGAGTTCTCTACATGGCCATCGACGGAGTGGTGAGTAACGTTCAGTAACGGAAACCTGCCGCCAGAGCAAAGTTTGGATGATAGCTCACATCCACAACAAAAACTGAAACACGGCTTATTGAAATATCTACCAGAGAATCAAACATTTATTAGGTTACATCCACACTAATATGTTTTCATTTTAAAACATAACTTTTACAACGTTTACACCCAGTGTCCACACCACTCCGGCGTTTTCGAGCCCCTAAAACGGAGGCGTTTGAAAACTTTGCAGACCCCGTTTTAGTTATCCGGAAGAAAACGAAGGACACCAGCCTCAACCAGCAGCGGTTAATTTCAACTTGGATGACGAGTTACAAGCGTTGCTGACCTTGTTGTCTCTGCTAGCAGCTGTTGTGCAGTTAAATTCAGCTTTTTATAATGTTACTACTGCCTACATGCGCAGGAGGAAAGCTAGTTTTAGAGCACTTTGCATCGATTCCCGTGTCCAGCGCTGCTTCCTGTTTACACCGGCACGAGCATGCCCAGTGGTCATGTGATATGAAAATGTATAAGTGTGGATGTAACCTTAGATTTTATCCGTCAAATGTTGTTTTTCATATTGTCAAACATGGCCTGTAGGGTAGTAGTCAGTTTCTATCATATTCCAAATAATCTGATGTTACCTGGGTTAACGTAGACAGAAAATAGCTCTGATGACCAGCCTGAAATCAGCTGCTGTACAGTAGAAACAACATCCTGTTTAACTCCACCAGGCTCCGCGGGCCAAGATGAACCAGCAGCGCTCTCGGCGGTTTCGTGCCTCCAAAGAAGGAGTGGAGCTAGTGGAGGAGAAGAATCGCATCAGGGAGGAGATCATCGAGAGAGGTGTGTGTGTGCTGTTTTTAAATCCCTGCTACAAGTACAGAGAATGTACGTCGGCTCAAACCTCAGGATGTGCAGAGCATTACACGTCATTTTCCTCCTGGCAGGACGTTATTTTCTCTGAGCTCCTCGACAGCTCCGCAGTTTGTAAATGTTTTGTCATTTTGGTGTCTTTTGAGCAAATAGATGTTTCACTGTGTATTTGTGGGATTGTTTGTCTTTTATAATGTTAACTCTTTATGTAACCTTACTTATTATTTCCTCTACAGGAGGTTATCTTGCACCTGAGGAGATTAAAGAGAGGTTTGACAGCAACTGCATCACTCCAGTAAGTAGAAGTGTTTTCACAGTCTTTCATACTTATTACTGGATATTTTAGTGTCTTTTATTGCTGTGTTTTTTTTTTATAACTGTAATGTTTATTGTTATTTTTTGGTTTTGTCAGTTTTTGTGATGCAAACTTGGTACACTTGTTGGTTATATATATAGATGTATTTTTGACTACGACAATCAGCAGAATGACCGGATATGACTTGTTTTGTCTGCAGGGAACAGAGTTTATGGACAACCTGGCTCAGTGTCTCCGATACTACGTCGCAGACCGACTCAGCAATGATCCCGGATGGAAGAACATCACGGTGTGTTGCTGCTCGGCCTTTCAAATACGACCAGAAACGTATTGACATTTTATAGACAAAATAGTTGATAGATCAATCAGAAAATAATGTTGAAATGAATTATCCTTTTTTACTTAATGTTTAGTTTTTCAGCTCTTGGCGGTTGGTATGTTGACACGGACCATGTTGTTGACAGTCGCTAACTTTTTAATACCTTTTTATTATCCAGGTCCTCCTGTCTGATGCCAGTGTTCCTGGTGAAGGTGAACACAAGATTATGGACTACATCAGAAGACAGAGAGGTACAGCTGCCTTACACTGATGAGTTTTAATAATTTACTCATGCCTGTTGCGATACAAAGGAGTACGTTAAAGCACATGTGCTTTTGCACGGTCACGACTCCAGACTGCGACCAAAATGGTGGTCATGTCTAGAAGGTAACCCACAAGTTGCGAAACTCTCACGAGATGGTTAAGGTTAGACATTGACCTTGAATGGTTATGGTTACAATGGGTCGTCGGGCAGCAAGTCTCGCAAGAGTTTTTGCAAATCTTTGCGAGTTTTTGCAATTTATGGGTTACCTCCTAGACACGACCCATTTCTTTGTGATTGTGCGAGTAAAAACTGGCCGACCGGCCATTAATTAATACCATGCTGTACTAAAAATGTGTGTTCAGAAGGTTCAGATATGTCTTCATCAGACATTTTGTTGACTCAAGTTTGTGATTTGTTTTTACAGCTCAACCCAACCACGACCCCAACACTCACCACTGTCTGTGTGGAGCTGATGGTAAGCGTTTACATTTCAGTCTTATATAAGGAATAAGATCAATCAAATACTAGTTAAATAATTAATAAATGTTATTAGCCAGAAGTTAGCTTGTTTTATTGTTTGACTACTTTGTCTACAACTCTGTCATCATGAAATAACATCCCTTTTCTCTCAGCTGACCTGATCATGCTGGGCCTCGCCACCCACGAGCCCAACTTCACCATCATCAGAGAGGAGTTTAAACCCAACAAGCCCCGCCCCTGTGCGCTCTGCAATCAGATAGGTCATGAAATCAAAGACTGTCAGGGGACGGCCAGAGAGAAACAGGGACAGGTGAGCTCAGTAACATGGACAATATAGACAACATGTTTGTAAGCACTGTGGCAGGAAGGGGTTTTTATGACAACAGAACTTTTTCTTAAATGCAGAACTAAGATGGCACATTTTATCCTGTACTTCAGCTATGGAGCAAATGGGGAAACAAACAAACATCAAATATGTTTTGTGATATATTTTGTTTTTGCATTTGCTTGACAGATTTAAATGTATGTCAGCTGGGGCTGTGACGCAATCTGGATATTTTAGTGATCACAGCAACATAAATGGAAAATTAAAACGTTTTTCTCTTGTCATCTTTTTACCTTCCTGTCTGACTTTCTCTAAACGCAACGTGACTTTTACTGTTGCTTATGTATCGACAGTATTTGGAGATTTGTTTATGTTTTAAATGATGACAACTTCCTGTCTGTAAATCCAGAAATGTGTCACGAATGAGACTTGAGCTGTTTTGTTTTCCTTCTTCTCTTTCAGCACGATGAGTTTGCAGACACGATGCCGATGTCTGAGCAGGAGTTCATATTTATCAGGCTGTGTGTTCTGCGGGAGGTAAGATCTTTATCTTCTTTGGGGGAATAAATCACGTCATTGCTTCCTTTATTTTAAAAAGTGACAATGGTTGGTCAAGGGTGGCGCTATAGTGTCTGATATCCATTCAACTCTAATAAATTACGCCTGTTATGTCACTCCACTAATAGGACATTGCTTATGTCACACAGGTACATTTGGTTGTCTTAATGGCTGTTTGAACTAGAATCAGTACCAGAGCAAACTCTTGCCTTTTAGAAATAATAATAATAATTCTTCCTTCCCTCCATGTTTTCAGTACCTCGCCAGAGAGCTGACCATGGCCAGCCTGCCGTTTCCCTTCGACTTTGAGAGGAGCATAGATGACTGGGTCTTCATGTGCTTCTTCGTTGGAAATGACTTCCTGCCGCACCTGCCGTCCTTAGAGATCAGGTGAGATCATTTTCTCCTCTTTTTAAGAAGCTCTTAAGCCTTTTAAAAGTCCTCCTCCCTACTCCTAACCATTTCTCACCTTGGGAGGTCTTTTAAGGGCTAAGTTGCTTTGTGAATAGCTTTCATCTGTACAAGGATCTAGTCTTAACTTTAAGGGAAAATTCTGAGAAAACATCATAATTCTAAGAATTTTCTTAGAATTGTGCCACTAGGAGCAACTCTCGCTTTATGAATACGGCCCATGGCTTTAATTTTAGAAAAAGTGGTAGCGGTTGTATGTTTTGGTCCTTAACTCAGCTCTGTTTTCTGTATTCAAGACCTTAAAAAGGTACTGAAGTATAATAAATGTATTTACACTGTCAAAGGATTTTTTTTTACTGCCTGCAGACTCGATTATTCCAGAATTTCTCGAGACTTCGGCTTTCTTTAAGCTTCACAAAAACCGGGTTAATTGCAGGACAGTTGTATTGTTGCTTTAGACGGTGCAGGTGTTTCCTTTATTACTTGTAATCCTGTCATCACTTCACTTTAACCTCCAACACCGATGACACTGAAAACTGGAGAAGCTCAGCCCTCTATTGTTATGTTTCACTACTTTTCTTTATTTGTATAAGGATGAAATAGAGCTCCAAATGTTTGTTGGTTACCTGCCAAAGCAGCCAAATATCCTGCTGCTGTCAAAGACGAATCAGTGTTTGGTGTCTGTTCAGTGTCCCATCCTGAACGACTCGTCTTTAATTATTGACCGGTGTTGTTTTTGTGTCTCACAGAGAGGGAGCGATAGATCGACTGGTCGGTATCTACAAAGACGTTGTGCACAAAACTGGAGTGAGTATCAGCACGTGTTCGTCTCGTTCAGTGTTTCCAGTCGTGGATTATTATTTGTCTTTTAAGCAGCCGTGGTACTGTGACCTCACCAGGCGTGTGTTTGTCTGCAGGGCTACCTGACGGAGAACGGCTACGTCAACCTGGAGCGAGTTGAGCTCATCATGGCGGCGGTGGGCGTGGCCGAGGACAACATCTTCAAGAAGCGCAAAGAGGACGACGTAAGATTTCTGCAACTTCACACAGCGATCGTTAGACTCCTGGCTCAGAAAAAGAAAAGTCTTTATAAGCTAAATAATATAAAGTGGTATCAGGCCTCAGTACTTTTTGATGCAGGCTGAAATGTGTCTGTAGCAGAGAGATCGAAACCAAACTTTTGTATTCAACTTTGATTCTCAGATAGTTCCTGAATTAAAATCATAATTTTGCCAACTTTAGATTGTTTTAAGTTCCTCTAGGGCTTTTTGTGTTTAGAGACATTTAACATTTAAGAACTTTTGTAGAGCTGCAACGATTATTCGACTAATCAATTAGTTGATCGACAGAAAAATAATCGGCAACTATTTTGATAATCTATTAACCCTTAAAAGTATTTTTCTTTTGTGAACTACTTTTTATTAGTTCATGTTGACAGAAAAGAACATGTATACATTTACAGATATAGTTCCAAAACTGTTAAACTTGAATTGATTCATGGTATATAACACCTAGTGTTCCAATAATAATATGGAAACATGCATATCGATATACAATATACCTCAACATAAATTGGTATGTCTGCACAAACAGATACAGGCGTACCTTGCACCTACGTACACATTACTTAAATCCATATGCTTACATGCACGCTCAAACACACACACACACACAATTACTACGTTAAAAGTCATTTTTCATGCAAAAATGGCAGAAAATGCTTTTTTCAGCCTCTCAAATATGGAGATTTCCTGCGATCTCTGTTTTATATCATATTAAACCAAATATCTTTGGGTTCGGGAAAAAACAAGACATTTAAAGACATCACTTTGGACTTTGAGAAACTCAGATGGACATTTTCCAATATTTTCTGACATTTTATAGACCGAACAATAAATCAATAATTTAGAAAATAATCAGCAGATTAAGCGATAATGAAAAGAATGGTTAGTTGCAGCCCTAAACTTATAGGTTTATATTTCTTAAAGTAAAGTAATTGTAAAAGTATTGAGCTGGTTTAAATGGTGAGCGACAGTAGTAAATATTTCTATTCTGACCTTAATTAATTTCTTTCTGACATTGATAAGTCTTCATATTTTCTTTGTTTTAGGAAGGCTTCAAGAGAAGAATGAAAGAGAAAAAAAAGAGGATGAAGGTGAGTAAAGCTGGTGGATGATGATGATGATAATACTGTTTTCTGTGTAAAACTAGCTGGCAGATCTTACCTGATAAAACCGTACAGACAATACAGGAAGAATTCTTCAGTGATAAAACTGCATCTAGAAGATGATCAGAATCTGGGAAGCATTTTTTTTTTTCATTTCTTAATAGAGCTGCAAAGATTAATCGATGTGTTATTGCAGAATGAGCAGCGGGGCCCCGCCTACATGACTTCGGGCCAGTTTGCCCCTCAGGCGCTGGGGAGACGAGACCGACCCGAGGCCGTCCAGAACGCCCGGAACCAGGCCTACGACATGAGGATGCAGCACAACAAGGTACCACAGGTTCTTTATATGGCGTCTCTGTGCAGCTCTGGAAGTCTGGAAAATGATTCTAGACAAGTTCCAGGTCTTAAAACGAACCAAACTTTATAGTATTTATGGTATTTTACTTATGTGATAAAGAGTTTAGTATCAGTTTGTTTACATGATACTGATCTCTCATATTCTGGTATATGTCGCTGAGGAGATTAATCTCTAATATAGAAATATTATTATAAAATCCTAAAATATAATACAGAAATGAAGACGATAAAACATAACCGAGAGTCTACATGTGTAGTTTTGAGGCTGCTGTCCAGTTACATTTAGTGATATTCTGAGTGCTGTCTTCAGACCCCGTCAGGACATTTTATAACACAACACGGTGATGAATCAGCGCTGCAGGAGTGCAGTCGTGATGATGGAAGTGTTGGTTTTTCTCTCCAGGATGCTGCTCAGTCCCTGAAGTCCACAATGAAGAACGGTGGCAATGTAAGTTACTTGCACATAAAAAAAAACATAAACAGTGTTGGTTTGATTCTAATATATTTATAAGATACAACAGATCAGGCTTTGTCAGGCAGAGAACAGTTCATTCCTGGATTAATTCATGATAAAATGTTAAAATAAAGACAATCATTGTTCTACCAAGCTTTATCAAGATGGATCGTTTAATGTCTGACGTTAACATATATATATATAACAAATAAACAAAACTAAAGAAAACATGTTTACAAATTCAATGAATTAAATTCAGAAAAGAGTCTTGGTTGTAACTGTCACTCAAACATATTTTGTGGTGATCTGCCCCTCAAAAATGTGGTTAACTAGATCCTTGAATATAATAATCAGGCATAGTAATTGGTGGTATATTAACGGGATAGTTTGGGTGATTTAAAGTGGGGTTGTATGAGGTACTTATCCATTATCATGAGAGCAAAGTAATGTACTGATGTGGGCAGCAGCAACACACATTTTAGACAAGAATCAATATCAGTTTCCGTGTACGCTATATTTAGAATATTTTCACCTCTTTACTTCGCTGTCAGACAGCCCTTTACCTCGCTGTCAGACAGCCCTTTACCTCGCTGTCAGACAGCCCTTTCTGACGGGGAACTGAAGCCGTTATCTATACTCTCTTCAAAGCCACCAGACTCCATTCACAAAAACAGTAATTTTACCTCTCAGAACACGGGAGTTGCTGGACTACTGCTGTCTCCATCTGTTAGTTAGTTTGTGTTATTGTGTGACTTTGGTGAATCCAAACTAATCCTTTAAAACACCAAATTCAATAACACCGTAGCTTGTACCGTTCCAGCGCTTTGCATTGCACAGTAGGCGAGGTAGACTGGTCCGATGCATACTGGAGATTTTTTCCAAATCACTATGACATCCGTGTATTTTTGGCATACTGGAGATTTTGCTTTTGTTTGCATACTACATGCTACATATTGGCCTAATCCGTACATACTGGTAGTATAGTATGAGGTTTCAAATACAGCCAGAGTACGCCAGACAGACACACAGCCGACAACCTTGCAGCTGAACTCACTGATGCTGGTCTCGGTGCATCCCTACTGGAGTGTTTATTTGTCTACATGTGAAAGAGTTGAATTGAATGTTATCTTCATCGTCACCCAGCAGTCATCTAAAAGTCTCAACACAGCACGTCCAAAATCAAAAGCTAATCTTTCCTTTAGCAAACTATGAAAACTTGTGGCGATCTCTCCTTTTTAATGTGTATATTTGATGTTTGTGTCTGTCTGAACGTGGTCGCTGTCTCCTGCTTCAGTTCATGGTCATGTTCCCGTTTAACGTGTCTCTTAAAGCTGTTCAGTTTTTCCTGTACGACTTAACAATAGGTTGCCATACATTAGCACATGAATGAAAAGAGCACAGAGGCTTCAGAAAACAGGAAGGCTAAGTAGCTACGGTGGTGATTCATTTATCTTTTCTTTCCATCGGCTTCATTCAGACACACAGACAGACGGCAGAGCAGAGAGTTCATCTTTCACTCAGGAAAAATGTTTTATAATCATCCGGTAGTTATTTATGACGTAATAACAAACATCACCGTCAAATACATAACATGCTCCTGAAAACTGCTTTTTAATTGATGCTATTATACTGTTATATTTTCCCTTTGGTCTTTTATCTGTATGGCATAAATATATGTATGAAATATGGATTCAAATTTAAGATCTCATCACTGACCATGTCCATTTTTATCGCATGTAATGCAGCATTTCTTTGTTAGATTAATATCTGCCAAATGGAGTTGAAATGATTAGTTGATGGATCGATTCATCGTTTTGATCAAACATTCCCTAAATCCAGCTTCTCAGTACATCCAGCTTTACTGCTTTTTTGTCTTGTGCAATAATGAACTGAATATATATAAATATATATTTGGGATTTGCACCGTCGGTGGGACAAAGCAAGGCACTTGATGTCCTCATCTTGGACTATTTAATCAATTAATCGGGGAAATTATGGTTAGCCACAGCTCTAAAAAGAACTAATACTTCAATAAGTTTGTATTAATTTTTTGTATATTCTAGTGACCTTCCCTAAGAAATAATCCGTAGAACTTTATTTATACTGTTTTATTGAAATAAAGATGTAAAGAAAACAATTTAAAAAATCACAACAAGAAACGCTAAAAACACACACAGCTGAATCATTTTACCCTAAAACATTAAAAACCAATGAAATGAAACTATTTAATAATCAAACAGTAATTGATTATTGGTTGGTGGTATTTGTCCAGTTTATGAGTGAAAAACAGGACACAAATAATAACGTATCCATGAAATAAGACTATAGATGGTTCTGATTCTCTTAAACTACAACGTAATCTTTCCATTCCTGTTTTGTTGTTCCAGACGTCTGCGGGGCCCAGCGGCGGCGCAGACAACCGGGGGGTGAAGAGGAAAGCCGAGGACAGCGACAGCGAGCCGGAGCCTGAAGACAACGTCAGGTAAACCTGCGGCGTCGTAGTGGAGGTAGGGGAGGGGTCGGGGTGGCAGCGTGGACACGTCCTGTGTTTAGATTTATAGTCAAGCTGCCGTCTGCAGAGCTGGGTATCGTTTACAATATTACGATGCCAGTACCAATTAGTGCTGGGACGATTCACCTATCTCTGGTTCGATATTATCACGATGCTCGGGTGCTGATCTGATATGTATTGGGATTCTACAAGTATATTGTGATTTGTTAACTTTTTTAACACTAGACCATGAAGGGAAAAAGTTGAATACACTTCTAGGGACTTTTACTTTGGAAAATCTCTAAATTACACGGACATGTAATGTTTTATACTTCTGGTGAATATAATCCATCAATCTTATTTCCATAGATGTATTTAGTATATACAGTTCCCTTTGTTGACAGCTTATTTTGAAAAGCGGACGTAGACCCACGTGTCTACTTCCTCTAACTTCTCCAAGGTGGTCTCTAGCTCTCCCGTCAGCTCCGTTCTCTTTATCCACGTTACCGCCATAAGATAACGTTTCCTGTCCGTGACAGAGTTAGCATGCAGCTTTAGCTCTGCTCTGTCTAGCTCTGCTTCTCCTGTCAATGTGTGAAACCCAAAGTGTTTCCATCCTTTACTGGATGTGTAGTGTGCTGGTAAATCAGGATTTATGCAGAAGGGCTGCAACTAATTATTATTTTCATTAGCGATTAATCTGCAGATTATTTTATATATTAGTCCATCAATTGTTTGGTCTATAAAATGTCAGAAAATAATGAAAAATGTCCATCCCAAGTCCAAGATCATGTCTTTAAAATGTCTTGTTTTGTCCCAAACTCAAAGATATTCAGTTTAATATGATATAAAACAGAGGAAAGCAGGACATTTCCATATTTGAGAGGCTGAAAACAGCATTTTCTGACATTTTTCCATGAGAAATGATTTAGTGATTTATCGATTCTAAAAATAGTTTGCTATTATTTTTCCGTTGATCGACTAATCACCAAGTCAGCTAATGGTTGCAGCTCTAGTTTGCAGTATAAGTGTCCACCAGACAGCGTGCATGATAGTAAAATGCCTTTTAAAAAAAAATATTTACAGACCAGCTTCACTCAGCGAAGACGGCGTTAACAAACACGAGCAGAGAGATTCACTCATTAATGCCACGGTGCTGCAGCACAAGCTGTTTAACACACTCAGCCCTCCGCTGAACAGCTCCCACTTCCCTCCGCACGTGATTAATATGGAAAGCAGGAACATTCGAGTAAATTCCTCTGTGACGCACTCGTCAGAGCTGCTAAATTGGTATTCATGGAGGCTTTCCTCTCAGGAGTCGGCGCTCCCCGCGGGCCGCTCCGAGGATCTGCCACACAGATGCCTGGACGGCCTTGATTATGAGTGCAGAACGGCGTTGCCGCCCCAAATCTACCGAGAAGTCAAAGCCATTAAACTGTTCCAGCAGCAGGGAGGAAGTTGATGCAGTTTTTCTTGTTCAGCCTATACATGAACAGGGCAGTATTTTAATAAGCAAATGCATCGTTTAGGTACATTTACTCTACAAACATGTGATTGTCTCATCCAATACTCCCTCACACTCAACGGTGGAATACATTTACATGTCAAGGTCACAAACAATAGAAGTGATGGAAGAAATAATGTTAAAGCCACAGCGTCCAGACAGCTGATTCCCAAGAGAGTTCATCAATATTATGATGCTTTATAACAAGAGGTATATAGAAGGGATGCAAAACCGAACAGTTCAATGACTGTACAAACCGAACCTTAGGCTTGTTGAACCTTTGCACCACTGTTAACTACAGGCCTGCTAATTATTTAATGAGACAGATGACGTAGAAGAGGCAATTATCTCAACATAGGTCTACTTGACCATTGCCAGAACCGATATATTTGCTTCATCTGAGTCTATGTGGAGGTAGAAGGAAGTTACCGCTTGTATTGTTGTAGTCTGAGTAACGTTCCGTGAACCAAAACAAATAGCAAGCGGCCGCCACGAGCCGAAACAAGAAAGTATAAAACGTTGGAGGGTCGTCGTGGATACGACCCATGTTAAATCCAGCGTGGTAAACACTACACATCCAGTAAAGGATGGAAACACTTTGGGTTTCACACATTGACAGGAAAAGCAGAGCTAGACAGAGCAGAGCTAAAGCTGCATGCTAACTCTGTCACGGACAGGAAATGCTATTGTATGGAGGTAACGTGCGGTCGAGGATGTTGCTCTCGTCTCTGTGGTCAAATGGGCCGACGCTACAACTGTAGAGCACCCAGATACTGACATTTGTGTTCTCTGCATTGAAACGGCCCCGATGGAGCTGACCATGGATGGATAAAGAGAACGGAGCTGACGGGAGAGCTAGAGACCACCTTGGAGAAGTTAGAGGAAGTAGACACGTGGGACTACGTCCGCTTTTCAAAATAAGGTGTTAACAAAGGGAACTATATATACAAAATACATCTATGGTAATAAGATTGATTGGATTATATTCAGCAGAAGAATAAAACATTAGATGTCCCTTATAAATGAAAGAGAAAATACCACTAATCTGTGCGGGTAATGTCTTTATTCTTTGATTTTTGGGTTGCTGGATAATAAATAATTCTTGACAATGACTGATATATTTTAAATAAAGTCTGATAAATGTCCGGTAAAAAAGTCTGAAAAGTGTCCGGTGAAAAAAGTCTGAAAAATGTCCGATTAAAAAAAGTCCAAAAAATGAAATAAATATCTGAAAAATGTTTTAAAAAAAAAAAATAAAAAATGTCCGATTTTAAAAATAGTCCAAAAAATGAAGAAGAAAAAAATCTGAAAAATGTAAAAAATAAAATAAAAATAAAAAAGTCTGTAAGATGTCCGATTAAAAAAGGTCTAAAAAATGTCCGATTTAAAAAAGGTTTAAAAAATGTCCGATTTAAAAAAGGTCTAAAAAATGTCCGATTTAAAAAAAGGTCTAAAAAATGTCCAATTTAAAAAAGGTCTAAAAAATGTCAGATTAAAAAAAGTCTGGAAAATGTCCGATAAAAAAAATCTGAAAAAATCTGGAAAAAAAATGTCTGAAAAAAGTCAAAAAAATAATAATCTGAAAACGGAAAAAAATCTGAAAAATGTCCAATTTAAAAAAAGTCTGAAAAATGTCCGATAAAGTCAAAAAAATTAAGAAAAAAAATCTGAACGATGTTAAAAAAAAAAAAAAAATGTCAGATAAAAATGACATAAAAAAGTCAAAAAAAACAAAACAGAAAAATGTAAGCAAAAAAATGAAAAAAGTCCAGTAAATATTTTGCATACATGCTGCAAATCAAACATTTTTACTTGATTCATTTAGAGATTTTCCAAAGTAAAAGTCCCTAGAAGTGAATGATTCAACTTTTCCCCATGGTCTAGTGGTAGAAAAACGCAGAACATATCGAAGCGTCACTCAAGTATCGTGATAGTATTGAATCAGGTGATGGGTGTATCGTCCTAGCCCTAATAGTAGTTGTAGTACATAAGTAGTGTTTAACCTACAAATTATGACCAGTTGATCAAACTGTAGAGGCTGAGCTGAGCACATTCTGACTGTACAGAAAGACTGATTAAAACGTAAAGTGTGAATTAGTGCAGTATACTGGATTATTAAAATTGCACAGAATCCGTCTTCTCAATAGTTTGGATCAGTAAAGTATGATATACTGTATACTATATAATATGTCCATGTGTGCTGCAGGTTATGGGAGGACGGCTGGAAGCAGAGATACTACAAGACCAAATTTGACGTGGACGTGTCGGACGAGGGTTTCAGGAAGAAGGTGGTTCAGTCTTACGTGGAGGGTCTCTGCTGGGTGCTGCGCTACTACTACCAGGTAACCCTGAAATCACTCTGTGGCTTCATTTACTCCATCTCATACACTGAAACAGGGTCATAACCTGGACTGTCATGACGTCATTTCATCTGTACTGTTTCTATTCTGCTGAGAAACTGTGTTTTTTTTCCTGTTAAAGTGGTTAAATGTTGACATTGGTGTAACTTCTCCCAAACACTACTGAACACCAGTGTTATAAACTTTAATATTGGCTTCCTTTTGAACTATCCTGATGATTTTGGTGACTTATCAGATCACAAATGATGTGGTACCCTTATTTCAGAGCTGAACAATCTTTAAATTAATAAAATAACAGCAAACGCAAAAAAATAAGATATTTATTGCTCAGATACAGGTTGCTCAACAGTTTTTAAAGATTTTTCCGTGACCTTTCTTGTCATAAAAATAAGAATTTGATCAATGTTCGATGAAGTTTGACAAGGAACGTTAAAACTTGCTGAAAGGTTTTGGTTTCATTCTTTTCTCCTTAGGTTTTTTTTTTTTTAAACCAAATTCAGTTTATAATTGATCATCTAGGTTCAAACTCACCTCGTTGTGTCCAAAGAAAAGACGTCTAATGGACGAACGGCATTTTCAACAGAGCGACAGTTTTTTTTTTGTTGAAAGTCAAGAACTGCTTACCGTCGAGTGTCTCGACAAACAAACCTCCGCGCAGCAGAGATACCAGTATCACTTTATTGTTTGCAGTGTGATTATACACTAAATAATTTTATTGTTGTAAAATATTGATCTTTATCTTGAGATGAAATTATCAGCTGCGGGCCCTCTTCAGAGGATCCGGGGCCGCGGCGGGCTGAGCCGGGGGGGATTTGTCCGGGCTGATTGTGAGCTGTCTATATGCACGCTCTGTGTTGACTCCACATGTTCGCCAATCCAAAGCCCCTCTCAGGGGGCCGTTCTGGATGAATTCATTAGCGGGGCCCTCGGTGGACGGGGACGTGTCTGCTCTCCGCCGCCACACATTCACGGTTCTGTCCGCCGCCGCCACTGTAGAGTAATGGTCACGCACACCTCGCCAAATGATCAGAGCTGGGTTTATACAGAACACAAAAGATTCACACTTTGTTCTCAGTTTTTTGGTGTGAAACTGATGGAAGACGCTGTTTTTCTTCAGTCTATTTGGTACAGTGGAAAGACAGAAACCAGGGCTGCACAATTAATCTAAATTTTATGGAAGTTGCAATATTCAAATGGCAATATTTGTTGAAGACGAATGTGTGTCAAAATACCATTTTAAACTAAATACTATGGTGCTGCAGAGATGTCCCGGCCTTCACATCATATTCTACAGACTTAAGAAAACATCTTTGTTTGGTACAGATCACCGCAGAAATCACATCATAATAATCAATTTAATGTTTTTCAATGAAAATGAGAATGATGTAAAAATTTCCTCTAATATCGCAAATGCAATATCTGATAAAATAATCGCAATTAGACTTTTCCTGGACCGAAATCAAATAGAATACGGAGATCAGTGTGCCAAACCTACAGTAACAAGTCTTAAATCTTCTGTCAACTTTAATCGACAACATAGATGCTATTTTAATAATAATGAATAATTAATTATGCATTTTGTTATATTTTATTTGTAAAGGCCGCTTGATTTAATTTTAAACAGAACTGACCAGCCTTAAAAATGTGTATTTTTCCAAATTTTTAGGAACAAGTTTATTAGTTTATTATTAGTTTATTAGGATCCCCATTAGCTGACACCATGACGTCAGCTCGTCTTCCTGTGGTCTGACACAGAACTCGCAAACAATTATATATGTTGTATACATTCAAACATCACATTACATACTTAAAATCCCTGTCCTCACGTTACCTTAGTTAAAAATAATGCCAGCAAACACCACAAACAAAAAAACAAAAACATCAGCACGCCAGAAGAATCATTTACTGTTGGTTCATGCAGTTAATTGCATTAAATACTCGTTTAATGCTTCTGGTATTTGTTTTATTAACTTGGTTTGGTAAAGAGTTCCATCCTGTAATAACTCAGTACATCACAGTATATCTGAGGAGATTTGTTCTGATGATTGAAGCCAATAAGAATATTTTTTTTCTATTTGACAGTAGATTTGTATATAAAACAATCCGACTGATATTCAGTGTGATGAGATACAATCAGACAAAACTTCTTAAAGTATAAAACTTTCAACAATTCAGTTTGTTGGTTTTTAATCATAATTAATCAGCCTGAGCTCATTATAGTTTTTATTTGATTTGAATAATTGAGACTAGCGCTGAATTGTTAGTTAATTAGATGGATCGAGAATTTTGCCAAATATTTAATAATCAATTTGTATTTATTTTTCTTGATAAATGTTTCTCACGTGATGATTTACTGTTTTTTTTTATATCGTCGTAATTAACATAAACATTGTATGTTTGGGTTTTGGACATTTCGTTGGCTGCCACCTTCCTATTTTATAAACTAAACCATTAATCAGAACAAATAACAGATTAGTTGTTAATGAAAGTTGTTAATTGCTTAGTGGGCAGCAGAAGATAAGATTACAGGGGATTGTCGTTTATTTACTGTGATAACATGCTGAGCTTTTCTCATTCAGTCAGTTGTTCTAAAACTGGACGGTAAATGTATTTTTTTTTTTTTATTGTTGAGGTTTGTGGTCTGTGACTCCGCCAGGCCGAGGTCACAGATGAAACTCTCCTCGAGGCGTTAACACAAACGATCGGTGCGATTATTAGAGTGGAGATTGGAGCCTCCTCCTGCTTTTATTATGGTAAAGTCCCATATTATCATGTGAATGAGCATCTTTAATAATAGAGCGGTGCTGAGGATTGGTGGATTTATCGGTGAGGTGGATTGTGGGGAGTGAAGGTCGTTGTTTGGTTCGTGTTTGTTCAGGGAGGTTAAAATGTCTCTTCTTTTGCTCCCACGTAAACATTTCAGAAACACCGAGCCGAGGAGGGGAGTTATTTTTTAGATGCAGGAGCCTCTCAGCAGGTGTTACAGAATATTTTGTCCCCAGGTGCTCCAGCGTTCCACGGTCATATTTCTCCACAACGACCGGATCGGTTTTTGCTCCCCCCCCCCCCTCTCACCACCGATATTGAAGTTTTAAAGACACATATAGTTTAAAACACACTCTGTCTGATCAGGATTCAGGCCTGTGGAGGTTTTTAAATGTCAGCGTTAGTCTGATCAGATTGGATTTTAAGCTTTGTGCTGCAGTGGAACTTTGGTGGGAAAAAGGGCAAAGAAAAGCTTTTTCTTTCTGTTTCCTGGTCGTCTCTAAGTGATTTCTTTTTGTCTCATTTTGTCAGTCAGGAAATTACTTCACATCTAACACTAAAACTGTTCTGTAGGACAAAGGGAAGAGCAACAACTGAGCTGATATTAAATCAAACAGAAAATAAGTTAACGTGATTAATCATCACTTGAGCTGCAACGATTCATCGATTAGTTGTCAACTATTAAATTAATCACCAACTATTTTGATAATCGATTAATTGGTTTCAGTAGTTTTTAATAAAAAGTCAGAATAGAAAAATAAAATAAAACTAAGGAGAAAAGAAAGAGACCAAAACCTTTCAGCATGTTTTAGGATCTCTGAATAAAGATTTATTTTGTGGTCGAGTTCCTCATCAAACTAAACGATCAATCAATCAAATTATTCATTTTTAAGACAAAAATGGTCACGGAGAAATCTTCAAAAACGGTTTCTAACAGACGTGCAGAGTATAGAAACGTTTACAGCAGCTGGATTAGTTATATTTTTCTGTTTGTTTTAAGATCCTCTCAGGTTCCTTCCCTCCCTTTCTAAAACAGATAGAGCTGCAAGGATTAATCGATTAGTTGTTAACTATTAAATTAATCGCCAACTATTTTGACAATCGATTAATCGGTTGAGTAGCTTTGTGTGTGTGTTTTGGATTTCTCCTGACATGTAAAGTGATATTAACAGTCAGTGATTGTTTCCGTGTTGATCTGCAGGGCTGCGCCTCCTGGAAGTGGTACTTCCCGTTCCACTACGCTCCGTTCGCCTCCGACTTCAAAGACATCAAAGGGATGTTCACCGATTTTGAGAAGGCGACCAAACCGGTGAGAACGGACCGTCTCTTCTTCTTTCTTTTGTTGTCTCAGCTCTTTTGTCTCATCTCCTCTCCATCGTCACGCTCCAACAAAGAAGTTTTTATGTTGCATATGTTGCTCCAATCAAAAGCCAGTAAACTCGCAATGACTTGAGGTCATGTTGGGTAACGCCAGGTGGAGGCGTTGTTATAGAAATCCACTAAAAGAGTCTTTACAATAGAAGAGATGAATGTGTGTGTGTGTGTGTGTGTAAATAACTCATGTTTGGTTGTCGTGTGCAGTTCAAGCCACTGGAGCAGCTGATGGGAGTGTTTCCTGCCGCCAGCGGCAACTTCCTGCCCGAAACCTGGAGGACCCTCATGAGCAGTCCGGTGAGTGTTGAGTCCAGAAAGAGGTCCAGAGAGATCAAGAGGTTGTTCTGATAATTCAGACGTCTTTAAAAATGGGTAAACTAACTGCGACAGATATGCAGGGAATAAATATCTGATACAGAATGATTTAAAGAAATACAGACTTTTCTCAGAGCAGAATAGTTTTAATGAGCTCAAGTCTCACTTCTTTTGCTACAGGAATCTTCCATCATCGACTTCTACCCCGACGACTTCGCCATTGATCTCAACGGCAAGAAATACGCCTGGCAGGGTGAGTCAGTAATCCAGCTGTTACACCTGTGGGGGAGATCCTCAGTCAGTAACCCAGATGTTAAAGGTGTGGTGGAGATCCTCAGTCAGTAATCCAGATGTTACAGCTGTGGTGGATATCCTCAGTCAGTAATCCAGCTGTTACAGCTGTGGTGGAGTCTTTCCAGCAGTTTTATATCATTATTGTGAATTAACACCTGATCCCTTCTACATGAGACGCGTATAAAGTCATTAATTCACTCTCTGACTGTGTTTTTGGGGATCTTTCACGGAGCCGGACTAGTTCTGCCCACTGGTCTGAACTTCCTCACAGGACATAGAATTACGTTCCCCTTCTTCTCCTTCTACTCCTCATCCTTCTTCTCCTTCTTCTTCTCGTTAAATTCCTGTGTATGTGCTTTTATTTTGAAGGTGTGGCTTTGTTGCCCTTCGTGGATGAACGCCGGCTGAGGGCGGCTCTGGATGACGTCTACCGTGACCTCTCACCTGAGGAAGGTGAGTAAAAACATATTTCACTTAGTCTTTCCTCTTCTCTCTTCCTTCTCTCCTCTGTCTTCCTTTGTTAGTCTGTTGTTTTGTTGTTTGTTTTTCAGTCTTTCCATCCATCATCTCTCCTCTCTTCCCCCCCAGAACCCTAGTAGAGCCCCAGTCTTCCCCTCCAGAACCCTAGTAGAGCACCAGTCTTCTCAGTAATCACTGTTTTTTCCCCTCCCTGACCACAGCCGCTGTCTGTTCTCTATTGCAGTGAGAAGAAACAGTCTGGGCAGCGATGTGCTGTTTCTGGGGAAGTCTCACCCGCTCTTCGACTTCATCCACGAACTCTACCGCACAGAATCTCACGAGGTAACAAAACTCCACAATAGACACAATAAATTCACAATATATATATATATATATATATATATCTCAAACTGATGGTGCTAAATCGTTCCGTCTGTCTTCAGAAATAATTTTAGGCTGCGTTACAAATCGCATACTTTTTCTTTTTTTTTACTGTTAGTACGTACTGCAGCTGCCCTTACAAAATACCTACTGTTGCATGCAGTATGAATACAACTGGGACATACTACTTGTCTTGAACTGTGACCCTCTTGCTCATATATCCGCTGTGCAAAGGATTGTGGGTCAGAATAGCCAGAAAAGCATGCTGGCTTGCATACTGCAGAATGTGATCAGATGTAGTAGAACATCCTGGTATTTTTTGGCATACTTCATTTGACGTACAATATAAAAGGAAATACTAGATATTTTTCTGGCGTTTCTTCTAGCTTCAAACAGTCAATGTACTTTTAGACAGGAAGCAACAAAGGGGCTGATGGGAAATGTGGTCTTAATCTTGACAAACGGGAGCAGTAGGGGAATGTAACTAAGTACATTTTCTCAAGTACTCTACTTAAGTACACATTTGAGGTACTAGAGTATTTGCATTTTCTGCTACTTTATACTTCTACTCCAATACACGTATTTAATAGTTTAGTTTAATAGTTTTATACTTTGGTAAACTAATAAATTATGATGCTTTATTATGGATAAATATAAGACTTTATTGATCCCTTGGTGAAACTCACAATCTACCCAGCAGTAATTAAAAAGATAATATATATTATTCTGCCTAATGAGTACTTTTACTTATACTTTAAGTATATTTTGATGCTAATACTTGTGTACTTTAATCTAACATTTTGAATGCAGAGTATTTCTACACTGTGGTCTTAGTACTTCTACTGAGTACTTCTTCCACCTCTGGATGGGAGCACTAACAACTTGCATCATCTGAAAAGTTTCTCAGTAAATGTGATGATGAGGTATCTAGTTTCTCATAGTTGTGTTGTTTCATAGCTTCTTTAAATTAATATCTTTACTGTGGTGTAACGCATCCTGCAGCTGCTCAGTCATCTCAACACGTGTCTGTAGTAATAATAATCTTCTTCTGTGGTTCTGTGGATCAAACTTTCACATCCAATAAAAGATCTGCATCGGTTGCTGCGTCACTCTGCTGCAGATGTGTTTGTGTAGCTGAGCAGGTGTCGTCTGAGTTGTATTTGGTCTCGTTGATTATGCATTCGTAAACTACAGCAAATTGTTGTTCTCATATTTTACTCGCTGGGTGAAAACGTCCTAATGAGCATTTCTGAACAGTGAAGCGAAAACGGCAGCACGTAAAACTGCAAACATTGACCAGGACTGATGCGGACGCATTACTACAATCATTTACAGGCTCTGGTCTCGCTGAAAGTTCCCATTTAAAGTCATTTCTTAAACTGTAATGTGTTTTCTTCCTTAAAAGAAAAGATGCAAATCTGAAGCAAACTTCTCAAAGTCTTAAAGCTTACAAATACATTGAATGCATGCCGTTACACACACACACACACGTGTAGACACGCCGTTAGATTATCGACATCTTCTGTGCAAAGGTGACACACTGTCCGAGTGGAAAGAGTTCATCCTCTGAGGAACCTAAATGTGATCATTCCCTGGTTAGCAGGACAAAAACACCTTGAAGTTATTCTCTATATTGATGCACATCATCTAACAAGGTGTGAATATACATAATACAGTGTGTTGTAAAAATATGACTGTATATTCTGCTGGTCAGTAAATCAAATCACCATTAATAACTTGATACAAACTCCACCTGTCCCTCCTCCAGGCCACTGATATCCCTGCAGAGCTGTGCCACGGGATCCTCGGCACATTAAATCTCGATGACAACCCTATTCTACCAGATAAGTAAGGAAACGCCTGCTTTATTCTCACTTTCTTTTCTGTACATTTTGTCTCTTGTTCTTTATGATTTTAAGAAACACTTTAACCTCCCGAAGGAGCTGGTCCAAGTGTTGTTGTGTTATAAGTGTCATATCTCCTTCAGGGCAGTGACATCACCAATCCCAATGCTGCGTGACGTTGCACAGAACAATGCGATCGGGTAAGGAACCGTCTATTTTCATTCTTTATTCTGTTTTCAGATAGTTAAACACCATGAGTTTTGTTCCAGGTTGAGATATCTGACTGAACACTCTAAAAATCTAAATTAGGGATGCACCAATCTGACTTTTTAAGTCCCGATACGATACCTGGGCTTTGGGTATTGGCCGATACAGAATACCGATCTGATACCAGTGTTTAATTAATCAGCTGTATGCCACACTGTGTGGAAGTGACTGGGATCATTCTGTTATGTGTAAGACAACATCAGGCTGGACTTAAACATTACTTTCCTAATATATAAAACAAAATGTAACAAATAAATACAATTTTTTATTTTATTTATACAAATTGAATTTGTATTTATTATTAAAATAATAAATCATACACCAGTATATTGGTAAAGAATCTTCAAAATTAACACAATTTTTATTCATTTTTAAAATAATAAATCATACACCAGTAACTTGATAAAAACATCTTAAAAATGAACAGGGATTACAATTCCATTATATAATGTTTGTAGTATATAAACATAGATCGGATCCATTGTCACCGATACCCGATCCATCTTTTTGAGTCAGTATCGGCCCGATATCCGATCCGGTATCGATGCATCCCTAATCTGAATATAAAAAAGAAGGGTGATCATGTTGGTTTTTGGGCCCTGCTCTGATACTGTAGCAGCTTGACAGGCTGGATCATCTGTATTTCTACATACATTATACTACAAATTCATGCTGCTGCAGTATTTTTCCAAATGCTTGTACTTGACCTCCGACTCTGCACATGTTCGTCTGACTGGAATAAAGAGCGATTGGAGTGTAAATGTTCAGATGATGGAAAAAGCAACAAAGGCAGAGCTGATGTCAAACATGAGAGGAGGTGGACACAATAAGAGGAACTTAATGCAGTCAGATACAGTGGCCACGCAGCGAATCCTGTCGTTTTGAAGCTTATAATCATGTGTGCTGCTAAACATTATCGGTTAATGTTTAAGGTCAAGGGGATGCCGACCAGCAGTCAAAGATATTCAGATTCTAATGATATAAAACGAAGAAAAGCAGCAAGATACTTCTCTAGACTGTCATTATAGGTTCAACTCTGTGGTCATTTCCTAGCTGTAGTTTGCAGTGGAGGTTGTTGTATTGAATTGTAATATGTGCTGAGGTGTTCCTGTTATTTTGTCCACCCCTTCTGTGTAAACAAAACTGCCAAAAAAAGTTAGAAATAAACATAACAAACCTTTTAAATGCAGGACTCACAGTTGATAGTTAACAATACTTAATATTCTGTGTACATATACATACACGTTATGCACATGTACACATATGTATACTTTGTGCACATGTACACATACATATACTTTATGCACATATTCACATGCATATACTTTATGCACATATTCACACACACATACGTTATGCACATATTCACATGCATATACTTTATGCACATATTCACACACATACGTTATGCACATATTCAAACACATATACTTTATGCACATATTCACATACATATACTTTATGCACATATTCACATGCATATACTTTATGCACATATTCACATACATATACTTTATGCACATATTCACATACATATACTTTATGCACATATTCACATGCATATACTTTATGCACATATTCACATGCATATACTTTATTCACATATACTTTATGCACATATTCACATACATATACTTTATGCATGTATTCACACACATATACTTTATCAGGCAGATATCTGCATGTTTTTTGACTTCTCTCTTGTATATTTTGATTCACTTGCACCCAGACATTTTGAGCGCAGCTCCAGAGCACATTATTATTATTATTAGAGCCGTGTGTATCTGTACACCCACCTTTCAGTAGAATAATAGGAGTGTGCAGCTTTTCTCTGAGGGAGAAAAGACATTCAGGAAGATGTGGAAAATGACCGGGTGAAGTAGCCGAGGCAGGTTGAGAATGACAACACTTCATCGCGATAATAATCCTCGACATCAAACATCACAAACTCACGATCTCGGTGTTGAAGGGGAGATTTTTCCTTTTTAAAAATGTGAGCTAATGGAACTCTTTTTGTCCCCAGTTGAAGATGATTTTTCTTCTGCTTTCCAGAGTGAAGTTCAAGGATCCCCACTATGCAGATGACTTTGTGTTCAAGGCGGTCCTCCTTTCTGGAGCCAAGTGAGGGTTTTTTTCTTTGTTAAACTTTATCTCAGAAATGCTTTACTAGATATTAAAGCCTTTTTATTTTGCACCTTTCTTTATTAAAGGCTGGTGATATTATATAGTTCTCTTATTTCAAAAAATCACATGAAACGACTAAAACCAACAACATGTTAATAAGACTCTCAGTTCTTTCTGGCGCTCAGCTCCAACCCCGTTGGTTCCTACTGAACACGTGGATCTTTAAAAACCCAAATATATAGTTTTATTTTAAAATGGTCAGTCATAATTTTATTAGGGAATTCTTTTCTTCATAGAAAAAATGTAACACTATTTAACCTGCCAGGCTCTTGAATTAAGATAAACCACAGTGGCAGGTAAAGTCAGTAAAGTTCCTGCAGTACGTTACTACTGCCCTCTTAACTACATTGTAATGTTTCATACAAAAGGAAACTAAGAAGATTTGTCGGCGACATGTTTAAATATTTAAAGGCGTATGCATGGCTGCATGTAAACGGGAATATTAAAGGAATATTCATTTTCAGCTTGGTAAGAATATTGTCTTTTTCGGAATAAGGGCAAAAAATATTTTTTGCATGTAGACGTAGTCAGTGATGTCTTCAAAATATTCATTTAGTTTGATTTTATTTACCCAAAATACACAAAGTTTTCTATTTAAAATGATAGAAAAAGAACAAAAGTACAGCATCACTTGGTGTCTGTGGGACAGCGATCAGAAAGTATTCATTATTTTAATTGGAATCGATTTTCTGTTTCATTTATTAGAAATGTATTGGTAAAGTGATAATCTGCAAGTTTTCAGTTGGAGAAGACGCCGGTCTTCTCTCTGTGATTTAAAGTATTTTCACATAAAAATGTTTCTCATTGCAGCTTTAACTCCGTTTGTTGTTGTTGTTGTTTTTGTCAGGATGCCCAATAAGGTCCTGAAGCCAGGGGACTGGGAGAAGGGGAACCGGGAACCATGGAGACCCCAGCTGGGCTTCAACCAACACAGGCAGCAGGCTCACGTGGACCAGTCCGGCTTCCGGGCTCTGGGGTAAGTTCCCCTGTTTATTAACTGTAACAGCCATTAATAACATCGTCTGATGAAGCTATGAAATCATCATTGTTGGAAAGAGTCCACATTTGTATTCTATCTCAGACTCATGAATCAGAAATTTGGTACTTTAAAGGGCGGGTCCATCTGGGTTTTAAATGGCAACGCCCACTCAGCCGTTAGCTAAAAGCAGTGACGTAGGTTAGCACAGTGAGATAATCAATAAGGTTATGAATAATGTGAACGCTAGCACTAGCTGAGTTAGCTGTGCTAAGTTTGGAAATAACTTAAAAGGTTAGTTTGGCTCTTTTGAGCTGGGGTTGTTTGTATACTCCTGTGTTCTGCCAGGTAAAATGACTGTTCTATGAATGAAGTCTGGTCTAGTCTTGAAAACCACGATATAACGACTTCAGTTCCCCGTCGTAAAGGGCCGTCTGACGGCGAGGTAAAGCGGCTGTGGACGAGAGCAGCAGAAAAAACGACCAGACCAGACTCCATTCACAAAAGCAGTAATTTTACCTCTCGGAACAAGAAGAAGGGAGTTGCTGGTCTACCACTGCATCCATCGACTTTCTGATCTGAACTAACGTCAGCTTAGCTTCCATGCCAGTACTGTATGTAACGTTATACACTGACTATAAGGATGTATATATACTGTACATGTAGCAGCGTCATCATGCAGAAACCTCCGTCAGGTCACCATGTGGGAAAACGTTTTTAGAAGAGCTTGAAGGGAAAATAGCATTTTTAATATTTTATTTTAATATTCAGGTTTGAATACGTACGGAACACCACCGGGAAGATACAGAATGATATTACAACCCGCCCTTTAAGTGTTTGTTTTTTCTAGATACACATGAAAATAAAAAAAATTTTTACCAGTCAGGAATTGTCAAGTGTCGCCACTGATACTGTAGGTTGACAAACTTAATATAATATATATATATATATATATAATTGAAATGCAGTTGAGTTGAAACTGTAGTCTAACAGGCCTGTGCAATGTCGATAACTGTTATACATCTGGGGGGAAAAACATCATGAACACACAAAAAAAATAGAATTTAAAGTAATTCCTTTGTCCTCCACATTTTTAACGTCACCCATGATAATACTCATGAAATACACCCAGAAAAACACAATAGTTTGTAAAATCCGTTTGTAATTTTTCCATTTTCCGCAGCTTAATAAACAGTCATAAACATTTAAAACACACACCTGCTTGTGTCCTGCAGGCTGTGATGATATAATTTTATAGTACGTGAGTGTTGAACAATGACGGCTGATTCCGCAGTGACTCAGTATTCAGATTTGGGAAGAAGAGTACAGTATTTTAAAATGGAAAATGTGTTTAACGCTCCCCATTAACCAGCCATCCTTGATTATGATCTAAGCTCTCTCCTCCACACGTTGATATTATCATTAAGGAAATGTGAATAATTGAACATCTGGCTCGGTCCGACTGTGGCGTGTTTGGGAATTAATTATGCACGGATTTGAAGAAACAGAATGTATTCCAATTTTTTTTCTTTTTCTTGCTAAACTAAGTCGTTAATTCAGTAATTCAGGCAGTTTATGTGGCTCGATGGGGCCAAACAGGCAGGTGCTCGGAGGATGCCGAGCAGGAAAACCTGGAGAGTTGTTAAGAAAAGGATCGTTTTGTTGCTTTGATTTCAAGTCATTGACTGATGGGTGTGTTAAAGTCCAGTCTGAGGGATGAAGCCAGTGTTGGACACCTCTGATATGATGGAGGTTACTGTCTGAAAAAACACAGAACAACACGAGTATCTTTTGTATAAATTAGTCATCGAGTATCATCTCAGCGGTGAATGGACTGCAATCATGAAGCGCTTTTATGTGAGAGAAACATTTTGTTCTACAATATAAAACACGTCAGTAAATATCCCACTCATGAATATTGAAGCTTTTATGTGTCTTAATAAAGACGGTTGCTAACAAGTGGCTAAATGAGACTACTAAACATCACGCCGACTCGTCCTCCTTTACAGCCTCGTTGTGTTTACTCACTTTGCCGCCGTCATAACTGTCCAAAGTTGTAAAATCCTCTCAGTGTTTTGTAGGAATGCACCGATGCCAATTATCGCCGATACCGAGTACCGATAGGAGTACTTCTCTGTGCCTGTGCGGACTGCCCTCAGTGCGCCCCAACCGTGTCGTACCCCCAGATCGGGGCTCGCCCACATAAAAGGCGCCAGGGGTCTGCGGCGATATCTGCAACCCACCCGACCCGTCTTGAAACACGGACCAAGGAGTCTTAACGCACACGCAAGTCAGATGGTGCAAGCAAAACCCTGTGGCGGTGAGGGCTGGCGCCCGCCGGCTGAGGTGGGATCCCGGCCCAGCGGGGTAGGGCGCACCACCGGCCCGTCTCGCCCCCATGCGATAGGACCCGAAAGATTGTGACGAGAGGTTAACGTCACGCTGCCGTAAAGTGTTATCGGTGCCGTTTTGCGAGTACAAGTACATAAGCACAGTATCGGACCTGATACTGGTATCGGTGCATCCCTGGTGTTTTGGCATCTGATTCAGGTTATAGATTAGATATCAGATTAACAGGACTTCCTAGGTTGTAGTTCATGTCTCACCTGTACTTGAAGCAACGCGCACCAACCAACACAGCTCCGTGGGCTGTTTTCAGGCTGAACACCTGTTTATTAAAGTGTCCGTTACGGAGCTGCTGAACCTGAAAGAAGCTTCAGCTGGCAAATTAAAACCGATTTAGATCTGACGAGAAGAGATAAACACGTTTTTATATAAAGCTGATGAGAATGTGACAACTCTTTTGTAGTATGTTGTGAGTGAGATTCTTACAGAACAACGTCTTCTTCTTCTCTCTCTTCCTTCAGTCACAGTATGAACAGAAACCGTGGCGGAGGACAGTACAGCAACACCCCGCCGCCGAACGCCTACCAACAAGGAAACTACCGTTCTGCACACGGCGGCGGCGGCGGCGGCCACCAGCCCTTCCAACGTAAGAAACACACACACACACACACACACACACACACACACACACCAACCAATCAGCCATAACATTCAGACCACTGACAGGTGAAGTGATAACATTGATTATCTGGTTACCATGGCGCCTGGCAGTGGGGGGGATATATTAGACAGCAAGTGAACATTTTGAACTTTGTGTTGGAATGGTCCAGCGTAAGGATGTGAGTGACTTTGACGAAGACTAAATAGTGCTGTCTAGACGACCGGGTCAGAGCATCTCCAGAACTGCAGCTCTTGTGGGATGTTCCCGGTCTGCAGGGGTCAGGACCTACCAAAATTGGTCAAAGGAAGGTGAACCGGCAACAGGGTCAGACCCGAGGCTCATTGATGCACGTGGGGAGCGAAGGCTGGCCCGTGTTGTCTGATCTAATAGAAGAGCTACTGGAGCTCAAACTGCTGAAAAAGCTAATGTTGGTTCAGATAGAAAGGTGTCAGAACACACAGTGAGGAGCAGTTTGTTGCCTCTGGGGACCGGTCAGGGTTCCCCATGCTGACCCGTGTCCACCGCCAAACAACAGGCACATGAGCATCAGAACGGGACCACGTAGCAATGGAAGAAGGTGGCCCGGTCTGATGAATCACGTTTTCTTTTCCATCATGTGGATGGCAACGAGTTCCAGGTGATGACTCGGCCTCCAGATTCTCCAGATCTCAATCCGATCGAGCATCTGTGGGATGTTCTGGACGAACAAGTCCGATCCACGGAGGCCCCACTTCGCAACTTCCAGGACTTAAAGGTTCTGCTACTGACGGCTTGGTGCCAGATACCACAGCAAACTTTACGATAAAACAAACGCAGTCGGATGTGGTGACAGAAACTGTTCATCAGCTCAGCTTTGAACAAACATCAGTTGAATCTGACAACAACAAAAACTCGATGGAGTTAAACGTTAAATGGACCTTGTGAAACTGCTGCTTCCAAGGTCGTGAAAGAACTTTAAAAATTGTGTGAATTGTTGGATTCGCGGCTGTAGCCTTGTACTGAACAATGCAGTATGATACTCTGCATTATTACAACTCTACTTATTATGCCAGTCCATTTAAATTCAGCCAAAACATTTTCTTTTCACCGTTTCTTCCTCTTGAAAATCTTCCTCTCTCCGTCCTGAAATCGGAGGTCACTGTGAAGCATGTGAAAACATTTTTTTGCTTCCTTAATCAGAGCGATAGATGGCAAAATACTAAACTATTATGATTTGATGCTTTCAGTCAGTTCCCTGTATTCCTTTTAAATAGTTTTCAAAGGCTGGATGGATCAAACTAGAGACCTAGAGCATTCAGAGGATGGATGAATCAGACTAGAGACCTAGAGCATTCAGTGGATGGATGGATCAAACTAGAGACCTAGAGCATTCAGAGGATGGATGGATCAAACTAGAGACCTAGAGCATTCAGAGGATGGATGGATCAAACTAGAGACCTAGAGCATTCAGAGGATGGATGGATCAAACTAGAGACCTAGAGCATTCAGAGGATGGATGGATCAAACTAGAGACCTAGAGCATTCAGAGGATGGATGGCTTTCCTAGCTAGATTGACAATAAGGTGGCTTCTGAGCAGTTTACACAACACAAGTGCTCGCCATCCAATCGCAGAAAAATGCAATTTTTGCAGAAATCTCCAAAATGTCAAAAGTTTTTGATCCCAAACCACAGCATGTATTTTTCTATGGATCATCGTCTAAATGCCTAAAATATAATATAAACAAACAGATGCTGTTGTTATTATTATTTTACTTTGTATACACAGCTGCCAAACTGTCGCTCTAATTTTGGTTCATCTGATTAAATATCTTCCTTTTGTTCATCTCGTCGGAGGGACGGTTGAACGTCGTCACACACGGAGGCAGAATCTCTTTCCTAATCACGCCGTGTGTGCTCGGCCCCCGGCCTCGACCCCCCCCGCGCTCCTCCGCCAGCGCTTCTCCAGTTTGACTTTGATGTGCCAATTTGCAAGTAGATGAATAATCTCATCTGCCCACTGATGGCGTGCGGGGGAGTCGCGGCTATTCTGGTGGCACTCGATGCAAATGGGGGTTTTTGGCTCCTCCGGATTGCGGCAGCACCTCCCCTGGCCTCTGCCGCTCGTTCTTAATGTTAAACTCGCCAATTAGCCGTCCAGGATATTCTTTTTTTTAATCTCTATATTTTTTCCATCATGGTTGTGGGAGATTATTACTTTAACGTCTGTGATTCTCAGCCTGGTGATTTTTATTATCTCAGGTTTATTATATCAAGCACCTGGAGCTTAAAGGCTGTTGTTGAACGTAGCACTGATTTGATTTCTGCTGGTTTTTGTCCGTTTAAAGTTGTAAATCTTTGACTTTTTTCTCGAGCGATGACCATCACATGCTCAGGCTACATCCACACTAATACGCTTTTGTTTTAAAATGCATAACTTTTGCTATGTTTATGCCTAACTCCCACACTACGCTGCTGACCCCGTCTTAGTTTTAAAAAACTAAAAAGATGTTAAAAAGCTAAAAGATGTTCAAGGACACAACAATAACTCAAATACTTATCAACTCCAAAGTCGCAGAGAGGAGCTGAAGAGCCTCGTGTGGCTCCGGAGCCGCAGGTTGCTGACCCCTGGTCTAGTGTTAAAAAAGTTAACATAAATCGCAATATCAAATCGCAATACATATTGAGTCGGCACCCAAGTATCGTGATAGTATTGAATAGGGAGATAGGTGAATCGGCTTCTATACTCTTTGAGCACATGCCCAGTGTATGTGAATAGACGTGATATACGTTTTCAGGCGTGGTAATAGAGATTAATTCTGAAACGCTCGTCTGGACAGAGATCGTTTTAAAAGGAAAACTTATGAGTGTGGACGTAGCTTCAGTTTTGGTCTAAAATAAGATTATTAACTATCAGCAGCTGGAATTATTCAACTTGTTCTAATAACACCAATGATTCTGGGTATTTTCTTATATCTGCTTCACATTGATGGTAAAATGTGGACTTATTGGCATCCCCAGGAATGTGATTATCCACACAAGTGGGCCTTATTCTGCAGCAGGAGGCCGGAGGCCTGCTTTTGTCCAGATAACACTTTCTCAGGACCAATCCTCTGCCTGGCCAGTAATCACTGCAGGCTTTGCTGCTCGGGGCTTTTGTGATTTTTTTTTTGGGGTGGGGGGTTGGTTGCTGATTAGCGTTGTGGGAGACCCGGGCCGGTAATGAGACTGTCGAGTGGCTCCGCTGGACACAGTGGCCCCCTCTGATAAAAGCATCCGGGAGGATCCCGTTTGATTGGGTGTGTGATGCGCTCTGAAGAGGGTTGAAACCAAAGTTAACTTCCCCCTTTGACGGCGCCGCTACCTCCTGCGGTGATGTGTCAACACGCTGCCTCTGAAACACGCTGCGGAGCTTTGTGCGCCGCAGCCGGACCAGCTGGTGTTTAATAACAAGCCGGGGAGGCTCTGCTGGTGGCCATTATTGTCTTTGACACACAGTGACACCAAATTTTAACCAGGGCAGCAAAGTAACGGATTCATCCAGCGGCCACAGTGGCCGATAAGCCTCCGGACTCCCCGACCACTTCAGAATAACAACTGCACATAATAGCTGCTAGTCCACCTTCAGTAACAAGGAGTCACCAGGTACATGTGGCCCTGCTCATTAACAGCATTTGTTTTCTCTCTATTTTCACTAAACCTTCTTATAAAACATCACATTTACTTTTTAAAACTTCTGAACAGTTCAGGAGATTTCTTCTCAAAAGACGTTTTTAATTTACTGAAGCCTCAGGATCAGTTTGCTTGTTGCTTCGTGTTAATACTCCGACATTGATCTAAAGTCTGCAGCTTCAACACGGTGCATCAGGGGCTTTTACTGTAGGAGGTTAGAAGATGTTCGAGGATTCGACAATAACTCAACTCAATATTTATTTATCCACTCCAACGATGTATTGTCGTGAAAAACTAACAAATGAGTTCAGAAGTTTGATTTATAATTTTTTTTATTGGTTTTAAAGATATGCATTGGAAAATATCAACAAAAAACGTAATAAAAAAACAATAATTAGAATAAATAAAATAAAATAAAAATAATACAATTATTGCTAATAACGATAATAGACCCCCCCAAAAAAAATATGAAAAAAGAAAATAATCATAATAATGGCGAATCCCAACGCCCAAATACATCTCCATGTAGTTTGAGTTTTTTTACATGTCTAGTTTTCTTTGATTTAAATCAACATTAAATGCTTTGCACGTAAAATGTTGTATTCTTCGTGATTTATAGGCCTCGTACGACTTTGTAATTAATAACTAACAAATGAAGTTTATTTTTTTATTATTTTTTGTGTTTGTGATCAAATTTTATTGGTTTTAAATATTTGCATTGGAAATTAACAAAAAATATGTAATTCAAACCAAAACATTAATTGAAAAAAGATATTAATTAATTAAAAATAACAATGGCGACTCCCACCTCTCAAATAGATCTCCATGTAGTTTGAGGATTTACGTATGAATAGTTTTGTTGGATATAAATCGTACGAGTGGAACAGCGTTAAATATTTTGCACATCAAATTTTGTATTCTTTATGATTTATAGGGCATCATACCTCAACACGTTGTGAATACCGAACAAAATGTTCATATGGCCATATTGTCGAATTATTTGACACATTTTCAGGTGTTTTTGTTTTGATGGGAAAGTTCCTGATTTAAGACTTCATGTGCAGCTGCTTGTGTTTTAGGTTATTAAACACTGATGCCTCGAAGTAATTTGGCTTATTTGCACTGAAAGTCGGTATCGTATGTTCCTAATGATTCTTTGTGATGTGTTGTTACCAGAAAAACCTTCTGGTTTTTAACCATCGTGCCCTCAGCTGTCTTTCATTGAGAGGTTTTAATCTTGGTTTGTGAAGCAGCAGCGGAAGATTAAGTTTTGGGAGTCCGTCTGTCGGCTGAGAAGTTACTGCTTACTGTTACTGTGTCCTGCTTCAGCCGGCTGGACGTGAGCTGAGTCAAATAGTCGCTGAACTAATTGAAAAGAGGCGGAGAGAGACGTTTAGTTGTTTAGCGCTGTTGTAATCCCCCGCATTAATACAGTGGACGCAGTGCGTTTTAAGGATTTAAAGCGTAATCCTTTATTGGCTTTTGTCCGGTTGCAGACTGGAGGTCTATACACTTTCAGATCATTGTTAATTAAGGAGATTGACAGGTGTCCACTTGTAAGTCTCTTTTGAGTCATCGCTGGCGATGAGGAAAAGAAGACCGGAGTGTTGTGGAGTTATAATTGGAGCCCAACTGGGTGGTCCACTTAAAGTTTGTTGGTGGAGGAGATAATCAAACATGAAAACTGAATGACAAAAACAAAATGATAATGTGCCGCCAGCAGTCGGCCTGCTGGCGGCTAATTGTGCGTTTTCCTACTTTATGCAGCAGAGAGCTGCTGGAATATTTCCTGATTGGCTTCTCTTTAAATTATCAGGTCATAAAACAGATTATTTCAGTATTTTCTTCCATTTTAATGATTTTCATGAGTTCCAATATGCTTAACTTAGTAGTTTTAAACTCTCCTGATATTGGACCTTTGATAAGTATAGATCATCAGATGGTTCAACATGATCGAGGTTCCTTTCACACAAAAGATCTGGAAACCTGCGGTGACATTTTATTTGTATTTGTTTTTCTTTGACTGGGGTCCAGTTTTCCATCTGGAAATCAAACCTAATCTCTAAACAACTTTCAGTGGCACATTTCTGTGTCCCATGATGCTTCTAGATGTTTTTATGTCCTAAGAAGCACATTATGTTGGAAAACTTGGTGTTTCTGCAGTAAACTAATTTGAATAAGAATTTACAGATTTTTAATGTCAGTACTAAAGTCAAATCAGCTGTTTTAGCTTTAAGAGGTCGATTTCCAACACGCAGAACGTCGACGAGAGCAGGACGATAACAAAGAAAACAAGACTTGCGGCCAATCCCTGCTGAAAGCGTTTTGAGAAGCGTCACTCGCGCGTCTCATGGAAAAGATACGCTTTTAAAAGTATCGATCCACACTGACCCACACCTTTTTATGCTTCAAGTCTATTTTTGTCAAGTTTAGTGAAGCGTAATTTGCATAGACAGCTGTTTAAATCACACAAATATCCCGCTGTATATGAGTTTTGAACGTATTAACCATATCTACCGTATATTAATTGATAAAGGCTCCCAGTCTGTCTGTGAGCTCGCTTGTTTCACTACCGGCAGATTCCCCTCACTCCATACTGTGGGCACGGAGATCAAATCAACACATCGGCCTACAAACACTGTTGATTTCTTCCCATGGAGACAACGTCAAAACTACTTTGGTTTAGTACATTTTGGTGAAGGCAGGTTAGCGAGTCATTGTCACAGACGGGAAGAGACGTTCATGAAAGTCGGTGTGGATTGGATAACGACGCTTTTGCGCCGCTCCCGTCTCGCTCTCATCTCGCTCTCGTCGGGCATCCCCAGTGAGAGTCTACAGTCATGCTAGCAGCTCTGTGACGCTGTCCAAGCCCTCCAGGAAGAGCGCCAAACTTTGAAACAAAATTTTCATCGTGGTCAAACGGCGGTTATACAACTTCCGTGTCCGTCACGTGATGCCATCGGGCCCAAAAAGACTTTTTTTCCCATAGACTTCCATTTGGAAAGAGACGTCTGTAACTCAGCGCATCATTTATTTTTAAGTGAATCAACTCCCCAGTACGAACACTCTAATAGCCCTTATTTAAATCATTAGGTAATAAAAGTTGTAAAACGCACTAATAGCTGAATCCAGAGTTATTTCCCTTCCTCCGTTCATGTGAATGAGACCGAGGCTGGAGTGAGGGCTTGGAGGCGGGGTTAAAGGAAACGCTACTCTGGAAGATCCGGGCAACTTTATACTGAGAAATCAAGCTTTGTTTTTGCTTCATGCGCCGTTGAGTAACTTTCATAGGAATGAACGGATCCCCGCCTCCAACGCTGGATCCAGTTCTCTTAGATACATCCATGGGCTGTACTTTGACACAGCGGTGCTTTGAGCTTAATGCTAACATGCTCACATGTTGATGTTTAGCAGGTGTAATGTTAGTTTAGCATCGTTAGCTGCTGCCTCTGTCCACAGCAGTACATTACTTTACTCCTGTCTGAAACTCCATCTACTGTAATAAAACACTGACTATGGAGAAGTACCTCATTCAACCACACTGAGAAACATCCAAACTATCCCTTTAATTAACATTTTCTATAGCAGATTTTCTGGAAATTAACTATTATACATTTTTGAATTTGATAAGAAACCTGACTACGGAGCGTATATTCACATTTGAGAAGCTGTAAACAGAATATTTGCTTAAAATAAAATTTCTGCGATCGACTGACCGATTTACTGTATTTCTTTCGACTATAAACAGATAAATGGATAATTAGCTGTAAGATTATTGTGATATTAATATTCCTGATAATATCTACACTTCGGTATCGACTTCTGCGAACTCGTATCTGTCTAATTTTTACGCCGACTCCTTGTTAGTGAATGTGAGCGTCCGGGTCCTTTTCATGGCACCCTTCACCCACCCTGAGCCGAGCCACTCAGCCGGCCTGCCCCTATAAACAAACAAGTCCGCGGCTCGCAGCTGGTCATCGCCTTGGCAACGGTGAATCTGGAAGAAGCCGTGAGCTCCTTTTTTTTTTTTTTTTTTTAAGTGTGTCTTTGTGAAGGGCTTGCAGCGATGGAACCAGGGTACTTGAGGCGTCCACAATGCTGCCGGCTGAATGCTTATTTCATTTTCTGAACAAAAAATGCAAATGTGGCGCTCCCCGCTCTCCCCTCGCCTCCCCCTTCCACCCCGACAGAGCCGCCGCGATTCGACGTTTGAAAGAGCTTAATTTTATCATGACAACTGATTCGTTCTGTATCCATGACAGAAATGAAATAGTTGGTATTCTTTTAATCTTCAAGGTTAACTTGAATTGGGTTAATTAGGATCCATGTTCAAGTTTTGGCTTCTAAACGATGAAACTGGAGGATTTTTCTCCGGTTTCACCGCAGTTTAACTCTGAAAAGTCGACTCAGATGATGTGAATGTGAAGTATTAATTAATCGTGGTTAATTGCAAATTAATGACACATTTTTTATCTGTTCAAAATGTACCTTAAAGGGAGATTTATCAAGTATTTAATACTCTTATCAACATGGGAGCGGAGAAATATGCTGCTTTGTGCAAATGTATGTATATATTTATTTATTGGAAATCAGTTAACAACACAACACAACGACACATATTGTCCAGAAACCCTGAAAGTTTGGTGGAAGAAGAAACGAATCTGTTTTTAAAGACAACTTCAATGTTTCTCAACACAAACACACGACATGTCTGGAAAGTATAACAATACTGTTGGATTATTAGTGTATGAGGGTTAGTTTTCAATGTTTGCTTGACACGTTTACAAGCTACAGTTCCCATGAGCCTCAGCAGCCAGGAGAGAAAGCCGTGTGAACCAACTAGGGATGTCAATCAATTCAAATATTTACTAGCAATTAATCACGGTTGTCCATGGCATGTTTTTTATCAGTTCAAAAGGAGATTTGTCAAGTATATAAAACTCTTTATCAACATGGGAGTGGGCAAATATGCTGCTTTATGCAAATGTATGTATATATTTATTATTGTAAATCAATTAACAACACAAATCAATAACAGATATTGATCCAGAAACCCTCACAGGTACTGCATTTAGCATAAAACAATATGCTCACATCATAACATGGCAAACTGCAGCCCAACAGGCAACAACAGCTGTCAGTGTGTCAGTGTGCTGACTTGACTATGACTTGCCCCAAACTGCATGTGATGATCATAAAGTGGGCATGTCTGTAAAGGGGAGACTCGTGGGTACCCATAGAACCCATTTACATTCACTGATCTGGAGGTCAGAGGTCAAGGGACCCCTTTGAAAATGGCCATGACAGTTTTTCCTCGCTAAAATTGAGCGTAATAATGCAGCATCATTTAGCCTCCATCACGACTAGCTAGCATGACATGGTTGGTACTGATGGATTCATCAGATTCACTAGTTTCATATGATACCTGCAGCTTTACTCTAGCTTTAAAGAGATTTGCATTAACGCGTTATTAGCGCGTTAACTTTGCCAGCCCTGATTCAAAGTGAATCGCATGTTAAAGCTCCGTATCGCTGGTTCCATACTGTATTAAAAGGACAACTTGTCCTCGGGCCTTTTCCTCTCAGCTTCTTCCAAAAACTTCAAACTTAGCTCAGCAGAACCACTTGTGAACATGTCGTCTTTTGTTCTCCGCAGATTCCAGGCAGAACAGTTTGCTGGGAGCGCCTCCCACCTCCTACCAGCAGCCCCAGTATCCGAGGTGAGTCGGCCAGTTTGGCTGCGTTTTTTTTCTTATAAATCTGTTTTTCTGGTTTGTCGTTGGAAGTTCACGGTGAGCGTGCTGGCATTTCCCTCTTCGCTTCAACTCTTCCTGATTCAGAAATAAAAGGGGAAGACTTTAGTTTTCATTCTTTAACTCTAAAATAGGATTTAGTCTTTGTTGCATTGTCAGCCAAGGCCTTCATCGACCGCTCCATAGAAAGTTGGGCCTTTTTTTTTTTAAATGTTATTTTGCAGTAAGTTTCCACATCTTTTTTTCCCTCAAACTTCCCTCTGTATGTGACACATTAAACATGTCAAGGCCCTGGTTTGTTCTTATTGTCTGCCTTCCTCCGTCGCTGCTGCTGCTGAATTAAGATTTCTCCCCGTCGCTCCAAAACAAATTTCTCTCGAGGAGGTTTGTGCAACTTAATGAGGCATCACTAATGCTGTTGGAGGCTGCGTCGCTCCCCTGCGCCGCCTCCACCGCCGCTGCACAGTCCAGCTATTGATTCTGGCTCCAGACCCTCTCACAAGTCCTAATCAGGTTCTCTAGTTCAACTTTTCAGGCCCATTGTGGCTCGGTGTCACCTCGGGTCAGTAGTTATTAGCGGCGACTGAAAACAGTTTCTTTAACTACTCAGGACCGGACCAAATGAAATGCAGCAGGAACTTGGAGGAGAGGGGATTACCGGTTAAGTCCAGCGCCGGCCAGAGTGTGACATGGTTCAGTAATGAGGGATGGGGGCTGCCGCTCTTAGTTCCCTCTCTCGTCAAGAGACTTTTAATATCACTGTTGCATTGACACATTGTCCAGCGGCGGTTTTTGGAGGGCCGTGGCGTGCCGACTCTACACTCAGTCCCACGGACGCCTCCCTCCGTCTCGGGGATGAGGGCGATCCGAGCCATATGGGAATATGGTTCATTTCATACTCGCTGCTTTCATGTGCGTCTTTGCTAAGTCATCTGAGAGGAGAGGCTGTTTTATCTCTTCGAGAGCCCGACCCCTCGGTAAACGCCAGGCGACGGGGATGTTAGGAGGTCACTTCAAAGCAGAGTCAAAGGCCGCCTCGCTGTTTAGGATCAGAAGGTTCCAGCATCGTATCTGTTGGCTGGACGTTCCCCCGTAACATGATTACTTCTAAACTTCCTAAGAAGTAAAATCAGACTCCTTATTGTTGAAAAGAAGAGGACAAATATGAAGAATCAAGTTGGGAAAGTTGGCATTAAATGTGTGATAGAGCTGCAACGACTATTCCGATTATAAATGAATCGGTTTGAGTCATTTTTTAAGAAAGGAAACAAGTCCAAATTCTCTGATTGCAGCTTCTCAAATGTGAATATTTTCTGGTTTCGTTCCTCCTCTATGACAATAAACTGAATATCTTTGAGTTTTCGACAAAACAAGACATTTGAGGACGTCATCTTGGGCTCTGAGAAACACTGATTGACATTTTTTATCATTTTATAGACTAAACAACTAACCGATTAATCAAGAACATATCCACAATGGAAATAATCATGAAATGCAGCCCTAATGTCTGATCTTCTCTAACATTTCCTGATCTGAATCAAAACTTTGCTCAGTTTAATCTGTATTCTGTTTGTTTATTTAGGTTATTTTTAGAGCTACAACTCACGATTATTATTTTATTAATAAATCTGCAGAAGAAACTAGAGCTGCAACTAACCATTATTTCCATTGTTGATTAATATTTACTCGATTAATCAATTAGTTGTTCGGTCTATAAAATGTCAGAAAATGGAGAAAAATTACGATCATATCTATCGATATTGCGATTTTTGTTAATTTTTTAAACACTAGACCATGGGAACAAGTTGAATCATACACACCTGGAGACTTTTACTTTGGAAAATATCTAAATTGCTACATTAAAAAGATGTCCTGAAGTCAAATATATCAGTCATTGTCAGGAATTATTTATAATCAATGTTATATAATTTCCCTCACAGATTAGTGGTGTTTTCTTTTTAATTTATAAGAGACATGTAATGTTTTATACTTCTGGTGAATATAATCCATCAATCTTATTTCCACAGATGTATTTAGTATCTACAGTTCCCTTTGTTAACACCTTATTTTGAAAAGCTGATGTAGTCCCACGTGTCTACTTCCTGTAACTTCTCCAAGGTGGTCTCTAGCTCTCCCGTCAGCTCCGTTCTCTTTATCCATCCATGGTCAGCTCCATCGGGGCCGTTTCAATGCAGAGAACACAAATGTCAGTATCTGGGTGCTCTACAGTCGTAGCGTCGGCCCATTTGACCACGGAGACGAGAGCAACGGCCGGCTCGTCCTCCACGTTACCTCCATACCATAACGTTACCTCCATACCATAACGTTACCTCCATACCATAACGTTACCTCCATACCATAACGTTACCTCCATACCATAACGTTACCACCATACCATAACGTTACCACCATACCATAACGTTACCTCCATACCATAACGTTACCTCCATACCATAACGTTACCTCCATACCATAACGTTACCTCCATACCATAACGTTACCTCCATACCATAACGTTACCACCATACCATAACGTTACCTCCATACCATAACGTTACCTCCATACCATAACGTTACCTCCATACCATAACGTTACCTCCATACCATAACGTTACCTCCATACCATAACGTTACCACCATACCATAACGTTACCTCCATACCATAGCGTTTCCTGTCCGTGACAGAGTTAGCATGCAGCTTTAGCTCTGCTCTGTGTAGCTCTGCTTTTCCTGTCAATGTGTGAAACCCAAAGTGTTTCCATCCTTTACTGGATGTGTAGTGTTTACCACGCTGGATTTAACATGGGAGGGTGCAGGTCGTATCCACGCTGACCCTCCAACGTTTTAGACTCTCTGAGGTTTGTTTTGGTTGACGGATACGGAAAGGATATGACGTCACGTTACTCAGACTACCACAATAAAAGCGGTAACTTCCTTCTACCTCCACATAGACTCAGATGAAGCAAATATATCGATTCTGGCTTTAAAACATCTATTTAGAAATCGTTTTTGAAAAAATGGCGATACATAGTGATACATTTTTTTCCCAGTCCTACTATTTTGTGCTTTCTGACCAAAGAGACCACAGAGTGTTTTAACTGCATTAACAGATTCAGAGATGTTTGAATTTCCGCTGCAGGTACCTCTTCTTCTTTTTCTTCTTCTTCCTCCAAGGTCTTTATATCCACTTCAGACAGAAACAACTCTTATAATCTGTGTATTGATGAGTGTACTCAGACAGGTTTGCTGTGTTGGTGTCTCCAGGCAGCAGCAGCAGCAACAGCAACAGCAACAGCAGTACGGGGGCAGAGGAGGTCACGGTTGGGATCGGGCCACGCAGTCGCAGCCGTCAGCGTACCAGCAGAACATGAGCCGCGGGGCGGGAGCAGGAGCAGGAGCAGGAGCAGGAGCAGGAGGGGCGGCGGCGGCGACGGGCGGCAGCTACCAGCAGCGCTACGATAACCGCAGAGATGACTGGCAAGATCGCCGGGACGATCGCCGGGACAACCGGGGACAGCAGCATCAGGTAAAGCACTTTAAATGCTGACGAGCTGTGGGCGGAGCTCTAGTTTCATTATTATTAAAAAACTTATATTTCCCTTCATCATTTTAATAAAAGTTGTAAAGAGCTGAAATCTGATTGGCTGCTGATGCTGAACCAGTCCTCCCAGTTAACTCAGCTGGTTTTGAAATGAATGGAACGCGATTGTGTCATTCGTTAGTGTGAATTTTTGTTCGTAATCTTAACTTTTAATTCAGTTTTTATTCGGCGTTTATTCTCTGAAAGAGCGTCGGCTCATTAAGATCATTAAGACGTTGATGTAAAGTTGGTTTTAAACTTTTTTTTTTATAAGTCATATTTTTTTACGCCAAATATTATTTTTGTTACTTATTTATCTGTCCTTTATCTTTTGGATCAATCAGTTAATTGTTTAGTCTAATAAAAATATACTCCGTTTACAACAATCATGTAAAACAGAGAAGAACATCGAATATTAGAAAATTGTTGACGATTAACTTTGTCAATCGAGTAATTGATTAATCGACTAATTGTTTCTGCTCCATTATCCATTAAGGGTTTGTTTCTAGATGATATTTTCTTAAATCTGAACAAATTTTGACTTTTCCAGATGTTTCAAAAAAACATTTCACTTTAATGAGACACTAAAACTAAAACTCAGTAAAACATCTTAAACTGAACATTTTCAATCAACACATGCAGACTGTCTTCTGATTGGTCAACACATTAGTCGACTAATTGGTTGTTTTGGTCTTAGTCGACTTAGATTTCTTTAGTCGATTAGTCGACTAAGATTTCTCTAGTCAATTAGTCGTTTTTTACGCTGTTTCCATGCTGACGATGTATTTCTAAGAAACGTGTGAGCTCATCTCTGGTAAACTCCAGATTTAAAGTGGTGCTTTGTGTGATTCTTTGTGGAGAAACTCAGTTTCACAGATCTGTCAATTAAATCAACCAATCGATTAGTCGACAAAATCATATAAGTGTTAGTCGACTAAGAATTTCTTTGGTTTAGGACAACAACAAAAAAACCGTAGTCCCACGAACCCAGATAGCAGATGTAGTGTGATAAGAAACTGTCTTTATCTCAGAAACTACAAGGAGCACAATCAATCAAGTATTTGGTATCTATGAACTCATAACAAGTTGAATATCAAATATATGTCCATATTTACAGTGTAAAAAAATAATTTCATATGGAAAACATTTAATAAACACAATGTTAGCATTTTTCACCTTTTTTCAAAAACCCCGACTTTAACTATCAATAAAAGTGTGATTTTTCATGTGATGCAAAAATGTGAAAGTTGTCCTGTGGATACTTCTCCAGACTCTGTCCGTACCAGATTTAAACTTTTCGCCAATCAGAACATATGTTTCTCCTCATCAGACTAAATATTCTGTTGTCTTTGGGCACAAATGGGTTAATGTGGAATATTTCTCCATCAGAAAGTTGCTCCAGAGATGTTTTTAAAAGTTGTAATTTCTGTTAATTGACCCTTTTAATTAAAACGTTGCTCCAATGGACAAAATAAAACATTTTCAAATATGTAGCTAAATTTGATAAAAGTTTTAATTCCTGAAAGGTTGTTTTGTTTTTTCATGTTCTTGTTTTCTTCTCGGTTTTATTTAATTTTTTTATTAGTTTTATTTTTTTTATTGTATTTTTCATTTCTTTTCATTTTTATTTGTTTTTTGTTTTATTTTTTATTTTTATATTTTTTTCCAACATGAAAACTTTTTATTTTTTTATTTTGTGTATTTGAAAGATGAAATCTTAAAACTATTTTAATATTTGATCCATGTAAAGGAAATGTGACGTTTCCAGCAAAAAAGGAGAAAAACTAGATTTTAAAAAACAGTCAAATCACTGTTACAGATAAATAAAATTAATTAAATTACATTTATATTTTTATTATTTTGAGGTTATATGTCTGTAATCATCGTATCAGTTTTATTATTTAAAATGAGTCATTTATTTAACTTGTATTAACTATATAATGTGTGTCTGTGTGTTTCAGAGCTACAGCACCGGCCGCGGTTACCCTCCTCCTCCTCCATCCAGGAGATACGACTGGAACTAAACTCAAAGTAACGTTGGACTTTGGGACTTTCAGGGCGGGCGACTATTTGTAGGGGAGACATGTCATCTTTCTTTTTTTTGTTTTTAATTTTATTGTCTTCTTGTACAATTAAATGGGTTGTTTTTTTCCTTTTTATTCTACTTACAAAGAAAAAGGTGTATTATGTAACTTGTGATTTTTAAGACAAAGAGCCTGTAAAACTTGTAAAATACAAGTGTGTGTCAATGAGGACAAAATGTCCCGCTGTGTTTATTTTTGAGACGAATCTCTCCAACGTGGTTCATGTGTTTAGAAAAAGTAACAAAAACGTGAAATAAAAGAATTACAGTGATGTTGGGATTATATTTGTCTGAAAGGAATTATATAGAAAGGACTTTTGTTTTTTATTCATTCTTAAATTTTACTTAAATTAAACTGAAAAAACACTTTATTTAATAATATTTACACAATATTTAATAAAACTCCCGCTAGAATAAAGATTATTTTAACAAAATGAAAAGTGATATTTTTAGATTTATCTGAAGTATTTTCTGGTGAATATTCCGGTTTATTTAAGCGTCGCAGTGACAGTTTTATATCCACACCTGGTGTTTATACCGTGAGTTCACCACATGTCATTTCTCCAAATACCATTTTTAAAAACTGAAGAAATTTTCACTTCAGACTCCACAAAAAAAAAAAACATTGAAATGTCCAAATTGAAAATATCATTTTTATTCAATACTGGAAACAAATTGTGACAAAAGAATATTTACTGATTTATTTACTTCCAATGAAAATATTTCTCAATTCGTTTAATTCCGAACCGAGAATGTGCTGTATCCCTCCTCTATAGCCTCTATTGCTTCACTTTGTATTCACTTTATATATAAACCTGCAATAATTTAATATGTGGTGTGAATGAATGGGAAGCACATCAGTGAACGTGCCTCGTCCTGATGTGATGCTTTTACACAGCAGCAACAGTCACATAAAAAACGACTGAACAAATATTGTTTTAAAAGAGGAAGAAAATCAGAACATTCAGACCAGTCAAGGCTCTAATAATATACAGTTTATTTTTGCACCTTATTGCTCAAAACCACTGAGTGTCTCTTGAGTCCCTGTGTGCGCAAAGGAACCAGAACTTTACGCACAGAAAGAAAGAAAGAAAGAAAGAAAAAAAAAAAAGTCTGGTGCTAGTTTTTTGTCCTCCAGCCGGTTCTCCCAAAAAATCCAACCCGGGAATGAGGCCCCACAGGCCGGCTGCCGTCTGCCGTCTGTCCTCCTCCCGGTGTCCCTACCACGTCCTCCCGGTGTCCCTACCACGTCCTCCCGTACAGTAAACTGGAGCCCATCATGCTGTTTGTGTACTCGATTAGAGCCGCGTCCGTCTGGGTCAGGTTGATCTGACCGTGCAGTCCCATCGGAGGACTCGGGGACAAATCGTCCAGCTCCTCCGTGGAGGACAGATGGTTCACCTGGTTCACCTGCTGGTTCACCTGGTTCACCTGCTGGTTCACCCGGGTCACCTGGTTCAACTGCTGCACCTGGTTCACCTGCTGGTTCTGCTGGTTCTGCTGGTTCACCTGGTTCACCTGGTTCACCTGCTGCACCTGCTGCACCTGCTGCACCTGCTGCACCTGGTTCACCTGCTGCTGCTGCATGCCCTTACCGTTCTTGGAGAGGACCGGGGACACGGAGGAGGAGCGGTGGGTCGTGGTGCACAGACCTCCACTTCCTCCTCCTCCACCTCCAGTACCTCCACCTCCACCTCCAGCACCTCCACCTGTCCCATCCTGCTGCAGCGGCTGCCCCACCTTGTCCTTGGTCTGCCTTTTGAGCTTGTATCGGTGGTTCTGGAACCAGATCTTGACCTGGTTGGGGCTGAGGTGGATGAGGCCGGCCAGGTGTTCTCTCTCCGGAGCGGACAGGTACTTCTGCTGCTTGAAGCGCCGCTCGAGCTCGTACACCTGAGCCTGCGAGAAGAGCACGCGCCGCTTCCTCCTCGGCGCCGAGTGCAGCGTCACCATGGAGACCATGGAGGACTTGGAGCTGGAGTCCATCCCGGCCAGGCTGCTCATCATCCCGGACACGTTCATCCCGTTCATCCCGCCGGACGGGCCCATGAATCTGGAGACTTAGACAACAAATAATCAACGTTTGGATTTAAAAGAAAAAAACAATCTCGCTGCTGAATTAAAACCAAGAAAATAATTAAATCACATACATAATTTATCAAACATTGATGCATTTTATGGCTTGTTAAAAACACTCAAACTAATTAAATTAATTACTACTAATAAATTACTATTTATTGTTTTTTTGTTCATTTTGAAACAACACAACAAACATTCACAAACGTCCCCAATAATAACATTCTCGGTACAAAGAAACTTAAAATATTAATATAAAATAAGCCAGTACAGAAACAGGAAAAACATATATACAAAAAATAGATATATAAGTAAAAAGAATATACAAATTACTAAATTACTAATAAAAAACTATTTAATTTAAAAGTTAAATAAGCAGAAAAGTTCAGTGGAAAACAAGTAAACATCTTGCTATTATTTATATAAACTTATAATTACATTTAGGATTAAATCCCGTCATCAAAGCACAAATATGAGATATTCTTTATTATAGCAGACCTATAAATGTATATTTAAAGCAATTAAAGTCACTATGGAAGACCATAAACACTTATAAGTCACTATATGTTAATTAAAAATTATATTAAGTTATTAAATCCACAGATAATTATCAACTTGGAAAATTAAAGCATTTCAAAGTCACTAAAGTGAATTCTGAGGCCTGTTTGAGGTCCTAATAGAGGGAGATAATAGTAGAGATCTAGGTGCCTTAAAATATACAATAAAAAGTCATTTTAATCTTTATAGCTCATTTTTTATATTGTATATTGGTAGAAATTATTTTTTTTTAATTCTTATTTTATTCTAAGGTTTTTAATCGATTCTTTTGTTATTATACTGTTTAACTTGCACCAACAAAACCAAAGCAAATTCTTAGTGTATATGTCTCACACCTGAATATAAACACCATTCTGATTCTGAGAGAATAATAGAAATTTAGGTGCCTTAAAATATAGAATAAAAAGTCACTTTAATCTTAATGTCTTAAATTCAGACACATTTTTGGAACATTTCACAGTTTTTCCATCGTGCGTAAAAGCACCACATTTTCTCCTTTTTACAACTTCTCCGATTTAAAACTTTGAATTGAAGTTAAAAGTCTATATGATGATTAAAAATTATATTAAGTTATTATGAAATCCACAGATAATTAAAAAACAAACTGTCAACTTTGAAAATTAAAGCATTTCAAAGTCACTAAAGTGAGTGTGAGGCCTGTTTGACGTCCTAATGGAGGGAGAGAATAGTAGAAATTTAGGTGCCATAAAATATACAATAAAAAGTCATTTTAATCTTTTTATTTTTGTTTGTAGCTTATTTGTATATTGGTAGAAATTCAGTTTTTTTATTCTTATCTCATTCTAACGTTTTTATCTATTCTTTGTTATTATACTGCTTATTTGCACCAACATAACCAAAGCAGATTCCTAGTCTTAACCTCTTACACCTGAAAATAAACACCATTCTGATTCTGTGCTCTTAAATTCAGACACATTTTTGGAACATTTCACAGTTTTTCCATCGTGCGTAAAAGACCAAATATGAGATATTCTTTATTATAACAAACCTATAAATGTATATTTAAATCAATTAAAGTCACTATTGAAGATAGATCATAAACAACTTGTGGTCACTATATATGATGATTAGACATTATATTAAGTTATTATTAAATCCACAGATAATTTCAAAATATATATTTAAACTTGGAAAATTAAAGCATTTCAGGCCTGTTTGAGGTCCTAATAGAGGGAGATAATAGTAGAAATTTAGGTGCCATAAAATATACAATAAAAAGTCATTTTAATCTAAATGTGTGATCTTAAATTCAGACACATCTTTGGAGGAGTTCACCGTTTTTCCATCGTGCGTAAAAGCGTCACATTTTCTCCTTTTCACAACTTTGAATTGAAGTTTCAAGTCTATATGATGATTAAAAATTATATTAAGTTATTATTAAATCCACAGATAATTTAACCATAAACTTTGAAAATTAACGCATTTCAAAGTCACTAGACAGTTTTGGAGGATTTCACAGTTTTTTCCATCGTGCGTATTTTTTTATTCTTATTTTATTCTAACGTTTTATCTATTCTTTTGTTATTATACTGTTTAACTTGCACCAACAAAACCAAAGCAAATTCCTAGTCTATACCTCTCACACCTGGCAATAAACACCATTCTGATTCTGATTCTGATGTCTGCTCTTAAATTCGGACACATTTTTGGAGGATTTCACAGTTCTTCCATCGTGCGTAAAAGCGCCACATTTTCTCTTTTTTTACAACTTATAATTGAAGTGTAAAGTCTTACTGGTCTGGTATCTGGGCTCCGGGTCTCTGTACCAGGCTCCTCCGGTCCTCACCGTCTCCTGGTAGGACGGAAGATCTCCCACGGTCCCGATGCCGCCGCTGCAGAACCCTCCTGCGGACCCGGAGAACTGTGGCACCCCGTGGTGATGTGGAACCACATGGTGGTAGGCGGCTGCTGCTGAGGCTGAGGAAGAGGAGGAGGATGAGGATGAAGAGGAGGAGGACAGGTGGTGATGGTGATGGTGGTGGTGGTGGTGATGGAGATGAGGCTCCTGGTGGTGCTGATGGTGCTGGTGCGTACCGGGCTGCTGGGAGACCTGCTGCTGCCGGTACCCGGGATCCATCCCTCCGAACCTCCGGTAGCTGTCCTCCATCGGGCTCAGAATGTCGGTGACTGAGAAGGGGGTGGAGTGCTTTGGGCTGAAGGACATGGTGCTCTGGTTCTGCTTCTGGATGTGGTCCGGGTCGGTCCGGTTCTGCCTGCGTCCCCCTCCCTCCCTCCAGTCTGTCTCCCTGAGAGGAGGTCCAGCTGCTCGGCTGCAGGAGGAGACGAGCTGTCCTGGTTATCCAGCTGGACTCAGACTCCTCCGACTCTCAGAGGGCGGAGCGACGCGCACAGCAGACAACAGTTCACATCACAGAGGTAAAATGGTTTGGACCTACTTTCTTCATCTAATGATGATGATGATGATGATGATGATGATGATGAAAAACAAACATCCTGCTATTCAATCTGAGCCAATGACCAGGACCTTTTTGTAGCATCTTTCTCAGAGTACTGCTGATTCCTGACAACCTGTGAACGCAGCACCGCTTCAAGGCTTCAAAGCTTCAAAGCTTCAAGGCTGCAACATTGTAACAAAGTCCATGTTGGAGTGTTGTGTGTTACATTGTAACAACTCCCTGAAGTCCATGTTGGAGTGTTGTGTGTTACATTGTAACAACTTCCTGAAGTCCATGGAGTGTTGTGTGTTACATTGTAACAAAGTCCATGTTGGAGTGTTGTGTGTTACATTGTAACAACTTCCTGAAGTCCATGGAGTGTTGTGTGTTACATTGTAACAACTCCCTGAAGTCCATGGAGTGTTGTGTGTTACATTGTTTGGAGTGTTGTGTGTTACATTGTAACTTTACTGCGACGCCCAGCTCCAGCTCTCTGCTCAGCTACGTGTCTCATTCACCTCTGTGTGTAACTACTAACCTGCTGCATGCTTCCTGCACACAGCTAATGAAGAACAAAGTGTATTTTGTAAATCACATCACACACACACACAGACACAGTATGGGAATGTAAATGTTGGTGGTACTGGAGCACACAGAACAGAGGCAGAGTGAAGGACGCAGCGTTTCAGTCTCTGCTTCCTCTGCAGAGAGCAACATTGTTGCAGCACTTCTGTCGGATATCTCCTCCGTTATTATACAGCAACACCACGGCCGAGCTTCAGACCTGTATGACGAGCTTCACTTATAATACTCACATTACCACATTTATTATCCCATTTAATATGACTTATTATTAACATGTTTTTAATTTTTTAATTTTATTTAGTTTATTTATTTAATTGTATTTAGTTTTAGTTTTATTTTTCAGTTGACATTACAGAGGTGAGTTGAGAAAATGGTTTGGACCTACCTTCTTCATCTGATGATGATGATGATGATGATGTTTGACCCAAACAAGAACGCGGACGCACAAATTCCTCAGACGAGCTTAACTTATAATACTCACATTACCACATGTATTATCCCATTTAATATTACTTATTATTAAAAAAAAATTAATTTTTTAATTTAATTTAGTTTTAGTTTTATTTTTCAGTTCACATTACAGAGGTAAGTGGAGGAAATGCTTTGGACCTACTTTCTTCTTCATCTGATGATGGTGATGATGATGATGATGGTGATGATGATGGTTAATGAGGTTTGACCCAAACAAGAACGCGGACGCACAAATTCCTTTAAAGCCACAGACGAGCTTCTCTTATAATAAAATAAAATATATTTTTGTTGCCTATTTTTTTTTACATTTTGGGAACTTGTATTGTTTGGAGCTGCAGGTTGTTTTATGTTCAAACTGTCCAGAACTTTTCATTGTAATTTTTCGACTTCTCCGTCTGGCTGACCTAACTTCTGTTTTCATTTTTTCATTTTTACGCACGAATGGATGTGAATGAAAGCTGCAGTTCTATTTTCTTACTCGGATATGAACTCACTTCTTTGTTCAGTTTAATTTTCATTTATTGCATTTTTTTTCCTGTAAATAAAACCTCACGTTTTATTTAATTTGATTTAATTCTCCATCAACGAATAGACCTTTAATCACAGTTCTTTTCTGTAATTTAACACAGTTAGAAATTGAACAGTTTCTTGTCTTGAAAATATAAAGTTTCTCTTACTGATTGTGAAGATAAATGTTTTAAAACATTTTTAATTCAACTTTATTATTCAGATTTTCTTTTTCTTCCAATTCCAGTTTTTACTGTGAATTTTTTAGCACACAAATGAGTATTTTATAAAATCTGACAGCCATAAAAGTCACCTGAATATCTTTATAAATAGGCTATTTATTTATTTATTTATCATATAGGCCTGTTTTATAGTTGTAAAACAAAACACTTGACTGTTTAATTTGTGCCACCATTAATCTATTAATGTTTTATTTACTTAACCACATGATACTTAATTAATTTATGATCATTTGTTATAAATGTTCTTATTTATTTTCCTCTCTGTCTAATTCTAACAAATTAATTTAACATTTCGATTTTTTTTAAAAGTTAAACTTTTGAGAATTTCTTGACTTTTGAAAGATTTTAAACTCGAAATTATTTTTTCTTATTATTATTATTATTTATTGATTTATATGAAATGTTTGGGATGAGGCGACAAGTTAGTTGATCCACAGAGAAAAGAAATCTTAAAACTCGTTATATTAATTTATAAGATCTATTAAAAAAATACAGAAAACTGGAGACCAGAACAACCAACGTCTAAAGTAGATTTCCAACGTTTTTTTTACTTTAACTTTTAATTTAATCACTTTAATATTTTGTCAGAATTTTAAAAATATAAAATATTCTGAGTGCATTTCTGCAGATGTTTCCTGCAGGTTACTCTTGAATTAATAACTATATTATATTATATTATATTATATTATATTATATTATATTATATTATATTATATTATATTATATTATATGATAGGATATTATATGATATCCTATCATATAATATCCTATCATATTATATTATATTATATATCATATTATATTATATCATATATCATATCATATTATATTATATTATATTATATTGTATTATATTATATTGTATTATATTATATATCATATTATATCATATCATATCATATTATATTATATGATATTATATGATATTATATATCATATTATATTATATTATATATCATATTATATTATATTATATTATATTATATTATATTGTATTATATTATATTGTATTATATTATATATCATATTATATCATATCATATCATATCATATCATATTATATTATATTATATTATATTATATTATATTATATTATATTATATATCATATTATATTATATTATATTGTATTATATTATATCATAATATATCATAATATATGATATTATATAATGCACCTTTAAAAGGTGTAAACAGTCCGAGCAGCCAATCACCTGCTGACCTGCTGCCTCACGTCACTTCATATGTTCGCTCTTCTCTCTCTCTCTAGTTTTCAGGCTGCGGATTAAAATACGCTTTTATTTCCTCTCCGGTGAACTGAGCAGCTGCAGGAAGCACCGGGACTCACCGGGACCTCAGCAGAGCTTCACCCCGGGATCAGAGCTCCATTCCCGGATCAGAGAGAGGTAACCCACCGGGAGGAACCGGGAGGAACCGGGAACACACCAGAAAGAGAGAGAGAGACTCGCTGCAGCTTCATGGACTCATCATCTTTACAGATGTTTTCTGTTCCAGCTGTTTAATACGAAGTTTGTTATGAGTTTAATCAATTAATTATTATGATATCTGTATAATATTCTATATACAGTATATATAGGGCCTCTGGCGTTTCTGATGTCACTATACAGACTCATTTATATTGTTTAATGACTTTATAGTTACTTAAAATAATAATAAATTAAATAATAATAATAAATAATAATAATTAATTAATTAATTATACTGTAAGTCTATTATTATTATTATTATTATTATTTTTATTTAATTAAATATTATTATAAACTATAAACTCACTATAAACTACCACAGACACATTATACTGTAAGTTTATTATTTTTATGTCTGTCGTAGTTTATAGTGAGTTTATAGTTACTTAAGATAATAATAATAATTATAATAATAATAATAATACATGATTAAATAATAATAATCCCATAGAGACTTACATTACAATGTGTCTGTGGTAGTTTATAATGACTTTATAGTTACTTAAAATAATAATTAATTAAATAATAAGAATAAGAATAATAGATATTTTTAACTCTTATAATTTCTCTTCTGATGTCTCTATAATTTTCCTAAAAAGAGTTCATGTTGCCTCTAAAGTTTCATACAGATTTATAATGTGTCTCTGCTACAGTTTACTGACTTTATGTCGACTTAAAGAAGCTTTTTAAAGATGTTATATAATATTATAATATTCCCATCAGGGACCTCTAATGTGTCTGAGGGAGTTTAAGGGGAGTTTATTACATTTATCTTATAATATCTTAATATAAAGGGACTACATGTACTGTAAAGTTACTTTATGGTCTTTCTTATGTTATCATACAGTTTTATACGCTTCTAATGTCTCTTAATGGTGAATTAATTAAGGCGTTTTAATTCTTATAATATGTTTTATAGCACCATAATACTGACTACATGTTACTAATGTCATCAGAGTATACGGACACACTTAATGAATTTATGGAGACTTAAAGGATGATATGATATTATAAAGTTCCCATAACGACTTATAATGTGTCTATAATCAGTTTAAGGTGAATTAATTCTACTGAGGGGTGTTTTTACTTTCTTAATATGAAATATATGTTATAATATCACTGTGATATTATAATTACACTATATATATATAAGCTTCCACTGAGATCACGTCCTTAGTATTATTTATTTATTTATTGTGGATTTGAAGGTTTTATCAACATGGGAGAGTTTATATTGTTCAAGTTAACAAACTATTTTATTATTATTATTTTATTTTCTAAGCTGATTCCAGCAGTTTTAGACTACTTTTAGCTACTTTAAGGCCAACAAAATAATAAATAAATGACTTTTTATTCCTTTGTGATAGAAAATGCAGTTTACAGAAACTACAGTTGACTGAATAAAGAAAAAAAAATCCCAATAATTAACAGAAAATGGAGATATTGTTTTATTCTTACTCTGTAATAATAAAGTCTTTTTTCAGACTTCATCAGACTCAGTTGTTGGTTACTTAGATGTCTTTATTCTGCTTTATTAAAGTCTATATTTAATGTATTTAAACTCTGAACGAACCTCCACCTGTTTCCCTCCTGCAGAAATCTAATGTGAGAGAGAATCTGTGTGAATAAGCAGCAGAGTGGGCAGAAAGAACAGAAACATTCACGTCTTTCTTCCTTTAAAAGGCTCCATCCTCTCATTTAACTCCTCTGTGAAGGTCATTGAAGGTCAGTGAAGGTCAGTGAACCTTCGTCTTCTCATCTATCAGAGAAAAATCTTCTTGTAAGTCAGAGAAGAAAATCTTTTTCAGCTCTGAGAGACGTCGTCCTCGACCTCCGGCTGCTCTCTGAATAACATGCTTTAATTATAATATTAATATTAATAATAAAGAGACTTGATTAAATCCCTCTGTGGTTAAGTGAGTTTATTTGCAGCAAGAAAAAAAGACTGAACTGCTTCATGTTTACTTCTAAAAAAAGAGGATTTTATGATTTAATTTGAATATTTCAGTTTCAAAATAATCAAAATAAAACTAACTGATTTAACTTTATTTAAAATCCCTCCAGTGAAACACAAATAATTCACAGAGAAACTGAGTTTTAAGAGTTTGTTTTCTTGTGATAAAATGTATTTATTTATTTATTTATTTATTTATTTATTTATTTATCTATTTATCTATTTATCTATTTATTTATTTATTTATTTATTTATTTATTTATCTATTTATTTATTTATTTATTTTAGAATAAAACTTAAATCCTAGTTTTCAAGCTGATCTGTCAAAACCTCAAATGTTTTTATACAACTGTTGAATTTTATTTTATTAAAAATTACTTTTTTTTGCTCTTGTAAACCTCAAACATGAGTTAAAGTTATCACTATGTGATGTGGAATAATACTTAAATATGATAAATATGGAAACAAGGCTGTGAGATATCGAGATATTAATGTTGTATCTGTGAGAGAATAATCTGTTTAAAAGTGACCTTTAGTTCATGTTTAATGGTTAAATCTAACTTTAAGTGTATTTCTACAAACTTAAGTGACGATTTAAGGAAGTTTGAAAATTTTCTTTAAAAATAATAAAAAGTAAAAAAACATGTTTACATTTAAGTTCATCTCCTCCAGTGATAAAATATTCATCTTTTTTACCAGCTGAAATCACCGAGGAAGATATTTGTTGGTGATTTAGAAGAAGAAGGTCAAGAAGTGAAATGTTCATTCAGCGCCTGGCAGCAGAGAAACACTTCCGCCATTTTGGACTGAAAGCGACGACCGGACGCCAGTAAAACATCTGCCTACAAAGAGCCGTACAAAAGAAAAACTAATTTATTTCTATTTTATGGTCATATTCTACTGAAATGTCCTGTGTTAAATAATAAAATATTATAAATATAATAAGCGGTTTCAGTCCAAGATGGCGGCTGTAGCTGTTTTGTCTCTTTGATTTATGTGTTTCTAAGATTCTGGGTACTTTCACTTCTTCATGAGTTTTCTGGTCATTTCACCTGTGGCGCCGTCGTGTCTCAGACTGAGGGTGGAGGGTAGAAGAGGAGGAGGAGGAGGAGGAGAAAGAGGAGGAGGAGGAATAGGAATAGGAGGAGGAGGAGGAAGAGGAGGAAGAGGAATAGGAGAGGGAGGAGGAGGAGGAGGAGGAAGAGGACAAGGAGGAGGAGGAATAGGAATAGGAGGAGGAGGAGGAGGAGGAAGAGGAGGAGGAGGAGGAGGTGGTGGTGATGATGATGATGATGATGATGATGAAGATGAAGATGATGATGAAGATGAAGATGATGATGAAGATGAACCCTCTAGCGACCACAACTAGGAACTAAAATGTGTGGACTGGTGAACTTTGTCCCAGTTCTTTGTGTTTAGTTGTTTTAGTCTTAAAGGTGCAGTCTGTGATATATATATATATATATATATATATATATATATATATATATATATATCTCTAACAGCATCTCTCCTCTGCTGGATCCTTCACAGTCTGAACTGTCTTAATAATAATAACTTCAATCCCAAAAGAATTTGTTTGTTTGTTTACACAAAATAACCTTTTATTGTGTCATAAAGAAAAACAAACACTAACACAGTTCACATATTTCCAATTAAAACCAACATTGTGTTTGTCCATAAAATGACAGATTAAAAGCACTAAAGGTTAAATTAAGTTATTTCCCATGACGAGTTATTATCTATCTATTAAGTTTTATTTTACCAAAGCTTAAACCAAAGTCACATTTCACCAAAGTGCTCATAATAATATGTATACTGTATATATAAATATAAATATGTATTAAAGTGATTTTCTTCTACTGACCGTGAGAGGCTGTCTTATTTATTTATGTATTTATTAAATGAAGGTAACATCAGGCTGTCAGGAGAAAAGAACGACTCCATCTTGACCTGGTTGTTACGGCGTGCAGAGACAGAGGTCAGAGGTCACGTGTGGAGAAGTGTCCTTCAGAAATCACTCAGTGAGTCTGTTGGAGGGTCGATGGAGGTCGAGGCGACGTCTCGGCACCACTTAGCTGTTAAAGAAGAAGAAAAACACACATTAAGAAACATGAAGATGTGTGTGTGTGTGTGTGTGTGTGTGTGTGTGTGTGTGTGTGTGTGTGTGAGTGTGTGTGTGTGCGTGTGTCCAGTTTCCTCCCTTTCGACCCTGAAACCACATCAGTGGTGGAATGTAAAGTACAAGTAACTAACTCGGGCGCCACCTTCTGGGGGGACGCTAGTAACCCTCTAAAATAAATAAATAAATAAATAAATAATAAATAATAAATAATAAATAATAAAAATGCCTGTGGGTGCCCTTCCTCATCTTCTGCATTGAGGTAAAAAGCTGATTATTTTTTGTATTTATTTATATATATATAGTTTTCTGAAACGGAAATAGACCAAAATCTCAAAATTGACCAGTGAAAATTAATGTTTTTTTTATTTATTTTTTTACATGTGCAATATTTTTTATTCATTATTTATTTATTATTATGATTATGATTATGATTATGATTATGATTATGATTATGATTATTATTATTATTATTATTATTATTATTGTGTGGTACATGTATGAATGATGTGTGGAGGTTGTGTTTTTAACTTACGGCACCTTACAGGAGTAGCACTCTAGATGTCGTTGTATGGTTTTTAATGATACAATGACAATAAAGGCATTCTATTCTATTCTATTCTATCATTCTATTCTAGTGAGTGAAAAATGATGTTGTTGCCTTAAAGCTGCAGTAGGCAGTTTATATTTTTGGCATTGTTGCGTAAAATAATCCCATAATAACTTTTCAGCATATTGTAATTCAAGTGTTCTGAGAGAAAACTAGACTTCTGCTCCTCCTCATGGCTCTGTTTGTTTCAGGCTTTAGAACATCTAGTCTGTGACGGGAGACCTCCTGCTGTGACAGGTCAAAATCTGTATCTGGTCATGTCCCCTCCAGACCAGCAGGGGGCGGCAAACAGGTAAACCGGTAAACAGGTGTAGTCCTGCACTGACTGTGACATCATGTGACACACTTGAGTGTATGTTCAGGTTTTCAGGTGGAGGAAAGTTCCTGCAGCTCAAACAACATTTCAAGATACAAGAAGAGTCAAACTTCAGATACCAGCTGCTGCAGCTCCTCCTCTTCATCATGACATCATCTTCTTCTTCTTTAGGTGAGTGTTTGTCTACTAAACTAAAACCAACAGTGAAGGTCTGTAATAACTGAGCTTCACTGTTTCCTTCATCACCATCAACACACTGTAGTTCATTCTGACTGAAAATAATCCCCAACTAAAGCTCTATTTCCTGTTTGCTTGATAAAAACTCAGTTACAGAATGTCTTTGTTGAATAAATAAACATACATAAAAATAAGGAGCATTAATTAAAGGTAAAACAAAAACATCAGCTGAATACTGTCATGCTAAAGTAAACTGTTTTAGGATTTAATCATATATCAGATTTTATATTATATGTGATTTGCAGTAAATGAGTTAAAACCTATAAAAACTGGTTTGGTTCTTTAATAAACGTTTTTTCTCCATATACGAAACAATTTATCAGATTTTATCTCTTATTATTCTTTTTTTTTTTTTTTACATTATTTTCCTCTATAATCAGTTTGATTCCATTTTATATTAAATTATTAGTGTGTTGTATAATTGCATTAAGCTAATTAAAAATCTTGTCTCATTTTTTTATTTAATGAAACCAACATTATTTCCCAGGTCTACGTCTGTCTCATACTTTAGTGGAAATACAGAATTTATTTCTCTCTCTTATTCTTTTTGTTATTATTTCTGTAAGTGTCTGTTGGGCTTTTGTATTTTATTTTTATTTATACAAATATTAGTATTTTATTTTTGTCGTCCCTCTCTGTGTAATAGTTTATTTATTTTAGGTTGGTGTAGTTCATATGAACAGTATTTTCTTTTTTATTATTATTTTGAACTGATTTAAAAAATATTTAAATGCAGCCAGCATAATAATAATAATAATAATAATACATAAAATATAAATAAATAATAAAAAAAAAATTAAGAAATAATAAAAATGTAAATTCTGAATTTTCATTGTGTATTATTCATAACTATTTTCTCCTGTTTGTTTGGTAAAAACTACAGTGAGCAGCTGTTTTAGGAAACCTTAAAGAAATGAAACTATATAAATAGTCATATATAATATATACTTTGTAAGAAAATCATGACTCCAGTTTCCAGTTTCAGTCCACAGACACATTTTAATCTGCTGAACAAAGAACAACCTGATTATTATTAAAACAATGTTAATATTATTATTTTATATAATATAATATTATATTATATTATATTATATTATATTATACATTATAATATATTATATTATTATAATATATTATATTATAATATTATATAATATTATATTATATTATCATATTATATTATATTATATTATATTATATTATATTATATTATATGTTAATGAGGGTCCTCACATTATCCAAGTACAAGTGTGTGCGCTGCATGTTTTGATCAAGCTGTTGCTGCCACCTGCTGACTGCAGGATGAAAATATGTTAAATATGTTCAAAATGTATTTAAAAAAAAAGTATAGATAAACCAACCTCAAATAAATAAATTATGAAATAGAGAAGGACAACAAAATATAAAAATAAAATACAAAAGCACAATAGACACAAAAGAATAAGAGATTAAAAATACAAAGAAACTCTGTATTTACACTAGAGACATAGAGCTGGGAAATAGTGTTGGTTTCTTTGAATAAAAAGATATAAAATGAGATAAGAAATTAGCTTAAAGAAATTATACAATACACTAATAATTTACTATAACCTGGAATCAAACTGATTATAGAGGAAAATAGCGTAAAATAAAATAAGAGAATAAAATATCAAATCTCTGCTGATTAATCCTAAAACAGTTTACTGAAGTATGACGGTATGCAGCTGATGTTTTTGTTTCACGTTTAATTAATGCTCCTTATTAATACGTGTTTTAATTTATTTAACAAAGACATTAAGTAATTTACTAAACCAGCTGCTCATTATAGTTTTTATCAAACAAACAGCAGGAAATAGAGCATTAGTTGGGGACTATTTTCAGCAGCGGATTAATCCACATGTGGTGCTCTAGTGAGTATTAGTCAATCAATCAAACTTTATTTATATAGCACCTTTCAAACAACTCAAATGTAATTCAAAGTGCTCGACAAAAATATAGAATGTTATAAATGGATTTAGAGATTAATGCACCAAAACAACCAAGATAGAAGTTAATTGAATAAGAAAGCAATAAGAGAGATAGGTATTTAAGATAATAAAAGATAAATAAAATACAAGGAAATAAAATAAAAATAAAAATAAATAAATGAAACTACACAAAATAAGCAGATTGTATTAAAATAATAAAAATTTTAATTAAAAAAATAGAATAAAAGAGATAATAATGATCAGCCATAAAATGTTGATTAAATAAAAAAAAAGTCAAATAAACACTTTAATAATGATGATAAATAAAAAAAAGTATAAACAATAAAAAACATAAAATTATAAAACTATAATTTATTTATAATGTATATTTTCTATATTAGTGTCAGCAGGACGTTGAGTGTGGGATTGATTCAGAATAAACTACAGTGTGTTCATGGTGATGAGGGAACAACAGTGAGTGTGTTTTAATGGAAGAAGAAGAGATATGAGGCTGTGATAAACACTCTATATTAGTTATAATATATATTTTTACGAGGTTTGTTGTTAATAACATAAATGTGTTGAGGGTGAAATGAGCTAAAAGAAGATAAAAACTCGTCCTTTAAACTCTGGGATCTGTTTCCTCTTCTCTTCTTCTTCTCCTCTTTTATAGCAGCAGGTGACACATTATAACCCCCCCTCCGGTGACATCATCCCTCTGACCTCTGACCCCTCTGAATACAGAGACCCCCCCACCAACACACACACACACACACACACACACACGGGGGTCTTTCTTTCTCTCTTTGTCACATCACAGTTTAACTGGCTGGTTTTCTTTCTGAATGAAGTCGTCGGCTGCAGTGAAGATGTTTTAATCCCGTCACACGTTTCAATAGAAAATAATCAGTCTAAAGATAATAAAACATATAAAACAGACTGCAGGACAGAAGATAAATGAAATTAACTTTATACCCACAGCATCACATCTGTTGCTATAAATACTCTTATTATAAAGGACGTTATCCACTTTTAACAAGTGACATTTTATTGTGTTTTAATGTATTTTAGTTCATTGAAAAAATCTATCTGCAATCGATAATTATGCGTTAACACAAATTTCTTTTTACACCACTAATTTCTTTAACGCATTAACGTAACTTGAGATTTTTAGGTTGTCGCGACTCAGTTTTTTTGATTTTTAAAGACCCGGAAACATGAAAATATCCAATATTTTATAAGAAAAAATGCTACAAATGAAAGGAAAAGTTGTCTTTTTTTCTTTTATTATGTTAATCATCATCATGTAACCCTGAGATCAGGTTGGGAACCTCTGCCTTAAATGCTGCTGATCTGCAGTTTGCTCAGATGATTACAATCAGTCCTGATGAAGACACGTTAAGCTCCTAGAAATGCGGTAATACATTTTTTTCTGAGGAAAACAAATCTGCTAATGTACCAAACTCCATTTACTTTTCAAATAGTTTTGAAGAATATAATTAATTCAGCCATAATAACATCCTAAAATATGACTTTCTAATGACTAAACATCTCTTTATTGGGGCCTGTAGTTGTGACCATTTTTATATTTCTTTCATAGTAAAATATTAAATGAGTTATTTAGCTGAAATTCAGCAGTAACTCCCCACAGGAAACACGTATATTATAAAGTGTCATACTGTCAGTTTAGACACTTTTAGACGATAGAGACACACCTTTATTTCTGCAGGAATAATACAGAGATATTATAGCAACATGACGGGACATTTAATCTCAGTTTAAGAGCCAATGAAATCTATTTATTAAGAATTTTGACTTCAAACCTTCCTACATCCTAACTGAATCAAGTCCTTTTATAGGTTGATTAATGAAGCATTGGTTTATATTTTTGGAATATGCATGAAATACATGATGAAATAAATAGTTAATGAACATTATTCTGAATACTCCTGTCTGAGCGACCCCAACCTCAGATCTGAAATCAAACCAGTCTCTCTCACATCGGCTCCAACTTTTATTCACCATCATAAATATCCAGTTTATTACAAAACAACAGGTCAACATTATAAATAGATTTATAAAACACACGGAAACATTTTTTCCAGATAAAAGTGACACTTTACAGAAAAAAAACAACAACAACACAAAGTCCCAAAAAACAACAAGAGGTTTGGTTTGATCAGTTTTATCAGTTTTATCAGTTTTATGATCAGTTCAGACTTTTTCATCCATATTTATCAAGAAGGAGTTTTAGACGTTTGATATCTGTGATGAGGATAAGAATCAATTTTCCAAACCTATGAGACAGAAAACGGTCATTTTTAAGGGGAATTCTCCATTTCACGAGTAAATACCCTAAAAACTGGTTATTTAAATTAGAAGATAAATCAATCAGAAACTGTCATAAAGTTTTAAAAATGCTTTAACTTTAAAATTCTAATTTTCTCTTGTGACATGTTTTATTCTGTCTTGTTTCAAGACACTCATCCTTTCTGGAAATTACTTTTTCTGGGAAAAAAACTAATCCTGACATCAACCAAACTCCATTCAAAAAAGAGGGAATTTTCTCACCGTTTGAGTAATGGCATTTATCATTTATAAGGGGCTTTATTCTGTGAATTTAAACAATAATTTTAAGGCCGAACACGAGCTCATAACGTGAACTTGTTAGTGTTTTAGGAACTGTGTCCCTCAGTGAAAGGTTCGGCCTCACCAGCTCCAGTAGAACCAACAATGTTTAAAAAGGTCAGAAAAAAAGCTAGAATAATGTCCAATAAAAAGTCTGAAAAATCCCAGCTGGTCATGAAGGAGATTAAATAACGCTCCAAACTTACACTAAATGTTGGCGAGGAAAAACTGTCATGGCCATTTTCAAAGGGGTCCCTTGACCTCTGACCTCCAGATCAGTGAATGTAAATGGGTTCTATGGGTACCCACGAGTCTCCCCTTTACAGACATGCCCACTTTATGATAATCACATGCAGTTTGGGGCAAGTCATAGTCAAGTCAGCACACTGACACACTGACAGCTGTTGTTGCCTGTTGGGCTGCAGTTTGCCATGTTATGATTGGAGCATATTGTTTTATGCTAAATTCAGATGGGTCTTACTCGTCTGTCTGTTTATGGTAACAGGATGTCTATTGGTTGTTTACTTTCTCTCAAACTTAGCTGCCTATGGATGCAAAATGAATATCAGTGCAAACTGACAATAAATTTGTATCGTATCGTATCGTATCGTATCGTATCTTATCGTAACTTGTTCATGTTATCGTATCGTATCGTATCGTACCGTATCGTATCGTAACTTATCTTATCGTATCGTAACTTGTTCATGTTTTGGGAGCTGTGTCCCTCAGGTAAAGGTTGGGCCTCACCAGCTCCAGTGGAACATGTGCGCCAGCTGCTGCAGGCCCGGGTGCTGCTGCGGCAGGCCAGTGTGCTCCAGGCCGTAGCCGGGGTGCAGCAGCTGGCTGTAGGCGCACAGAGGCAGGCTCAGCCCAGACCCGGACCCGGACCGAAGCGTCACCTCCAGGTCCTGCGCTGTGATCCGGTCGCAGGGCTTCAGCAGCGGGATGGTGACGCGGTGCGACGGCAGCAGCTGCAGCTGCAGCGCCTCCAGGCTGCAGTGCTGCTCAGAGCGCTTCATCTTGTAGCGGTGGTTCTGGAACCAGATCTTCACCTGGTTCGGGGTGAGGCGGATCAGCCCAGCCAGGTGTTCTCTCTCCGGGGCGGACAGGTAGCGCTGCTGCCGGAAGCGCCGCTCCAGCTCGAAGGTCTGCGCTTTGGAGAAGAGGACGCGCCGCTTCCTGCCGCGGCTCTTCTGCGCCGCGTCGCTCGCCGCATCCCGCCGCTCCGGATCCGCGTCCGGGGATTCGTCCGTGGAGAGCTCCGGAGACCTGGACTCCGTATGGGACTCTACGGAAATACCGTGCACTGCAGGGAGACAGGACAAGGAATCTGATTACTCTCATGATTACTCTGATTACTGTCAGTAGTACTCTGATTACTGTCCGTAGTAATCTGATTACTCTCAGTAGTAGTCTGATTACTGTCAGTTGTACTCTGATTACTGTCAGTAGTAATCTGATTACTCTCAGTAGTAGTCTGATTACTCTCAGTAGTAGTCTGATTACTGTCAGTAGTACTAGTGATTACTCTCAGTAGTACTCTGATTACTCTCTTGATTACTCTCAGTAGTACCAAATCAAAAACGAATTACTACTTTGCAGTTAAATAATGATCAATTATTTTATTCCAACAGGAAGAGTTAATAATGCTTTTAAAAAAACACAACAGTATAAAATGTACTCAGTGGTGGAATATAACTAGGTACTTAAATACAATTTTGAGGTACTTCTACTTTACTTGAGTATTTCCATGTTCTGCTACTTTCTACTTTCTCCTCCACCTCCACTCCATCTCAGAGGGACATATTAGACTTTTTACTCCACTACATTTATCTGACAACTTTAGTTACTTTACAGATTCAGATTATTAATACAAAATATAATCACATAAAAATCAAATTACACATATTATTGGGTGCATTCCATTTTAAAACACAAATATTGACATTTTGTATAATTATTATTATTATTATTTTTATTATTATTATTATTATTATTAGTAGTAGTAGTAGTAGTAGTAGTAATGTTTTTTTGTGTGTGACTCAGGGACGCCCTCTATTGGCCGGCCAACACTGAAAAAGACTGAAGTCGTTCCTCTGATTTCCTTCATAAATCAGTTAAAGTTTACATGTTTGTTTAAGTTGTTCTGTTTTATTTCCTTTCACACTGAATTGACCAGCTCAGTGTTGAACTCCATTCACACAAATACGATTTGTATTCGATTGGACAGCTCCTCTCTTAGTGTCCTTGTTAAAAAGGACACAAACTAAACATCAGCAACCATTTAAACTAAATGTCTGAGTTTAACATGAACATTAATAACGAGGCAGTGATTTAATTAATGACATAAAATGACAATATCATGTAAAATCTGACAATGAAAGATGTAAAAGAGACAGAGAGACTCTCCAGTTACGCACTGATGTGTGGAGCAGAAATGAGGATTAAATGTAATTTTTTTTATTTTAGTGGTAAAACTGAAGATGGATTTACTAAATAATCTGTTTGAAGTCGATATTAGATGTTGATATTTAAGAAGATTAATAAGCTACAATTAGGTAGATTTGGTAATTACGCACGAGAGTTCAAGAGTTTAGATTCAGAAATAAGATATAAATATAAAAGATATAAATCATATGATATAAATATACTAAATTATGAATATGTATGTTTAAAAGTGTTGTACTGGAGAGACTTACATATATAACCAGAGGAAAAACAGCAGAATTAGGAAATGTTTGGAAACCTTTGTTGGAGTCACATTGAAACTGTTGTGTGTTGTTGAGTGCTGTTGTTGAAATTGTTGTTTATTTATTTTATTTATTTTATTTATTTTATTTATTTTATTTATTTTATTTATTTTATTTATTTTATTTATTTTATTTATTTTATTTCATTAATTATTTGTTCTGTTCTTCTTCTTTGAGGTATTTATTTATTTTGTCTTATCTTTAATTTAATTTGTTTTCTTTGTTAGATAAGTGAAGTACATGAAATGTCATGTCTCTCTTTCTTTGAAATTCTGACTAAACATTTAATTGTATAATTTAATTATTAATATTAATATTGTTAGTCTGTCTGTATGTGTATATATGTCTATATGTAAAATTCAATATAAATATATATTAAAAAAAGGAATGTATGTTTAAAAACTTGGTGTCCTCACATGAGAAGTGCAGGTTACAGTGATTTAATTAATGACATAAAATAACAACATAATGTAAAATCTACCAATGAAAGATGTAAAAGAGGCAAAGAGAGAGTCTCCAGTCACGCACTGATGTGTGGAGCAGAAATGAGGATTAAATGTCATTTTTTATTATTTTAGTATTAAAACTGAAGCTGGATTTAATAAATAACCTGTTTAAAGTCGCCTAGATGTTGATATTTAAGAGAATTAATGGAATAGAATAGAGACTTTATTGTCATTGTCATTGAAAACAACGAAAAACAGTTTAGCAGCTCTTGGCAGTAAAAGCAAACATTAAAACATTCAAATCAAAATGTAGATAAATAAATGGATCATAAAGTGCAGGTGCCATGATAAGCTACAATTAAGTGGATTTGGTAATTATGCTCGAGTAGAAGAGTCAGATTCAAGAGTTTAGATTCACAAATGAGGATTAAATTTAATTTTTAAAATTATTTTAGTTGTAAAACTGAAGATGGATTTACTAAATAACCAGTTTGAAGTCGCCTAGATGTTGATATTTAAGAAGATTAATAAGCTACATTAGGTAGATTTGGTAATTACGCAAGAGAGTTCAAGAGTTTAAACTCAGAAATGAGATATAAATATAAAAGACATAAATCATATGATATAAATATACTAACATGTAAGTTTAAAGACCTTCAGAAGGCAATGGACTCTTGTTTTTGAAAATCTTTTTATTTGATTTATTATTTATTTTCTGTTTATGTGTATCTTCATTTTGTTAGAGGTGCCATTTAACTGTTTAATTGTCTGATCGATACTGTGAAGCTGTGTATTGATTTTGGTCCTGTGAGAAAGGGAAAAGGTGTGTGGGGGATGTTATGTTTGTTAAAGTAAATCCTGTATTGAATATATTGCATAATAATGCTGATGTTTGTATAACAAAAAAAACAATAAAGACATAGTTAAAAACATGTAAGTTTAAAAAGCATCCTCACATGAGAAGTGCAGGTTACCGGATCCGCGGCTCCACCGGCTGAAGCTTCCACTCCGGCCGCTAAATCCACACTTCTGCCCGGTTGTTGTTTCCGACCGGGGGACCTGCTCGGTGGTGTCCTCCAGCTCGGTCTCCTCGGTACCGGAGCCGCATGTCCCGGTACCGGAGGTCTGGTCCGGTAGATCCAGGATGTCCCTCACGGAGAAGCGCGCTTTAGTGTTGGTGCATAAAGACATGACGCAGAGAGGAGAGAAAAGGTTCCAGGTTTGTGTTCCAGAGATGATTCAGATTCTGCAGCCCGTTAGAGAGGAGCAGAACCAGGAGGGATCCGGTCCATGAAGGCCGGTCAAACGGAGCGGGAGCACCGGAGAGAACCGGAGAGGATCTAACAGCATGAAGTAGACATGAGGGAAGACACGAGGAGACCTGAGAGCGCGTCCTCCGGTCTTTTTAACGGTGTGTGCGCCGGTAAAAGAGACGGAGGCGGGTCCAAGAGGGTCAAGTGGTTCAGAGTGTGAAGACCCACTGATAGAGCTTCAGGGAGGAGCTGGAGGTGTAATGATGGAGGCCTCCAGCTCCTCCATCACTAGACCTCCAGCTCCTCCATCACTAGGCCTCCAGCTCCTCCATCACTAGACCTCCAGCTCCTCCATCACTACACCTCCAGCCTCCAGCTCCTCCATCACTAGACCTCCAGCTCCTCCATCACTACACCTCCAGCCTCCAGCTCCTCCATCACTACACCTCCAGCCTCCAGCTCCTCCATCACTAGACATCCAGCTCCTCCATCATTAGACCTCCAGCTCCTCCATCATTAGACCTCCAGCTCCTCCATCACTACACCTCCAGCCTCCAGCTCCTCCATCACTAGACCTCCAGCTCCTCCATCATTAGACCTCCAGCTCCTCCATCACTAGACCTCCAGCTCCTCCATCATTAGACCTCCAGCTCCTCCATCACTACACCTCCAGCCTCCAGCTCCTCCATCACTAGACCTCCAGCTCCTCCATCATTAGACCTCCAGCTCCTCCATCACTAGACCTCCAGCTCCTCCATCATTAGACCTCCAGCTCCTCCATCACTAGACCTCCAGCTCCTCCATCATTAGACCTCCAGCTCCTCCATCACTACACCTCCAGCCTCCAGCTCCTCCATCACTAGACCTCCAGCTCCTCCATCAGTAGACCTCCAGCTCCTCCATCACTAGACCTCCAGCTCCTCCATCAGTAGACCTCCAGCTCCTCCATCATTAGACCTCCAGCTCCTCCATCACTAGACCTCCAGCTCCTCCATCACTAGACCTCCAGCTCCTCCATCATTAGACCTCCAGCTCCTCCATCACTAGACCTCCAGCTCCTCCATCATTAGACCTCCAGCTCCTCCATCACTACACCTCCAGCCTCCAGCTCCTCCATCACTAGACCTCCAGCTCCTCCATCAGTAGACCTCCAGCTCCTCCATCACTAGACCTCCAGCTCCTCCATCAGTAGACCTCCAGCTCCTCCATCATTAGACCTCCAGCTCCTCCATCACTAGACCTCCAGCTCCTCCATCACTAGACCTCCAGCTCCTCCATCACTACACCTCCAGCCTCCAGCTCCTCCATTACTAGACCTCCAGCTCCTCCATCACTAGACCTCCAGCTTCTCCATCACTAGACATCCAGCTCCTCCATCATTAGACCTCCAGCTCCTCCATCACTAGACCTCCAGCTCCTCCATCACTAGACCTCCAGCCTCCAGCTCCTCCATCACTAAACCTCCAGCTCCTCCATCATTAGACCTCCAGCCTCCAGCTCCTCCATCAGTAGACCTCCAGCTCCTCCATCACTAAACCTCCAGCTTCTCCATCACTAGACCTCCAGCTCCTCCATCATTAGACCTCCAGCTCCTCCATCATTAGACCTCTGGCTCCTACATCACTAGACCTCAAGCTCCTCCATCATTAGACCTCTAGTTCCTCCATCATTAGACCTCCAGCTCCTCCATCATTAGACCTCCAGCTCCTCCATCACTAGACCTCCAGCTCCTCCATCATTAGACCTCTAGCTCCTCCATCACTAGACCTCCAGCTCCTCCATCATTAGACCTCCAGCTCCTCCATCACTAGACTAGACTAGTGTATATTTATACACATTTATGTATATATATATATATATATGCATATTTTAGTATTATTATTATAATTATTATTATAAAAAAATTTAAATTACATAAAAAGTGAATAAATAAATAATTATTCAAATAAATAAATAGATCAAATATAAAATGAAAACTTTAAATAAGATAACATGAGATTAAGTCAATAAACAATTTCTCTAATTTAGTAATATTCATATTATTTACTGGATAATATGACATCTGTTTTGAAAAGTGCTATATAAATAAATTCATTATTATTATTATTATTATTATTATAAAAAAGATAAATTATACAAAAAGTGAATAAATAAATAAAATATAAAATGAAAACTTTAAATAGGATAACATTAGATTAAGTTAATAAAAAAATTCTCTAATTTAATAACATTCATGTTATTTACAGGACTATATGATTTTAGAAATACTAAATTCTGGAGTCTCTCAATTAACTCAATTATACTTTATTTTTATTTTCTAAATTAAAGCTCTTAATGTTTTTGCAAACAAAACTATATATATATATATATATATATTTATTACTTTGTTGGCGTAAAATTTGTCAAATTTAAACAAACTGAGTCAGAATCAGCTTATACAATAATACCACATGTGAAGTTTTTCCCTCTTATTAAAAACCCCAAATTCATATTAAAATGAATAAATAAATAAATGCCCTTAGTGTCTTCTGCAACCATTTACATTTTAAAAAATTAAACACATTAATAAACCAAAGCTTGTGCACTTCATACAGATTTGTGTGACCATCCAACCACTGCGTATCCAGAACTGCATTAAGAAATCATCACATTTCAGATGATTCTCAGAGTGTTTGTTGTGAGGATTAACTGAAGAGTCTGAGTGTTGACACACCAGCTGATGGACTCACTGATACACAAACAGTTCACATATTTATTGTCCCTCAAGAGACATCATGTCTGCACCTCTTCATGACGTTATGACTTCTTACAAATACTTAATCAGTGTTTAATCTATAATCTAAATCCTTTTGAAGACATTTTGACGGGTCACAGCAGGAAAAGCACCATAATAAAACGACTGAATTTCATTGGGCTGCTTCAGAACGGAGCCATTGGTCAGTTTATTAAAAATATATGTGGAAAACAAACAACATTTAGTAATATATAAAGTTAATTTTTAGGAGAGAAGGGTTGTTGTTTATCCAGGATTTGTTTAGCCTAGCTTAGCACAAAGACTGGAAGCGGGGGGAAACTGTTAGCCTGGCTTCATCACAAGAGAAAAAGAAATACAGCTTTTTAATTTACATGGTGTTCCCAAGTTAAAATTGTTTTATTGACTTAACAGATTAATCAATAATTAAAGCTAAAAGATACATAGCAAAAGAAACTACATGTTTTCCAGATAGTTAGTCTGTTAACGAGTCATTAAAACATACTATAAATGTGTTCAGTGGAAGTCAAATGTGTCAAGAAAGAAGTATTTCTAGATCTGATCAGCCTTCTTCTGTCTTCTTTTCTGACCGGAAACTACTCAGACTGGGATAATGTCACACATCCACATAATTTTCTTATATTTTAATAAAGCATAAGGCTAAATATGAGAGTAAATGACTTGATAAGAGGAGGAAATGTATCAGAAACACGTCTTAACCAGACTTCATTAGGACTATTCTGATTTTTAGGGGACGTCTTTTACGGCAGAGTTTGTATGTTTGGTTAAGTTTTAGTTTCCACTTTTCTGTGTGTGTGTGTGTGACAATGAATTAAGCTCTCAGTGTGTGTGTGTGTGTGTGTGTGTGTGTGTGTTCCTGCTGGGTGGTCGAACTCTGCAAACAAACACACGACGAGCCGGCGGCCACAAAGACGGCACAGCCTCCACATTTATCCCATTTATTCCCCCTGAACACTTTATAATGGGCTGACTGACACACACACACACACACACACACACACACACACACACACACACTGCTGAGAATACATGTGAGGCTGCTGGGAGTTGTCATGGTATTCAGCCTGCTGCCTTCAATAGACTGTTTTCTATATTCATGACCACACACACACAAACCAGTTCCCATTTCCAGCATCAGCAGCTATCCACAGTTGATTTATCATATAATAGTAATAATAATAATAATAATAATAATAATAATAATAATAATAATAATAATAATAATAATTTAATAAAACTTTAAAAAATAATTATTAATTAATTTGTACAAAATCGAACTGCGATTCTCATAAAAAAAATAAAAATGTAATAAGTAAAATATAAAATCAAATGAAAACAATACACCGTAAACATGACAAATTAAATTAAATTATATTGAAATATGGAAATAAATAAAATATTGTAAAGTACAATAACAATGAAAATATAAAAACAAATAAATAAAAAAAATGTAAAATCAAAACTTAATAAATAAAAATAACAATTAAATGAAATAATTGTTATTTAAGGGACCCAGGTTCAGTTTCAGCCTCATATAAACAGAATAAAAAAAATAAGTATTAAATAAAATAAATGCTAATAGTGTAAAAACAAATAATACAACAAATATAATCAAATAAAACTAACAAAAAATTCAATTAAATAAATAAAATAAATGCAAATAACACAAAATGAAAAAAGAAAATATCAAATGAAGAAAAAACAGCAAAAAATGAAAAAATAAATTAAATAAAACAAAGAAAGAAATGAAATGAATAGAAATAATATAGGCTAAAAGACGACATTAGACAAAACAAAGAAGTTGATTTATCATATAATAATAATAATAATAATAATAATAATAATATAATAAAACATAAAAGACTTCTTAATTATTTTGTACAAAATCAAACTGCGATTCTCATAAAAAATAAAAATGTAATAATGAAATTATAAATTCAAATGAAAACTTTACAAAATAAACATGAAAAATGTAACTAAATTGAAATAAGGAAATCAATCAAATATAATAACGTACAATAAAAATGAAAACAATATAAAAACAAACATAATAAAAAAAATCTAAAATCAAAATGGAATAAATAAAAATAAACATAACAATTACATGAAACAATTGTTATTTAAGGGACCTAGGTTCAGTTTCCGCCTCATATAAACGGAATAATACAAATAAATAAATAAATTAATAAATTAAAACAATAATAGAAAATATTACAAAATAAACGAAATCTTAGTAAATAAAAGCAGCAAAACATATATAAAATAAATGCAAATAGCACCAAAACAATTAAACAAATTAAAAATAAAAGAAAAAAAAGAAAAGTAAAGAGAAAGAAATTAAATGAATAGAAACAATATAGGCTAAAAAACCCAACATAACAATAATACTCAAAAAGTAAAATACAGGCTTTATTAATTGGACCAAGGTGCAGTTGTAACCTTTTAATTTTCATTATAAGTTGTGTTTACAAGTGCATTTTTAATTGTTACTGTGAGCACTAATACATCCTTATTTAATTATATATTATTATTCATTATTTAAACCCTTTAAAAGTACAAAGTTTTCTTGTTTTTTTCCCCTTTAAGTGGCTTTTGAGATTGTAAAAATATTCATCTTGCATCCACATTCTGCAGGTATCACATATAAGATGAGCAGCTAAGACTCCAGATTGAAAATAATGGGTGCAAATAGCATCCTCTGATCATGCTCAGTAGATTAAAACGTCAGGAGGAGACTTTGATAGGTGAAGAAAATCAGATGTTCTGTAATCCTGAAAACATGTAAAGGAAATGACAAACATCCCATAAATCCTTGCCTGCTGCTTTAAATAGACATTAATGAGTCCAACTGTTCAACCCTGAGCTCAGACTGCTCTCTGCTGGCAGGCTGAAGAACTACAGCTCGACATTTGACCCTCGATCCCGACTGACTCTACTGTCTTTCAGAGGCTCCAGCAGGTTCAGTTTTAAAGCTAGAGTGAAGACACAGATATCATATGAAACTAGAAAACCTCAGGAATCCATCGGCACCTTGTCAGGAAAGAGGTTAAATAACGCTTCAAAGTTGGGCGACACTTTAGAGAGGAAAAACTGGCATTGCCATTTTCAAAGAGGTCCCAGTATAAATATGTTAATATTTCTGCACACTGGGGTCCCTAAACAGTCTTGAATTACATAAATTGTGTCTCACTGTAAAGCTGAGACTCTGTTGGATCCAATGAGCCCAACTGTATTCATGTGTGATGATGTTAGTCCCCATAGGAGACATTTCATTGACCTCACTGCATAAAATGACCTGTGATGACCTCTAGGATAATCACAGCCTCATGAAACTTTACAGCTACAAACTAGAGACCTAGAGCATTCAGAGGATGGATGGATCAAGCTAGAGACCTAGAGCATTCAGAGGATGGATGGATCAAGCTAGAGACCTAGAGCATTCAGAGGATGGATGGATCAAACTAGAGACCTAGAGCATTCAGAGGATGGATGGATCAAACTAGAGACCTAGAGCATTCAGAGGATGGATGGATCAAACTAGAGACCTAGAGCATTCAGAGGATGGATGGATCAAACTAGAGACCTAGAGCATTCAGAGGATGGATGGATCAGACTAGAGACCTAGAGCATTCAGAGGATGGACGGATCAGACTAGAGACCTAAAGCATTCAGAGGATGGATAGATCAAACTAGAGACCTAGAGCATTCAGAGGATGGATGGATCAAACTAGAGACCTAGAGCATTCAGAGGATGGATGGATCAAACTAGAGACCTAGAGCATTCAGAGGATGGATGGATCAGACTAGAGACCTAGAGCATTCAGAGGATGGACGGATCAGACTAGAGACCTAAAGCATTCAGAGGATGGATAGATCAAACTAGAGACCTGGAGCATTCAGAGGATGGATGGATCAAACTAGAGACCTAGAGCATTCAGAGGATGGATGGATCAGACTAGAGACCTAGAGCATTCAGAGGATGGATGGATCAAACTAGAGACCTAAAGCATTCAGAGGATGGATAGATCAAACTAGAGACCTAGAGCATTCAGAGGATGGATGGATCAAACTAGAGACCTAGAGCATTCAGAGGATGGATGGATCAAACTAGAGACCTAGAGCATTCAGAGGATGGATGGATCAGACTAGAGACCTAGAGCATTCAGAGGATGGACGGATCAGACTAGAGACCTAAAGCATTCAGAGGATGGATAGATCAAACTAGAGACCTAGAGCATTCAGAGGATGGACGGATCAAACTAGAGACCCAGAGCATTCAGAGGATGGATGGCTTTCCTAGCTAGATTGACAATAAGGGGGTTTCTGAGTGCTCGCCATCCGATCGCAGAAAAATGCAGAAATCTCCAAATGTCAAAACGTTTTTGATCCCAAATCACAGCATGTTTTTTTCTCTGTTGTTCCTCGAGGTCTTGGTGTCTTAATGTGGTATTTTGGAGGGATTATTGATCATTTGTAATTTACAGACCTGTAAATATTCCATCAAAAGCTGATCCTCTCTCCACTGAGGAAGAAACACTGTAATGAAGAGAATTGTCCAAAAGGAGGCGCCATTGAATTAAAAATGATGCCTTCAAGTAAGAAGTCAGTGTGGGAGTATTTATGGTGTGCTATTGTTGTCTTCATGCTCTTAAAGCTGCTTCTGGATACCTAGATTTCTACTTTTATATTATTTTATAACATTATAATGATACAGATTAATTGCATTAATGTTACAGAAAACAGGTCCATTACTTCTCCCCGTGTGTCTATGAAACACAGAAATGCTTCCACTTTGACCCACAGCTGTGCTCCTGTGTAATAATGAGGGATTATTACCTGCATTAGGTGTGTTCACTTGCTGTTTCACCTCCAGATAATCTGAATTAACTGTCTGATCGTCTCACTGATTAGTTTCTGATGAGGAAAACAAGAAGATTGAGTGGGAGAACCACTGATGCTATGTGCTCATATAGTGTTGGGAGAGGGTTTATGACTCATGATTTCAGGCCGTTTATCGTTTCGTTTAACTTGACAATCCAGAATAAACATTAGAGATATCTACGGCGGCATTTTGACTAGTCGTAATCACATTGTGACTAGTCAGAATTCTTATTCCAGATATCTATAACGTAATTTTGCTCCCAGCCAAGAAACACTCCTTCACTTTCAGAGCGTCAGAGCTTTAACCCTCGTTAAAAAACCAGAGGTCAACCTCCGGGTCTGAGAAGTGAAGCCAACGCTGAAGAGTCTTAAACCTGCATTCTCTCTTCCAGCCAGCAGGGGGCGACTCCTCTGGTTGTATAGAAGTCTCCTTCTCTCTTGATTTATGACCTCAGTAAACATTGTAAACATGAGTTTATGGTCTCAATCGCTAGTTTCAAGTCTTCTTCAGTACAGCATGATGTTCATTTAGTAAATGATGGTCCCATTTAGAGTCAGATAGACCATAAAGCAGGGGATGCTTTAGGGCGGGGCTACCTGCTGATTGACAGGTCGCTACCACGGCGTTGTCCGATCTGGGAGTTGTCCATGTTTTCGTCTTACAACTTTAACCCTTTCACAGTGTGCTTCCACTTCATCAAAGTTAATTAGAACATTTTTGATCGCCTGAAAACGTCTCATTCAGCGTTCGGTTGTTCTTAGCTCCTCCCACTCGTGTTACTTCTGGTTGCAAAAAAAAACAAGATGGCGACGGCCAAAATGCTTCAAAACCGTAGTCCACAAACCAATGGATGGACTCAATGTGAGTATTTTTTTAATATCCACTTTTTCTGATTAGTTGAGCTTCTTTCCTGAACCCCTCAAACAGCTGCAGAAGTGCCCCAACAGGTGTACAAGTACCTGTCTGGGAATCACTGATTTAAACCTTGTTGGAGCTGGTTGTGTTCTCCAGATTCAGCTAAAGAAATGCAGCATTACTGAGTCAAATCACACAGAGTTTAATCAATTAATTAACGTTAATTTGTGCAGTAATTCAACTGTGCAATACTCTGGCATTAATACTGCATTTATACTGTGCTTATTTAATTCTTATTTATACAATTCTTGCATTTATATTCAACCCACTTCTCAGCATTTTTTATTGTCTTATTTACACCGTGGTTATATATTGTATGTGTTTGTCAAATATTTGTACGCATTTCTAATATTTCTTATTTTTATTATTTATTTATATTACTCTCCATATATTGTGATATATTGTAGCATTACATACATAATTTACATTTGACCTTTATTTCTATTTTTCCTGTTTTTCTTTATGTTCATATATATAAGAGGAACTGTAACATCCCAGTTTCCCCTCAATGATCAGTGAAGTGTTTCTGATTCTGGTCAACATGTGGACCAAAGAGCCCTCCAGGAGCCCTCATTGTTCTATGCCAGATCATCCTCCTGCTCTGCAAACAGGAAACCATGACATGACTGAGGAGGAAGAGGAGGAGGAGGAGGAGGGAGAATAAGAGGTGACTCAGATCACAGCAGGCTGCAGTCAGAGTGTTGGATGGCGGAGCAGTGAGACGTTGTGGACGGCAGCTGATGGGTGAGACCACAAAACCTGAACTTTACACATAACAGAGACAGAGACAGAATTCATGTTTGAAATGTCAGGATATTTATGGACAATTTTATAAAATCAGGATATTTTTTAGACAATTTTGGAAAGTCAGGATATTTTTGAAGAGAGAGTGAATTCATGTCACACTGGAAGGATATTTACTCTCCATGTTGGATGTTTTTCTGATGGATCAGTTGGTTTGTTTGTGTTTAATTATTAGAATAAGACTTCAGCAGCAGGAATTAAGACAATGAAAAAGAAGATAGCTGCCTTTTGTGTCCCAATTAACCCCTAATACTACTACTACTACTACTACTACTACTAGTACTACTACTACTGGTAATATTACTACTACTACTACCACTATTACTACTACTACTACTACTAAGATTACTACTACAGCTTCTTTGACGTCATTCTATTTCTTTAGATTAATTAATGTCTTTCAAAATATCAGCCTCATGTAGGAAACACTACAGGTTGGTTTATTCTTCTGTAACAAAGTTAAATTTAGTGAAAGTTTTAGTTATTTAGTTATTTTATTTTTTCGGTCATTGATTCACAATTTGTGTGGTTAAATAATACTAAATCATTATATCAAAAATAAAACAAAATCAAACATAATATTCTGACTGAAAAAAGGTGAAGCCTGAGTTTATTGTGCCTTTATTGTTAATTCATAACAAAGCGTTGCCTTAACTCGACCAGAAAGAGCAGTAAAACAAAACAAACTAAAATAAAATAAAATAAAATATAATAAAAAACCACAACATCAGAAATCAGAAGCAAATGTAATTTAATGGAAAAATATGTCCTCTTAAAATGGAAATTAAGTATAATCTTAATCTGGGAAAAATTGTTCCCTTGCATAGTTGATTGTGAATTTAGATTTACTCTACTATTATTTACTTACTATTCTAAAATATTAAAATAAAAGTCAAATGAATACAGAAAATGAGTTGGAACAAAATAAAAATTGTGCATGCAGTTGTATTTGACTCTTTGACTCTGATATATGTTTGTGAAGGTTCTCTGATGTTTTTTCATAGAAAATTTAGCGGTTCAAACTGAAGTTGAGAACTTCCAATTAATTAAAATAAAGACAAAATGCTGATTCCTGTGTGTCTGGAAATATATTTTTAAAACGATGATTAACATTTTAAATGTTAATTGTCTAGAAATTTTAATTTATCATGAAAAAACTAAATTTCCCAAAAATGCCCAAATAAATAAATAAATAATCTCTGTGCCAGTCTGGACCAGATTAAAAACAAAAACAAATTGATTGGCAGGTCTTTTAATTGATTGATTTGATGTGACTATAGGATTTATTCTTTTTTTCTGAGGTTTGTTTACATGATGTCTGTAAACACAACAGGAATGTTTTCAATTATAATCTGATATATAATCAAATTATCTTCTATAAATTAGACCCTTCAATGTGAATAAACCTGACATTAAAATGATCAACACTAATAAGACATTTAGTTCTAATGAACTGCCTTGTTGCTGTTCATCATGGTAACATAATAAATGTGTTCATTATAATTAAACGAAAAACACACGTTGTGTTCATTAAAATGTTGTTGTATTTAATAATTAATTTATCTTTATGGTACCATCAGAAAAGTAGCAGAACAAAAAGGTTTCCTCATCGAGGCCCAGTTCCTTTATTGATTCTCTTTATTAAAACTAAAACTAAAACTACATGAAGAACAAAGAAACAGCAGTTTAATTTTGCAGTTTAATTTCATTATAATGAAAGTAAAGAAATCTCTCATCTAATGGTTTAATTATCTCCTTCAACTTCTAAATTACTTCCTAAAAAATCCATTATTTATCAGGTAGAAAACATTTGATTTCTGAGAAGCAACCATCAGTTTCTTAACGAACATTTAGTGTTTTTGCATCGCTGAAGATCACTTTTAAAAACTAGATATTATAATAATCGATAGGGTGAATCAGCCTAATGTGGGACGTTTTTTTTACATTTCAGATTTCTGGAATATATTATGATATGAAGCCAAAACATTAACTCCAAACCCAGTGCCACTCTGACATCCCCAAGATGTGTCCTAATCAAACCAAGAAAAGAAAATGCAGATATCACACTAATAAAAGAAATGATCAATACTCTTAGTGCCAAGTTTTCTCAGACAAACCTTGATTTTCGTCGGAATTCACTCGATCAGATCTGAGCGCCCGGATAGCGTTGTAGATGTCCTGCAGGTCCGAGCTACCGCCTCGCTGTTGTTCCCGTGACTTTCTTCATCTCCGTAGTCTTCCTCTGCTTTTTCACCTTCCTCGCGCCTGGAGCCTGTTTTACCTTTACCCTTTTTTTGCTTTCCCCTTCCATGTTATATTTCAGTTTAATTTTACGTCTCAGGTATTTTTCTAAGGGGATTAAACCCGACTGATTGGGAGAGGATCTTTCAAGCAGCCATCATTATCATTATTTATAGTTATTGTTTATTTGATGTTGTTTACAGAAGCCGGGTTTGTAACAGCAATAAGTGGTAAACTCACTGAGCATGAGATCATTGCACATTCATTAATTAAGGTGATTTTAAGGCCATTTAACAGACTTTTTAAAAAATGTCCAAAAATATCCTGACTTTCTAATCTGCTTCAAAACTATTATAGTCTTTATTCTTTATTCTTATTTATAGTCTTATTGTTTGTTTGATGTTATTTCAGTTATTTTTACCTCAGCATCAGTGGGTGTATGTTTAAATGTTTAAAGGTAGATGGTGCATGTTTAAAGGTAGATAGTGCATGTTTAAAGTTAGATAGTGCATGTTTAAAGGTAGATGGTGCATGTTTAAAGGTAGATAGTGCATGTTTAAAGTTAGATAGTGCATGTTTAAAGGTAGATGGTGCATGTTTAAAGGTAGATAGTGCATGTTTAAAGGTAGATGGTGCATGTTTAAAGTTAGATAGTGCATGTTTAAAGGTAGATGGTGCATGTTTAAAGGCAGATGGTGCATGTTTAAAGGTAGATGGTGCATGTTTAAAGGCAGATGGTGCATGTTTAAAGGTAGATGGTGCATGTTTAAAGGTAGATGGTGCATGTTTAAAGGCAGATGGTGCATTTTTAAAGGCAGATGGTGCATGTTTAAAGGTAGATAGTGCATGTTTAAAGTTAGATAGCGCATGTTTAAAGGCAGATGGTGCATGTTTAAAGGCAGATGGTGCATGTTTAAAGGTAGATGGTGCATGTTTAAAGGCAGATGGTGCATTTTTAAAGGCAGATGGTGCATGTTTAAAGGTAGATGGTGCATGTTTAAAGGTAGATAGTGCATGTTTAAAGTTAGATAGTGCATGTTTAAAGGTAGATGGTGCATGTTTAAAGGCAGATGGTGCATTTTTAAAGGTAGATGGTGCATGTTTAAAGGCAGATGGTGCATTTTTAAAGGTAGATGGTGCATGTTTAAAGGTAGATGGTGCATGTTTAAAGGTAGATAGTGCATGTTTAAAGTTAGATAGTGCATGTTTAAAGGTAGATGGTGCATGTTTAAAGGTAGATGGTGCATGTTTAAAGGTAGATGGTGCCTGTTTAAAGGTAGATAGTGCATGTTTAAAGGTAGATAGTGTGTGTCCCACTTTACGTAACTCACCCTAATAAGTGAATGGAGCTGCTTTAAATATTCAGTCCCGTGTGTTTCTCCCCTGTGTGTGTTTGTGCAGAGCAGAGGTACGGTGAGGTGAACCAGCTGGGCGGGATGTTCGTTAACGGCCGGCCGCTGCCCGCCCCGGTGCGGCTGCGCATCGTGGATTTGGCGCAGCTCGGAATGCGTCCCTGTGACATCAGCCGCCAGCTGCGTGTCTCTCACGGCTGCGTGTCCAAGATCCTGACGCGCTACAACGACACCGGCTCCATCCTCCCAGGAGCCATCGGCGGCAGCAAGCCCCGGGTCACCACCCCGGCCGTGGTCCGGAGCATCCGGGAATACAAGCACGGCGACCCGGGCATCTTCGCCTGGGAGATCCGGGACCGGCTGCTGGGGGACGGAGTCTGCGACAAGTACAACGTCCCGTCGGTGAGCTCCATCAGCCGGATACTGAGGCACAAAGTTGGGACTGGTTCTCAGCTCCAGTACGGACACGTGTTCCCGGTCTCTCCCTACAGCACCGGGCCCGCAGGTACCCCCACCGGGACCGGGACCGGGACCAGGACCGGCAGCTGGCACAACATCCTGGGCTTCCGAGCCTTCATGGACCCGGCAGGTCGGTTTAAAAATAACCTTTAAAAAGTCCTGATTTAAAGTTCTCACAATATCACATCACATTAATATAGACTAATAAATCTAAGTCATGTTCACAATAAACAATAGGCCTAAATACATTCAAATAAATCGGTGCAAACAAAAAACTGTAATTGAGAAGATGTGGAGAAAGTTTTAACTGCGTTTTAGTTTTGTGTGTTGAGTACTGAAGTCTGACAGACAAAACATTTGGATATATTTATTATTTATATTTCTCTCATGAGAATTTTCTTGAGTAAAACTGGTAACTTGTCCTTTAAAAAAGATATTTGAAGATTGAATTTGGTTTAATGGGCTGATCTTTTTAAGGTGGACGTGTTCTGATACGTTCTTCCAACTAACAGCTGCAGATATGATCCCAAAATGTTACATTATTAATTATTAATTCAGTATTAATGTTTTCTTTTTCAGCACTGTGTGGATCTGATGGACACTCAGCCAGTATGACCAGTATGACCAGTATGAGCAGTATGAGACCGTTTCCCTCTGGAGTCGATGGACTGGAGAAAACCAGCAACGAGTCGGACCTTAAATACCAACAGCAGGTAAATAAAATAAACATTAACTCTCATTTATGTTTCCAGTTTTAGAAAATATTTACTTAATGCTGCAGAAATAATTAATATTATATTGATTGAAATAAAATGTGAAATTAAAGAGGGATTTATAAATAAATAGCTATACAACTGTTTATTAAATTGGTAAATGAGTGGTAGAATATACAATATAGTTATTAAAAGAGAAAACAGCATTTTTAAAAAGAAAATCAAACGTAGGATAATTCTTCCTCTCTGCATGTTGACTCATCAGCTGGTATTTTTCCATCTGTTTTTATTTTGTGGCTCACATGAGGCATCCTTCCTTTAATATAACGAGAGCTCTGATTGGCTGTCATCGAGACCCACTTCCTGTTTTCTGGCTGCTTCAGGAGGAAACTACAAACAGACATCAGAGTTAAAGAGAGAATCAGCAGCACTGATGATGATACATGTGCTCTTATTAATATAATTAATAAGTGAAATAAAGGCTTTATTAGCTTAATGCACCCTGACCTCTGAGTTTAACCTTTGACCAATCAGCCAATCAGAGTCGAGTATTGTCGGTATCCATGGTGATACATGTGAGGAGCTTTTCCTAACTCTGTTGTGCTCTTGAACATGTGGAGGTCTATGAGGACCGGTTTCAGGTTTGGACCATGAAAGTGTTGACTTTTAGAAAGTGAGAAATTTTTTTTTTTCATTTTTTCTTTTAAGTATAGGATTTTGGAAAGACATTTTTTTACTCTTTTGGAAAGTGGGGACATTTATGGAATGTGAAAGTGATTTTGGACTTTTTGTGCATTCGAGAACATCTGTGGAAAGTCAGGATATTTTTGAAGAAATTTAGAAAGTCAGGATATTTTTGAAAATTTTTTTATTTTTTTTTTAAACGTGGTATTTTTGGGGATTCAAAGACTATCAAATTGAGGCATAAAATTACCCAAAAATAATCTTAAAAAAAATCAATCTGGACTATAATCATTATTATAGGGCATTTTTGGACAATTTTGGAATGTGAATACTTGTGGAATATTTGTGGAAAATTAGGACATCTATGGAAAGTGAGGGTGATTTTGGAAAGTGAGGAAGTTTGGGGAAAATTAGGACAATTTCAGAGAATTTGAGAATATTTTTGAAGAGTGCGGAAATTTTTTAGAAAATGAGAATATTTATGAAAAATTATGATATTTATGAAAAGTGAGGACATTTCTGTAACGTGAAGACATTTGTGGAAAATTGGGACATTTATGGAAAGTGAGAACCTTTATGGAAAATTATTTGTGGTAATGACATTGTGGAAATATATTTTTGGAAAGTTGGGATATTTTTGGATATTTTTGAACAATTTGAGTCGAGATGTGTTTAAGCATATTTGATGCTGGAGCTTAAAAATGGTGATAACCAGTCGGTGAGTCTGTCCAACTCTTATCTACGTATCTCAATGCGTCTCATCTGTTGGCCAGATTTCCATAAAAGTTTATGAGGATATTCATGATCCCCAGAGGATGAATCTCCCCTGACCTTTCATCTGGAGCCAGCAGTGGGTCAAACTCAGGCTTTTTAAATATACTGGCAGCAAACTGAAGTTCTGTTTCTGTTCTTGTTCACTCATGTTTCTTATTTCATTGTTTTCCCCTCAGTCCCCGTCCAGTCTACCTGGTTATGTCTCAGCTTGTTCATATTCTCCACCGAACCAGTACGACGTGTACGGAGGTCCGGCAGCCGGCTACATCAGCACCGGACACCACTGGCAGCCCCAGTCCTGCACTCCCAGTCTGACTCCCCGTCTGACTCCCAGTCTGACTCCCAGTCTGACTCATCCTGGTCCTGCAGCACCACAGGAGGCTGCAGATTTCCACTCTGCAACATCATCAAGAGACGGTGAGACTGATTTAAACACGTGTTTCCATGACGATAACCTGATAATTATTTAGATGATAATCAATACGGGTTGGGAAGTTGAATTACAAATCTAAGAAACAGTCATGTGAAATGCCACAGTCCTTCCATGCTGAGTTTGAAGATATAAAAACACATTTATTTTCTGCTAAATGTTGAGTTTCTCTGCTCAATAGCCACTAATGTTTGTGTTTTTAAGAAACAGGGTTGAGATTAAAATGGTCACAAATTACACAGAAGAGAAACTGCTCCTGGTTTTGGGGAAGAAAAAAAAAAGTCTTTGTATATTGCTCAAGCAGAAAATACAGATTATATAATAAACCATATCTGCAGATGGGCGGAATGAGTCGTAGAAAATTCACCACATTGAATTTGGAAAAGTTTAAAATAATGATCTAATTTCCAACCAGCAGCTTCAAGCCTCATTACAGCGACTCATAAACACACAGCAGGCAGAACCAGAACTTCATAAAGCTCAACAAACTATAATGATCACCAGAGGTCAACAAGTTCACATTTAAACATAATACTTAATACATGAGTCTTTATTTTTTAATCTAAAATAAATAGATAATAAATGCAAAAATAAATAAACATATTTAATTAATAAAAATAAATATATAAATAAATAAAAGGGAAAATTAAACAGAAGAGTAAATAAATAAGGGAATTAATACAAAGATAAATAAATTAAAACAGAAATATAGATTTATGTCACATTTTTTCAATTAATTAATGACAACATTTATTTTTAATATTATTTTTTGCTGCATTTAATGACATATTTATTTATTTATCGAGTCATTAATTATATATTCTTTTTTTTTTTTTCCATCCGCCATACACCGTCCTGCTGCCACAAATACTCACTAGAGCACCAAATGTGGATTAATCCGCCGCTGAAAATAGTCCCCAAAAAATGCTCTATTTCCTCCTGTTTGTTTGATTAAAACTACAGTGAGCAGCTGGTTTAAGAAATTACTAAGATTTTTAATAAAAATGAGACATGAGAATGATGATAAATGATTTTCTTTCTGCTGTTTTCTCTGCAGTGGACAGGAAACTTCAGACTCCTCTGTACAAACATCACAGATTGTCTTCGGCCTCGTGACGACTCGGAGGAAACACAAGAAGATGTTTGACGTGACGCTGAAAGACTGAAAGTCCGGTTTTATTTCTGAGGAGAGTCAAAGAGACTTTTACTCCTCCATGATCGACTCCTTTCAGGATGTAATTTATAATGTTTCCCAGAATGAGCAGACATGTGGTGAAGGAAAAATACACACAACAACAAAACAGTCTCTTTTTTCCCCTCATAGTTTTAAAGGAATAATTCTACACTTTAATAAATATGCTCATTCACTATCTTGCTCTAGTGAGTTAGATGACGAGATCGACACCACTCTCATCTGTTAAATATGAAGCCACAGCCAGCAGCTGCATAGCTTATCGTAACATAGCATAACGTAGCATAAAGACTGGAAACAGGGGTAAAGAAAAGGTCGGAGGGACGGTGCGTAATGGAGCACACTCTCTGGCACTCAGGCTGCAGCTGGCAGCCCTGCTCGGGAGACTCCCGTCTCCATTGTTGAGTTGTTTTGATCTTAGATTACTTTTTTTCTGGCTGGCCCAGCGACTTCTCTTCTTTTGTTCATTCAATCGGGATCTCCAACCTTTTTGTTTGCTCAGTTACATTTTTGATAGTTACTTTTGTCTTGATTTAAAATAAATTGATTGTATTATTTTTCGCACAACCGTCTCTTGGTGTCCTTTTATATGCTTCGGTCTCTCAAGAGCTTTTGGTTGTTTGAGAGGCAGTAACATATTTGGGGGCTCGTCCGGGATCAGTAACTTCCTGGAGTCTTCACTGATTGCGTGGCAACTGCTCAGATCCAAGAAATAGTCTGGTTCATAATCGTCCATAAAACAGCAAATTGTTGTTTTCAGTCTTTGGTTTTTATGTGTTAGTTAGTGAGCTTTAGTTGTGCACGTAACCATATTCTCTTACCTTTTTACAGAGCCAAGCTATATCTGTTTCTCCCCCATTCAACCTTTATTTAAATCTGGAGGAATCATTGAGGGCATGTCCTCATTTTCAATGATGTAAAGAGTACAATAAAACAGAATAAATACACACAGAACATAATTAAAGAATATCAAGAAGCAATCAGCCAGACGACAATAGAACAATGTTAAAAACAGTCACAATCAAGAGCTACAGTTGTTTTTTATTTGAATGTGTTTTGTAAACTTTTCCAAGTTTTTGCAGCTCATACACCAAAATTCATATTTACCAGACTAACGGTGTCGATCATCTCCTCTAACTCTCCACCAGGAAGCAAAGAAGCATATTTCCCAAATTAGTCAAACTGTTGCTTGAATCTTGAATCTTTTTCCATATTTTTGTCACAAAAGGGAACGATTAAATTGTGTTGGAATCGTTGTATCGTCTTGTAAAATATTTTGGTAAAGCTGTAAATATATTTTTCTATAAATGTGCTTAATAAAAACATGCAATAGAAAATGTACGTCGGTGGTATTGAGCTTTCAAGATGTTGGAATGACAAATGGTTAAAATAACGGCCTGATTTTAACCTAAACGTTCACTATTAAATATCCAGAGCTTTTATAGGATCCTGTATGTGAACATCAAGTATTTATACATAACGAAAGAAATCCAAAGTTTTGTAGAATCGTCCCATATCAACGTTATTTCTGACGACAGAGTTGATGAATTAAATAATAAATCTTATTTTGTTACCCTGCCATTGAAGCTGATGCCAGCTAAAATCTACTGCCATGTTAACTTTATAGATGTATGTTAATTATTTATTAAACTACCTCAAACAAAGTAAATCGTAAAGATAAAATGTATCTTTTTTTATATGATTTCTTTTGCTAGTTTGCAGACTGGTCAGCTGATCAAAGTTTAAACTTATTTTAACGAAATTACAAGAATCCCATACAAATTAAAGTATGTTCACATGTTAAATATTATAATTCATGTCTTAAATGTCCCAAAAAACAATTTTTCACATTTGATATCATGTGTGAAATTGTGTCACATGTGAAATATATGAAAATATGTTGCTCCTTTATGTAAATTGATCGTGTGTGAAATCTGTTTGTCGTGTGAAATGATGGTTTTGTCTGAATATTGTTGTATTACAATAGCAATTCAGCAACAAAAAAACCCACCCAAACCTGGATAAACTCCAGTTTCAGACTCATTAGCTGTTGCAGGTAATAATTCACTTCCTGCAGGTAAACAAACAGAGATGTGAGATGATCTGTCAGCAAACAGCTCAGAGTAAACCGAGGACATCCGTTAATACCTGAAACAATCTGAGTGGTGCTGAGACTGACGGAGCAAACATCAGGTCTTTGTTTAAAAACGCTCTCTTTAGGAAGCATTTGAGTCTTTTAGGAAGCCGGTTAAGTGCTGATTCTCTTCTCTGTGATCTGCTTTGTGTTGCTTAGTTAGTCCTTCTGTCTGCGAACGTCCTTCTGGAGTCACTTCTGGGACGATAAAGGAGAACTTCTTAAGCCCTATAGGGTGCTGGAAGGTTCTCCTAGACAGACAGACCCAAAATAAATCTGTAATAGCTCCACAACTAGCAGGTCTATCTGCATGATCCTGGTCTCTATGGATAGGTAAGACCTCAGAGAATTCATCCCCAGTGTCAGTAACATTGTGACTGTTACTATGCCAGAGTAAACTGGGATGAACTATTGTTATCCTGGCCTAAAATGTTTTCTAGATCAGCCAGTGGATAACACCATTATAGCAGTGATGCTGTGCACAGAGATGCCACTGAACTCATTCAGCAACTCCTCGACTACAACTGAGCCAAATCAGAGATAAATAACACAAAGCACATAGATTCTACAAAGGTTTTAGTCAGGATAGGACCAGGAGGACTCTCCATTTGGCACACTTGGATACCCAAAGTGTGCCAAATGGGTTTTCTACCTCTTGAAATGGAATCTGGCTCTAAAATACTCCTGATATCCACTACAATTTCTCATGCGTTGATTTTGTAACTAAAATATTGAAATCATTATCAAACAAACATTGTTTAGACCAAATCCACCTGGAGTGTTGTTTTAGTGGCGTTAAGGCCTCGTCTTTTAGAAACTATTCAGAAAAAAAGACAGACACCACAGCGTTTCATGAAGTTTTTAAAGGTTTTAACAAACAGCTCAGACGAACCCGGTACCGGGTCTGTTGGGTAAAAGAGGTTAAAGGGATTTAAGATGCCATTTCATTGTGTCTTCGTATTATTTTTCATATCCAGTAGAAGTTTGGTTAAACTGGTTGTTTTATTTATACCATGTCTGATTGTTAACAGGGAACATAAACCAATCTGTGCTGATCTTTTACCTGCTGTTGATCTGTTGATCCTTCAGATCTAAAGGAGGATCTGAGTCCATCAACAGAAGGATTAACACTGGAAGGCTTTTAGCAGAGCAGGAGGGGGAGGAGGTCAAAATCTCAGGTTTCACAGTGAAGTGGAGGTGATGGACCTTTCCCCTGGTACATGAAGGCATCACGCGTGTTATAAACTGTGATCCTTCAGCATACAGTATCTCAGTTTAATGTATCTCTCTATAGATAACTGTCAGTGCGCTTGTGATGTGTTTTATCCCAGGCTTTCACTTCTTTTCAACAAACATAAAGTCATGAAACTTTCTTCACCTGCCAGGTTTTCCTCCTTTAAAGGACCAGTGAAGCGTGCCGAGCGGCCGCCGTGCTCTACTTCTCACCAGGCATGTTGCAGCTGGTCGGGACGCCATGAAGAGGAGTGGAAGTAACTAACATTTACTCCCTCCTTATGGCTCATAAGTTGTTGCAGCAATTTTTGGGTTGTTACCATTTGTTACACATTTGGTGCTAAATTTAACAATATTTTACCACTGGAGAATTGATAAAAATGATCAATAATCCCTCCAAAATACCACATTAAGGCACCAAGACCTTGAGGAACACCATAGAAAAAGACATGCTGGGATTTGGGATCAAAAACTTTTGACATTTTGGAGATTTCTGCAAGAATTGGCATTTTTCGGCGATTGGATGGCGAGCACTTCTGTTGTGTAAACTGCTCAGAAACCCCCTTATGTCAATCTAGGTAGGAAAGCCATCCATCCTCTGAATGCTCTAGGTCTCTAGTCTGATCCACCCATCCTCTGAATGCTCTAGGTCTCTAGTCTGATCCCCCCATCCTCTGAATGCTTTAGGTCTCTAGTCTGATCCATCCATCCTCTGAATGCTCTAGGTCTCTAGTTTGATCCATCCATCCTCTGAATGCTCTAGGTCTCTAGTTTGATCCATCCATCCTCTGAATGCTCTAGGTCTCTAGTCTGATCCATCTATCCTTTGAATGCTCTAGGTCTCTAGTCTGATCCATCCATCCTCTGAATGCTCTAGGTCTCTAGTTTGATCCATCCATCCTCTGAATGCTCTAGGTCTCTAGTCTGATCCATCCATCCTCTGAATGCTCTAGGTCTCTAGTTTGATCCATCCATCCTCTGAATGCTCTAGGTCTCTAGTTTGATCCATCCATCCTCTGAATGCTCTAGTTCTCTAGTTTGATCCATCCATCCTCTGAATGCTCTAGGTCTCTAGTTTGATCCATCCATCCTCTGAATGCTCTAGGTCTCTAGTCTGATCCGTCCATCCTCTGAATGCTCTAGGTCTCTAGTCTGATCCGTCCATCCTCTGAATGCTCTAGGTCTCTAGTCTGATCCATCCATCCTCTGAATGCTCTAGGTCTCTAGTCTGATCCATCCATCCTCTGAATGCTCTAGGTCTCTAGTTTGATCCATCCATCCTCTGAATGCTCTAGTTCTCTAGTTTGATCCATCCATCCTCTGAATGCTCTAGGTCTCTAGTTTGATCCGTCCATCCTCTGAATGCTCTAGGTCTCTAGTTTGATCCGTCCATCCTCTGAATGCTCTAGGTCTCTAGTCTGATCCGTCCATCCTCTGAATGCTCTAGGTCTCTAGTCTGATCCGTCCATCCTCTGAATGCTCTAGGTCTCTAGTCTGATCCGTCCATCCTCTGAATGCTCTAGGTCTCTAGTCTGATCCCTCCATCCTCTGAATGCTCTAGGTCTCTAGTTTGTGGCTGTAAAGTTTCATGAGGCTGTGATTATCCTAGAGGTCACCACAGGTCATTGTATACAGTGAGATCAATGAAATGACTAACATCATCACACATGAATACAGTTGGGCTCATTGGATCCACCAGAGTCTCAGCTTTACAGTGAGACACGATTTATGGAATTCAAGACTGTTTAGTTTAGAAATATTATATTACTTTTGGTACTTAAAGTATATATTTTGATACAGGACAGAGTATTTCTCCACTGTGGTACAGTATTACTACCAGCGGTAGGTGGTCTGTTGGTTTCCCCTCCGTGTGACCTCTGCTGGTGCCCGCGACCCCGCCGTGACCTCCCAGGGGTCACCAGGAGAAGGAAATAGATGTCACAGACCTTCTTTATGAGGATCTTCATGTTCGGAGAGTCCCTCAGCTCCTGTTTAACATCGGCTGTTTGTTTTCAGAAGCTTTTCTGTGTCTGAGCCGTTAAGACGTCAGCGGAGGAAAACTGGTCAGAAAAATCTGGGTTACTGAAACAAATGTGATTATTTCCTCCACTTCTGTGAATATGGGGGGAAAATGTTTATGACTTAAACAACACTGCGTATGGTAGAATACCAGTAAATATAATTCGACAGTAGGTTCAACAACAAGACTAGCTATCAGCCATGTCACTGTCCCCTTCCTTCTAACCAATCAGGTAAAAGAGGTGTCAGTGATCCACAGATTCTATCCAGTGAAACATTTCTTACAAAAGTTAAAGAGTGACATATAGATGTAAATTGTTCCTTCTGCGAATCACATCCTGAAACTTGCTCTCATTTATTCTGGTCTTGTAAATTTACATGTGAATTGTGGAAAGATGTCAATAATTTTATACTTGTTAACATTTTCTCAGATTTTGCACTGCACTATAGACATATCATATTTGGTTGCTACAGTTACAGTGACAAAGACAGTAATGCATTTTTCCTTATTAATTTAATTTTAATTCTTGCGACATTCCACATTCACAATTGTAAATTAAAAAAAAAAGGGCCTAATTTCTTGTTATTTATGAAAGAAATAGAATTATATCTGTCAACAATTTCTTCCTCACAAAACAAAAAAGCAATGAAAACAATGAATGTATGCAATATCTTTAATGTTTTTAAGTGAAATTATTGTCATACTCTCGCGTGGTCTTATTTATTATTATCTACTTATTTATTTATTTTTTTAATTGTGTTTTTTTTTAAATGTTATGTTGGTTTTGTTTAATTTCTGTTCTCCTTTTGTTTGTCACAGCTCTTGTTTATGTTTTGCTTCTTCTGTATGTAAATGCTTTAAATGTTTTCTGCTGTTACCATGGATACTGTCATTTTGAAATAAAAAAAAAAAAAAATCGAATACTCTGCTGCGCACTGACCGGAAATGACGACAACAAAATTTCATCGCGGCTCGCTTCCCGCCAAAATATCTTCTTCTTCTTCTTCTTCGGGGTTTTACGGCAGCTGGCATGCTTTGTGTTGCTCTGCTGCCTCCTTCAGGTTTTACCCGCCAAAATATCTGCTGCTTTGTTGAAGAAAAACATAAAAGCAGAGTGGAAATTACGTTTCCAACGTCGTCGCCTACGATGTGTCCTCCTGCTGGCTGAAAATACACCGGTATGTTTACGTATTGTTTTGTTTTATTCTGTTATGTAGTATGTTTGAATAGTGGTCGTGTTCCCGCGCTTTCCGCTGCGTAGCCATGGCGACCGCTGAGTGAAACGTGTCCAGTGATCCATCAACATGTTGTTAAACCTGCTGTTGAATTATATTCAATTCAACTGTTTGTCAACCGCAATCAGCGTTATTGACGTTGGATCTTGTTAGCATAGCGTTAACTCTCTAGCTGAAGCGTTCTATGAGCTGAGCAGATTATAAATATCTAGCTACTTGTAGCTCAGGTTCATCCTATTTACTGGAGCAGTGAACAATGTTTCCATTGCATAGGATCCTGATGGGATTGTAACGTTGTTCCAGGTATTAGTCAGACAGGTGTTACCATGGAAACAGAGTTTTGCATTGTGGGAAACTGAAGGTTTTGTCTGCCAAAGGCATGGAAATATAAATTAATGTTTATATTGTGACCATGGAATAAGAATGCCTTACTTTTTTAACCTGAAGCAAAATAGTTGAACATAACTGATTACACTTAATTACACAAATAATCCAATTAATAATCCATCTATTATCTATTAAAGCTATTTTTATTTTATTTTTAATTCATCCTTTTTTCAAACGTTATAGTGCAAAGTCAGACATCCTAGACTTAACATATAAAAAAAAAGAAAAGACAGACTAAAATAATAATTCAACCATGGCAGTGTTATTGACGTTGAATCGTTTCCATTACATAGGAACCTGATGGGATGATAACGGTTGTTCCAGGTATTAGTCAAGCCCTCAGGTGTTACCATGGAAACAGAGTTTTGGATTGTGGAAAACTTTAGGTTTTGTTTACAAAACGCATGAAAATCTAAATTAATGGTGTTAATATATTTTCTTATCATATTATATTTACCTAATATTTATACATTAATATTATATTATATATTATATAAAATATTTACATTAATATTTATATAATATTTTATTTATAAGTGAGATAATGTCCTTCAAAGGTGTCCATAATCAGGAATTAGTGCACTAATTTAAATAGCTAATTTTAACTACTTTATATAGTCTAATATAATAATAATAATCCTATATACCACTTTATAGACTGCACATATGAACATATTACATTTATTTATTGTACATACTACATTTATTTATTGAAGGACTGCACACACTATGTTCACCCATTCACTCTGTGTCTTTTATATCTCTATTATTGTTTTTATAATTTTTGTATACCTTTACCTCTCCTGTGTTTCACTCTGTTTGCTGATGTTGCTGCTTTGACACCTGAATTTCCCTCCAGGGATTAATAAAGGTTCATCTTATCTTATCTTATCTTATCTTATAATCTGTCTCTTTATATAATTTATTAGTTGATTACATTTTGTATTATTAATCTGAATTTGTAAAGTAACTAAAGCTTTAACTGTTTTGAGAGGAAATAAGTTAACATTCTGCTACGGTGGTTGTTTCTTACAGTTCAGTCATCGTTTTCAGTCGGTAGTCCTTGTATATTATTTAGGTTGGTAAAATCAGCTTTATGCATGCCCAGCAGCAGTATTCATTTAATTTCCCCACTTTCATTTAAAGACAAAGAAAATAAAAAACAATATTGGCACATTATATAGCCTACTGTGTGGCTGCACTGTGAGAAATTCGGTGATGTGTGAATAAATGAGGCTGAGTGGAATAAATTACATGGATGTCACTTTTCTTGCTTTCTTGGCAGCAAGCTAGTAAGATCTGTGTAAGTCCTTTTGGATGCAACGTCCTCTCCAGTGGATCGAATAAGGAGACCACACAGTTTGTCCGTCTGAGACATTAATCTACGCAAATAATTCAGCGTTGAAAAGCTGCCACAGTTATCAGGATAGTCTGAAGAATATCAGACATGTTCATCCAGAGCTTTTGAGGAAATCTAGGGTTTTTAAAGTTATATCTGTATGATGTTACAGTAAATCTAATTTAACCACTCTCCTGCCCTCCTTGGTCCATTCATGTTTTGATCTAAAGTCTGGAAAAACAATAAAAATTCCTCCTCTGCACTAAAGCGGTTCAGTGGCACTCATTAGCAGAAATAAAACAGATTAAATGTGAGAGTGAATTTATGTCGCTTTGACTCGCTGCACTACATTAACATCACGTCTGCTGATAGAAAAGTGCCTTTAATCAACCCTTAACAAGTGGAAACAGTTCTTGTTTAAACAAGGTAAAGTGCCTTTATGGCTTTACGGGGGTTTGTTACTCAAAATAAGTTATATAATTTTCATTAAAATACAGTATTTTCATTAATAAACGTCTTTCTAATTCTGCTTCTGGTAGCCGTAAACTAAAATATAATTAAGAAAATTGACTGATTTAATACAAACAATGACAATAAATGAGTCCTCATGCAAAATCAAACAGCATGAACATATTTTATGTTTTAAAGGTCAAAAGCTTTAATCTAAAGATAACCCTAAATGCTATTAAATAACTGTTACACTCATGCACCAAATATTAAAAATCTAAATTTTTGGTGTGATTTCATGAAGTTGCTACCTCTTTCTTGATCTGAGGATTTATATTATTAATTTGTCTTTTTAAACCTGTCTGTAATTGATGATTTAATCCCACATTATATCTTCGTAAAACACATTTTGAACCTGTTTTCAGCGTCCGGGTGAACCCGACTCCTGGAGGCTCTGCAGGGTGGAGAGCAGCAGTAAAAACCTCCGGTCCGACATTAAAAGAGACGACTGATCAACAGCAGATGAAGGACGGGGGCACTCTGATCCAACGCTGCATGTCACTGGTTTTATAAAGGTGAGTGAAGCTCAGAAATATGGCGCCGTTGATCTCATAAATCAGCAGGACGGTAACTAAACACTGGACCGGAATCTAATGTATGTAGTTTATTGTAACTAGGACCCAAACGTACAACAAGAGTCAATCATACTAACACAAACTGCTGCTGAGATTCGTTGGGGTGCTGAGGGTGCTGCAGCACCGCATTTATTCTGTAGGCCTACTGTTTAACTGCAATGGAAATTTAAAAAAAGATATGTATTATTAAAATATGTTTTATACTGTCTCATATTAACCTCCATGGGGTGAATGCACATCGCTAGATCCTCGCTCGTCTCCTGTATGAAATGACGGTATCCTCACTGTGCTGCACTGTGTTTTATCTGCCACTTTTGAAATCAATGCGCTAAATTAAGGAATAACATTTTAGATCTGATGTCATTCAATATTCAATATATTTTACATAAATAACATATTTATGGTAAATTCCAGAGTTCAAATTACATCGTGGCTTCCGGGGAGCCCTATTTTTCTGGGATGGGAGGGTACTGTAACACAGTACAGTGCTGTACTGTGCTATTGTCATCTATTGTGGTTATTTGTATAAGAACACACAATTCAAATGATTATTTAAATATTTGCTTTGATTAAAAAAAATCTTGGCAAGGCGCTTAGAGCTTGTGTTAGGAAGTTAAACAGGTCATAATTCTCTCTATTATCTTTATATTGATGGGAAAACATCTCCTTCAAACAACTGGATATATTCAAGGTTCTCACCAAAAAACTCCATTCATGATAACGTTTTAATTTACCTTCACCCAATGACTGACTTGCCCCAAACTGCATGTGATTATCATAAAGTGGGCATGTCTGTAAAGGGGAGACTCGTGGGTACCCATAGAACCCATTTACATTCACTGATCTGGAGGTCAGAGGTCAAGGGACCCCTTTGAAAACGGTTGAGACTCAGTTTAGCGTAAGTTTGGAGCGTTATTAATTTATTCTTTGCAACAAATTCGTTTGAGATGGTTGGTACCGATGGATTCATTTGGATATCTTGTTTCATATGACACCAGTAACTTCACTCTAGCTTTAAAACTGAGCCACTACAACCTAAAAATCACAAGTTGCGTTAAAGAAATTAGTGGAGTTAAAACAAATTTGCGTTAGCGCGTTGATCTCGTGTTAACTTTGACAGCCCTAATAAAAAAACACATACATTATGCTGCCTTGTCAATCATTCATTACGTTGAGGCATTAGGGGTTTGTGAGCAGCTAAGCTGGGATCAGTTTAAGTTTGACTTGATGAGACCCGTCGTTACGCGTATGCTGCAGAGTCAGCAGTGATCACTGTAAAAAAAATTAATATTCAGATTCGCCAAGCACTCTTTCCGAAACTTAAACAATCTTTTAATCTAATTGGTGCATTCACCGTACCATATTCATAAAATGTGAAGTGCAGTTTTACTGTTTATTTACATTCAGAGATAAAAGTTCACTACACGTCACTGTTTTCTACCTCCTCTAACATGATGCAGCTCTGGTCTGTGAAGGTTTATAACTCAAGACTGAGTCAATAAAAGGTTATTATCTTTGATTATTGCAGTGAGAACATCAGGATTCATGAGGAATGTTAAATGTGTAAAAGTCGATAATACATAGACGACACCTCGCTGTGTTTTTGTGATAATGAGTGCAGCACGGATAAAAACAACCCTACCTTCACATTAAACTTTAACGGAGACAGATTCATCTGCAGATATGTTTCTTCATTTGTCAGACACGTTGCAGTCGTTGTGTAGAAATGTGGACGGACCACCCACCCTGCTGCTGCTGAAACAGGGTCCACAGAGAGCAGTTACTCTGTTTCCTCAGGTCACTGGTGTCCGACTTGTTAAATTTGTGAACCAGGAGGAAGATGACGTGTGTGTGTGTGTTCAAACTGTAGCAGCTTGACGAAGACGTTTGCTGTACAGCAGCATCTTCCTCCATTTTCATCAGGTTGGTTGAACTCTCCGGCAGCCAAGGGTCATAAATCTGCTCTGTGATGAGTTACTGCAGCTCAGGGACGCTCCGCTGTTTTGGTCGAGCTGCTGGCATGTTGTATAATAGCCAAGATAATCACACCGTCGCTTATAGAAGATATCCAAACACGCAAAGAAATAGTCCCGCAGAGGATTTAACTGAGAGAGGCTGAATTCATGAGAGGAGAAATTCAGATTTTATTACATCTGATGTTTTCTAGTCAGTGTGGATTTAAAAAAAAGCTGCACACAGTCACATGTCTGCAGTTCCTTTCCAGACAACATGGATTTGAGTCATGAAATCTGACATGAACATGGTTTATAATAAAAAAAAGTTGATTTCCTAAAACACACAAACAAACTCAACGTTTCCAGTCTGTTGCTGATGCGCGTTTGATTGTTTGTACATTACGTGTCTTTTTCTGCTCCCTGTAGTCGTAGTGTCATGTTGTAAACCTGCCTTTGCATTGTGCTCTGAAGAACGTCGGTCATGTGTCGGCAGCCTAAACTCGACTGCGTGTTTTAACAACTAGACCAGATGGAGAAGGCTGTAAAAACAAGATGGCTGCCAATCTGGTCTTATTGCATCAGCGGTTGTGGTCCTGTGGGTGTGCTAGGTCCATGTCCAGAGGTGAAGGGGGGTTTCTCAGCGCTGTGTTTTGTCTGCGGTCCTCTGCGTGTACAGTCACGGCGGTCCGGCGGGTCGTCGGAGGGCGGGGGTGCAGTTACAGGCCTCGGAGACGTTGTGAGATCAAACACGACCAATCGTTGGCTGAGCGGCTTCACTTCAACACAACAGGATGAAGTAATAACATACACGGGTGGAGCTGGCGTCATGACATCATCATGGTGGATCGTTTTCTTCTTCTCTGCTGCTAAAACAACACAGAGGCTTTTAGTGAAGTTTGAGAAATAATCTTTAAACATGAATGTGAGACGTGCAGCAGCCAGAGAGGCTGAACAGATAGTGTTGTAGTTATCTCAAGAGGTGGCTCGTTGGCAGCGTGGCTAAATACAAACAAGACTCCGTTAACTGCACCTACAGGCTGCAGTGTTTGTTACAGTTTTTAAAAATTCATTAATTAATTTAACCAGCTTCGTCCCATTGAGATTAAAGATATGTTTTACAAGGGAGACTTGGCCGAGAATAGTAGCAACACAGAGTTTCAGCAATTAACATTAAAGCACATAGAACAGAGTAACATAAAAACTTATCAGATAAAACATTTGCACTCCGACATCCTGGACTCGATAGATTTGACCACAGTTTTAAACATGTCCGGGGTTATTATATTTTGAAGCTTAAGATCAGTACAAAAGTGTAATAAAGTCTGAGTGCTATGTTTCCTTGGTTTACCCAGACATCTAAATACATTGAACTTTTTCAGGTTCTCCAGTATTAGGCACAACTTTGAGAGACCACAGGCATTTGTCAGTGTCGGACTCAGAGTGTGAGGATATGACTATTTCCTGGAGGCAGAACGTACCAGACTCAGACTTGGAAAAAGATTAATTCTTTAATTTTTTGTAAGCACTATAAACAACTGCACAAATCAAACAACATACTGACAACATGCTTTAGGTGTTTGTATCAATAGTGGAGCGAAAAAATTTCAAAAATCCTACCAAAATTATTGGAGTGTGTTGTGGACAAAGATGAAAGTCCTGGTGGTGGCGCAAAATTAAAAATCAATAGATTATGAAAAAATCCTCTTTACTGGCGACTCTGAACATCTGCAACACATTTCAGAGTAATCTGGCATTTCATTTTCAATTTCTTGTGTACAAGAGATTCACTCATGGAGTGAATGAAATGGTTCATCCTCTGAGGGCGAAATTTTGTTTATATACTACTTAGTTATTTTGCCAAATATGATTTGGAGGAAATATAATTGCTGGCTGGATTACATTCACTGGCAACGTTTTTTTTTCTCCGTTTTTTAATTATTAAAATATATTTTGATAGAGTCCCTCCTCAGTGAAATTCTTCTGTCCTGACAACAAATTAACTGAATATGTTGAATTTAATTACATTGTCAGATGAGTTTCACCAGATATTTGAGTTCAGCCTGATTTTACTAATCCAGTGCTTATTTTTCTTTTCTTTTTTTAAATTGAGACAAATATTAGAATGAAAAGAAGTTAAAGTAGTTGGAAGGGGAAGAAAGTATATTTATACACACACAGTATTATACACAGTATTTAAAGTGGCTAAAGGCTGTGTATATAAACACACAGCAGGGTGAGAGTGTGTAAACAGCATGATGGATACCTGGTTTTATTTCTAGTGACAGACATGATGAGTGTCTATAGAGAATTACCTGCAGAGTGCTGCCACCTAGAGCCAAAACACATATTTACATCTAAATGTGAGGGATCTGTTATTGAGTCTTTTCTTTTCATGCTACTTTCTACTTTTACTGCACCACATTTATCTGACAGCTTAAGTTACAAGTTACTTTTTCTTTCAATAATGTTGATGTATTAGTAATAATACCAAACAATCAATCGATTAATGGAAAAAAATAATCAGCAGATTAATCCATAATGAAAATAATCATTAGTTAATAGTTCAAAATGAGCTCCAGCTCAAACAACTACAGTAAAATCCTGCTTTTACATTAATGCATGAAGAATAATAATCTAATGATAGAATATATATAACAGTAGAACAGTCACAGTTTTAATACTTTAAGTACATTTTCCTGATTATACTTACATACTTTTACTTATAGCTAAGTATTTTTTACTTTTATTGTGGTATTAGTACTTAAGTATTTAAAGGATGTGTATACTTCCTCCAACACTGCATATACCTGTATACTAAATAATTACAATGTAATATAGGGGCTGTAAACTAAAGCATTAATGCAAAAGATTGAGCAAGAAACTACGTTTATTCTGAAGAAAGAACCACACGGACCGGATGGGGAAATTGCCTCTTTTGTTGAGGAGGAAATTACTTTTTTCCCCCGTAAAGTTATGACTTTATTCTCTTAATATTACCACTTTTTTTTTCTCGTAGAGTTATGACTTTATTCTCGTAATATTATGACTTTCTTTCTCGTAAAGTTATGACTTTATTCTCGTAATACTACGACTTTTTTTTCTCGTAAAGTTATGACTTCATTCTTGTAATGTTACGCCTTTCTTTCTCGTAATAATAGGACTTCCTTTCTCGTAAAGTTATGACTTTATTCTGTAAATCTCAGATTTTTTCTCCCTCAATGTGGCCCTAATACATAACTTACTGTAATAGAAAAAAAAAAAAGGACATTGATACGAAACATTTAACTCTGGTCTCTGGCCTCCACACTCCACGCCAACATTTTTGCAGTTGCACCTGCAGGAGAAGCGAGCGAACATCTTGTGAGGGCCAAAGCTTCGTCTTTCTTCACATTCGACCCAAAACGATCCAACTGGGAGTTAAATGGAAAACAGTAAAAATAGTTGAAAAGCAGAATAAAGTTCCCTCTGCAGTGGTCTGAGCTCGTCCTCGTCCTCCACAGCTGAAAACACTGACTCTGTTTATGTTTCAGAGGGAAACGTCTCACATCTATCATCTGTTAGAGACACTTTGAGTGGGCTGAAGGACCAAAGATAGACGGAGAGAGTCACTTTGGAAGCTTTTACAGTTCCTCCATGTTCTACACATACTATAATACACAGGAGCTGTAACGGACTCATAAGAGTCCATCTTATATACGCAGTGATTGAGGAAGGATTCAGTAACATTTTTGTAATAGAGTATTTTAGTGTGGTATTAGTACTTTTACTTAAAAGGAACAGTGTGTAACATTTCGGAGGATCTATTATCAGAAATGTAATATAATATTAATAACTATGTTTTCATTGGTGTATAATCACTTGAAACTAAAAATTGTTGTGTTTTCGTTACCTTAGAATGAGCCGTTTATCTACAGAGGGAGCTGGTCCTCTTCAGAGTCCTCCATGTTGCTACTCCATGTTTCTACTCGTGCTGAGATGATACACCTATCTCCCGATTCAATACTAACACGATACTTGGATGCTGATTCGATATGTATTGTGATTTTTAAGTATTGCGATTCGATATTATGAATTATTATAATTTTTAACTTAACTTTTTTAACACTAGACCATGGGAAAAAGTTGAATCATACACTTCTAGGGACTTTTAATTTGAAAAATATCTAAAATACAGTAAAAATGTTTGATTTTCAGCATGTATGTAGTCAGAGAAGTCAAATATATATCAGTCGTTGTCAGGAATTATTTATTAAAATTTAAAAAATGTTTTAATGTTTTAATTTCAAATGGGCCCCTCCATCCCCACCCCTACCAACTAGCCCTGATAGTAGTCACTACGTCAATCTATAGTAACGCCTGTTTTGTGTAGATTTGTGGAGGAATTTCACTGTGTGACCAGCAGGTCTTAATGGTAACACAAGTCGAGTTTCTTGTGTAAATTTCACATATTACTCATAAAATCCTGTACTGTATCCATCATTCATTCATCTTTTTATTTTCACTTTGGTGTTTTTATGTTTTTTTTCTGTCGTCCCAGTTAGGAACAACAGACTCTTGAACTTTTTTTTTTATTTCAGCCCAAATGATTCTTCACAGGTGACTGAGGTGCTGCTGAAGTCAACCTCCATTATATTTAGTCGTTTCTTGTATTGCACATATGGTCATGGCGGCTTAGCGTGGCGAGCGGAGCTTTACGGAAGCTTTACTCTCTCTGGCAGAAAAACGACTCGCAGGCTTTCGAACATTAAGACTCGATTTTTGGAAGTCTGACACAGCAGCTGGTCGCCGTAACGAGCCGCCTCACCCCGCGATCACTTCTCAGGGTTTTCCGACTTAAAGGGATTTCTCTACCAGATTCCCATTTGGAAGGCAGACAGAAGCATCATGCTGCTGAATGCAGAATGAGAGGGAAAGACTGAGGGAGTGATCTGCTTCCCTTCAAATGATTCCTCATTTTTAAACAGCTTTAAGACCTTTAAGGAGAGGAAACATGCAGGTATCATCTCAGCTATTAAAGGAACCCTGTGGATTTTATATTGTGCAGAGGTGGAGGAAGTATTCAGATACTTTACTTAAATAACAGTACTAATACTAGCTAAGTAAAAGTCCTGCATTGAAATTGTTATTTAAATAAAAGAATGTTAGAATAAATATACTTGAAGTAGCATATTCACATTCTACCATTGTGCACAGTATAACATCAATAAAAAAAACTACTAAATTATACAATTTTGACTCCAAATGGAGTAGTTTTATTATAATAATGAAATATGATCAAGTAGATAATAACAAACAAGATGAATAACAATGTAAATAAGATAACAAAAAAAGAATCTAAAGTCAAGTATGTACATTCACTATAAAAACGGTCAAAAATAAAAAAAATTGTGTGTAAATTTTATAACTTAAATATTGAAATAATTTCCAAACAAACAAAATCCACTTGGAGTGTTGTTCTAGTAGCGTTAAGGCCTTTCGTTCTTTTAGAAACTATTCAGGAAAAAGACCACCACAGCATTTTATGACGTTTTTAAAGGCAGTGTTGGGACACACAGCTCATATCATTAGATTAGAGATATTACTCATGCATTTACTTTTTCCTGCTAAATACCTTTTTTAAATCAAAGGTTTCAAAAGAAAAAAGAGGAACCAGTTTCTACCCAGGACTTCCTCTTAAAATCCTCTTAACCTGCACTAACCTGGAGAAATCTACATGAGAATAAAAGACGTCTTCAGTCTCTTGTAATACTGAAGTAAAATAAACAGAACTTGTATTTGTAAAAGTATTCTGTGAAACTGTGTTATTGTGTCGCGGCCTGTAGATGGAGCCACTCGTCTGTACCTCAGCCTGTTGCTCCTGTTGAATGAAGCTCTCTATTAGTTATATAATTATTATCTGTATTAATGTTGAATATGATAACACTATTATTATCTCAGCCCCTTTCTCTCTCAGAAAAGATGTTTTGAATAATTCAAGGAAGATAGAAATAAAGCTAAAAACAAGGACAACAAAGCTAAACAAAGAGACGTAAAAAACATACATATATAACTATTATGTAATATGCATACATAAAATAAACAACCACATACACTGTCTATATACCATGCAGGTGTTTCTGTACATTTTAAACAAATGCAAATAGTGCAAAAGAATAAATATTGCATGGGTAATGTAATCGACTTACTTTATATATACATAAAGTGGGAGGTTATGTATTGTATATGCATGTCTATATACAGTATATACAGTATACAGGAGGAGAGTAGAAGAAGAATAGAACATCAGGTTTGAAATGTTTTTAATTCAAATGTAAAAACTATCCAGAGAAAGTCAGAACGAAGATATACTGTGAATAATTCAATGATTCTGGCACCACACCAAATTATAGGGTGAATATAGTGTTAATCCCCCTATTTATCATTTATAAGCACGTTATTATCATACTACTACTACTTAATAATAATAATAATAATAATAATAATAGTAATAATCACTTCATACAGCACTACTCAAAACAAAGTGCTTTACATGGTTGAACCAGGATTAAAACATTTCAAGATACTGTAATTAAAATAATAATAATAATAATAATATCCAACAATAATATAAGATAAAAACAACAAAAATAAACAAAAAATAAAACAGATGATTCATGTTGGAAATAAAACAGTGTGCTAGAAAAAAGGACTTAAATACTGGTTTGTAGCACTGCTCATACTTATAAATGCTAAAAAGGGGGGCTAGATCACTGAGCACTGGAGGCCAGAGGTTGTTGAATTATTATTATTTGTGTGTGTGTGTGTGTGTGTGTGTGTGTGTGTGTGTGTGTGTGTGTGTGTGTTTCAGCAGCAGATAAACAGACTGTTTGTTGTGGCTCAGTGAGCCGCTGCTCATCTGGAAATCCACATTTCTTCTCTCACATTGTGTGTGTCTGCAGCAAACAGAAGGAAGGCTTCAGTCCAAACCGCTAACGCTAACACAGCATGCTAACTAACACAGCATGCTAACTACCACAGCATGCTCACTACCGCAGCATGCTAAATACCGCAGCATACTCACTACCACACTACCACAGCATGCTCACTACCGCAGCATGCTCACTACCACACTACCACACTACCACAGCATGCTCACTACCGCAGCATGCTCACTACCACACTACCACAGCATGCTCCCTACCGCAGCATGCTCCCTACCGCAGCATGCTCACTACCTCACTACCACAGCATGCTCACTACCGCAGCATGCTCACTACCTCACTACCACAGCATGCTCACTACCGCAGCATGCTCACTACCTCACTACCGCAGCATGCTCACTACCACACTACCACAGCATGCTCCCTACCGCAGCATGCTCCCTACCGCAGCATGCTCACTACCTCACTACCACAGCATGCTCACTACCGCAGCATGCTCACTACCTCACTACCACAGCATGCTCCCTACCGCAGCATGCTCTCTACCGCAGCATGCTCACTACCTCACTACCACAGCATGCTCACTACCGCAGCATGCTCACTACCTCACTACCACAGCATGCTCACTACCGCAGCATGCTCACTACCTCACTACCACAGCATGCTCACTACCGCAGCATGCTCACTACCACACTACCACAGCATGCTCACTACCGCAGCATGCTCACTACCTCACTACCGCAGCATGCTCACTACCACACTACCACAGCATGCTCCCTACCGCAGCATGCTCCCTACCGCAGCATGCTCACTACCTCACTACCACAGCATGCTCACTACCGCAGCATGCTCACTACCTCACTACCACAGCATGCTCACTACCGCAGCATGCTCACTACCTCACTACCACAGCATGCTCACTACCTCACTACCACAGCATGCTCACTACCGCAGCATGCTAAATACCGCAGCATACTCACTACCACAGCATGCTCACTACCGCAGCATGCTCACTACCTCACTACCACAGCATGCTCACTACCGCAGCATGCTCACTACCTCACTACCACAGCATGCTCACTACCTCACTACCACAGCATGCTCACTACCGCAGCATGCTCACTACCTCACTACCACAGCATGCTCACTACCACGGCATGCTCACTACCTCACTACCGCAGTATGCTCACTACCACACTACCACAGCATGCTCCCTACCGCAGCATGCTCACTACCTCACTACCACAGCATGCTCACTACCTCACTACCACAGCATGCTCACTACCGCAGCATGCTCACTACCTCACTACCGCAGCATGCTCACTACCACACTACCACAGCATGCTCACTACCGCAGCATGCTCACTACCTCACTACCACAGCATGCTCACTACCTCACTACCACAGCATGCTCACTACCGCAGCATGCTAAATACCGCAGCATACTCACTACCACACTACCACAGCATGCTCACTACCGCAGCATGCTCACTACCTCACTACCACAGCATGCTCACTACCGCAGCATGCTCACTACCACAGCATGCTCACTACCTCACTACCACAGCATGCTCACTACCGCAGCATGCTCACTACCTCACTACCACAGCATGCTCACTACCACACTACCACAGCATGCACCCTACCGCAGCATGCTCACTACCTCACTACCACAGCATGCTCACTACCTCACTACCACAGCATGCTCACTACCGCAGCATGCTCACTACCTCACTACCACAGCATGCTCACTACCACGGCATGCTCACTACCTCACTACCGCAGTATGCTCACTACCACACTACCACAGCATGCTCCCTACCGCAGCATGCTCACTACCTCACTACCACAGCATGCTCACTACCGCAGCATGCTCACTACCTCACTACCACAGCATGCTCACTACCACACTACCACAGCATGCTCACTACCACAGCATGCTCACTACCTCACTACCACAGCATGCTCACTACCGCATACTTACTAAAAGTAAAAATGATATGTCCGTAAAATGTTCCCTAGTGCAGTAAAAGTAATTTACCTCTGGGATGTAGTGGAGAAAAAGTATGACAGCAGAAAATGGAAATACTCAAATAAAGTTCCTTAACTTTGTACTTAAGTACAGCACTTGAGTGAATGTACTCTGTAAACGGTACTTCAGGTGACTAAATGATGTCGTTAGCATGCTGCGGTTTGCATTCATCTCAAAGCACAGCTAGGCTACGTACACCTGACAAAGTTCCTCCTCCACCACCTTTAAAGTTAACTAAACATCATCTGGAGTCTTCCTGATGTGTCACCTGCTAGATTTATAAAAAAATCTTTAGGGATGTTGTGCACAAAGCAGCTGGTTTCCTGTAATTTAAGGAAACAGCTGGATAGATTTTAAGATTTTCAAGGTTAAATCGGAGAAGATGCTCGCTGACATCATGTATTTTCTGTCTGTGTGAGTTTCACCATCTGATATGAGCTGAATTACGTCAAGTTTTGATCAGGATGGAAAATGACCACCAGACTCCATCCATATTCTGATCATTTTTCGTTTACATATAGTGAGTTAGTCTACCAGTATTTTTTTAGACATTTAGAAGGCTGTGAAAGACATTGGGTGAATTTTAGGATTTATTCAGCACCATCATTTCGACAATTTTGTCCAACAATTAACCGTTTATAGATATTTTTCAAACAGATTTGTCCGCATTTACCAGCTGGTTTTGAGCACTGAGGGAACGCTGCCATTATTTGGTTTATTGGTAAAGTCATTGCATTCAGTTCACTGTGAAATTTGATCTTGAATTATTCTGTTTTAAGAGCCATGATACAACCTTACCACCAGACTCCTGGTATATTCTGGCTCATTCTTTTGTTATGGTTAGTTAGTCTACTATTTCTTTAGAACATATTGGCTGTAAAACTGTGGTAATTGGGTGAATTGTGTCCAACAATTAACCCTTTATAGATATTTTTTTTCTCCAAACAGATTTTGTCAGCATTTACCAGCTGGTTTTAGGCACTGAGGGAACGCTGCCATTATTTGGTTTATTGGTAAAGTCATCGCATTCAGTTCACTGTGAAATTAGGCCTTGAATAATGCTGTTTTTTTATGGCCATGATACAAAATTACCACCAGACTCCAGTCATATTCTGGCTCATTTTTCATCTACGTATTGTGAGTTATTCTACTAGTATTTCTTTACACCGTTATAGGGCTGTGAAACTGTGGAAATGCGTGAATTTTAAGACTTATTCAGCACCATCATTTGGACCATTTTGTCCAACAATTAACCCTTTTATAGATATTTTTCAAAACACATTTTGTCATCGTTTACCACCTGGTTTTGAGCACTGAGGAACAGTCAGACTTGGTGTTGAATAATGCTGTTTTAAGAGCCAGGATGCAAAATTACCACCAGACTCCATTCATATTCTGCTCATTTTTCGTTTACATATCACGAGTTAAGATAAGATATATCTTTATTAGTCCCACAGTGGGTAAATTTGCAAGTTAGTTACCATTATTTCTTTAGACCTTGTTGGCTGTAAAACTATGGAAATTGGGTGAATTTTAAGATTCATGCAGCACAGTGGACAGTTGTTGGACACTAGGTTTTTTTGTTTTAGTTTTTTCTTTGTTCACCATCTGATTTTGAGCACTGAGGGAAGTCTGTTTTCTTGGTAAAGTCATCACATTCAGCTCACTGTGAGAACAGTTAGACTTGGTCTTCAGAAATGTTGTTTTAAAAAAACAGAATGCAAAATTACCACCAGGCTCCATTTAAAAATTGGTCGTTTTTGTCAGTGAAAGCAGTTCATCTATAGGTAACAGGGCAACATTTGGAAATGTTTTGCAATTTGGCAGAAAGTAAAGTGTTTATCCTTCACTTTAAGGAGACAAACTAAGATATGTCTTTAATATTTAACCCCAGAGGATGCAGGTTTTATCCTCGGTGCTCTCAGATGCTTTGTTCAGGGGTTCTGATAGCTCGCTCGGTGTTTGCAGCCTCGTTAACAAAGAGCCACTAATCTGCTGATAACACACAGCACAGATGTGTTTATCAGTCCGCTGTGTGCTTTACATTCAATGACCCTGCTTGTGGATGTTAAGTGGAGATCAGAAACAAGGCAGCAGGGATTTTTAGCATCAGAAAGGTCTTTGTATGCAGAATGAGCTCTTGTGTGCATTTGATGTCCTTGTCCACCTGAGGGAGGACTGACAGCGTAGTTTGAGTTTCAGGGCATTTACTGAAACGCTTTTTCTTGGGAGGACAGTCCCTGTTTACCTTTGTATTATGGGAAGTGTAGCATTCAGTGCTTCTGGAGCTTTACCCACCTTACGGACTAAAAGTCAGGATATCTCGGCCTCGTCAGCTTCAGTTATTAACACTCTTTTATTTACTATCTCTTGAGCACCTCGACTTTATGGGAGTGTAAGTCGCTCTTTAAGGTTGTTAATAAAAAATATATAAATATCAAAATGGTGGCACCAGGTAGAGTACTCGCTCTGGATGAAGGGAAGATCAAAGCACCTAGGGAGAGAGGATGGACCCGCCGGTCTATGTTTATTAGTTTTTCCTTCATTGCTGTTGTTGTCCAGCACTTGTAGGGTTACTTGCCATCCCCTGTGGTTGGCTTGTCAATATTGAGGTTATTGGAAAAAGTAGAATCATACAATTCAAGGGACTTTTACACAGTAAGTCTATTTATATACACCACATACAGTATATCCTCATTTGTATATATTGTGTTATTCAGCACTTGTTTGCACTCTGGTTAGATGGAAAACTGCATTTCGTTGTACAATAAAGTTGAATCTAATCTAAGTAATTGAGAATGTAGTTTAGTTGTATGGGAATGTAATTTAGTGGGGGACAGGGTTGCTCTCTGAAATGGAGGGAAACTGGCTGCCTGAAGGTGAATGCTGTTATGTAAAGTGTGTATGATTTGTAGTAAATGGACGTTTGTGCGGTCGTACTATGTTCAGTTTCTTGTGCACCTGGCTCTCTCTGGAGGAAACTAAAATAATCTTTAGGCTTAAAAACTGAAAGAAAAACATCCACAATTTTCCTTGAAATGATTCAGAACCATAAAAAAAAAAGGCTGGACTCTTTCTACTGCCCGATATTTGTACACCTTGTGTAGCGGGAAAGCTTTAATAATCTCCATAAAACATTTCAGGGAGCGTTTGGTGATGGGTGGCCCGCCCCTTTGGCTTAAAGCAATTAATTCAGCTTTCTGACATCAAACTCTCGGCTCAGCTCGACAGCTTGGAGCTCAAATAAAAAAATAAAAAAGGCAAGTTCTCCTGGGAACAGAGTAAAGATGGCAGGCTCCTTTTCTCCACTGTTTGCTCAGTGGCTCTGAGAGCAATCTTCCCCCCCAGCCTCAATGAAATGCGAGGGCACAAACAATGTGCCGGAGGAGAGAAAGGGCCGGCGGGGAATGAACAGTTTGGAGTATTTGCTCAGTGGAGGAGCAGCCACAAAGGCAGAGCCTAGGCGTTCCCATGAATCAAGGCGCCGTCTCAGGCGCCTGTTTGTTGTGGCGGGTCTGCTTCTCCAGCTATTAGACAGCACTACATATAACTGGTTTCACGCCATTTAAAGCCTTTTCTCTGTAAACTGTACCGTCAGGTGACCTGCTCTGACTTGTTTTATTTGGCTGCTTTGACGTAGAGGCCGCTGGCTGAGTTTAGCGCCGCCGCACGTGGCGCTGCAGCTTTAAAACCGCTAAATGTTCAGCCTGATATCCGTCGAGTGTTTCCACACTTCAAACGTGGGAGAATGAAGATGACATTTAGGCCAATAACTCTGACGTTTAGCCGTAGTTGACCGTTGCCCCGCCAATTTTTTTTTATCCCCACTACAAACCCCCAGACCCGGAGCTCTCTGGGTGGCCGGGCTGGAGGTCTGAAAGGCACCCAGATTGACGCTTAAGCTCTTTTCACCTTAAGAAAGCGTCATTGTACATCTCCGTGAATGGCAAACTGCTGTTTATCTAAGATGGACCCGATTTTTTCTTCTTCTTCTTCTTTTTTGAAGTATCTGCGGTTCAAAGACGTCCCACTGCCGTGAGACCACGAATTCACTGACGGGAAACTATTTTTACTCTCAGATCAAAGATGAAGATCTTTTAAAAAGTCCGGTGATCTGAGAGAGATGAGGTTAGAAATCAGTACATATATCCTTGGAGTTTGTTTGATTATGTATTTAGTGTATTAATCTAATCTTTTAGGACCAAAAGTCATCTTTCTTTCAGCCTCAGATAACATTTTCAGCAGCATTTAGTTACTCTGCTCCACACAGCTCGATTTTGACTACCTTTAAACCTGAAATTAGCGACCCTACGTACCAAATATATAATTGATTTCGAATCAGGAATCATTTTGAATCAATAATTGATTTTGAATCTAATCGGAACCCCAAGAATCTCAATCGAATCGTGAGATACCGATAGATTCGCACCCCTAGTGATGAACCCACAGAGAGTTATCTCCAGACTGTTGCTCTCCCTCAGCTCTGATTGGTTTAGCATCTTTCAGCTCTTTGTTTTGGTTTTTAGGCCCACAACTTTTCTGTTTTGGTTCAGTCTCACGGCTCTCATTAGCCTCGCTGCAGACAGCTGTTTTCCACTGTTCACTACCTGCTCAGAAAGAGGCTACCTGGTGAACATAGTGGAGCATTTAGCAACTAAAGAGACAGATATTTCCTTCAGGAGTTGGTGGAGACCAAAAACGGAGCTAAAAGAGAGAGAATATTGGATTTAACATTCATCAGGTGACACAAACACAAAGACTACTCAAGACTACTTATTTTGAGATACTAAGTCATTATTTCAAGATACTAAGTTACTTAGTATCACAAAGTAGTGATTTAGTATAGCAAAATAATGACGTAGTATATCAAAATAATGACTTAGTATCTCTAAATAATGACTTAGTATCTCAAAATAATGACTTAGTATCTATAAATAATGACTTAGTGTCTCTAAATAATGACTTAGTGTCTCTAAATAAAGACTTGGTATCTCTAGATAATGACTTAGTATATCAAAATAAAGACTTAGTATCTCTAGATAATGACTTAGTATCTCAAAATAATGACGTAGTATATCAAAATAATGACTTAGTATCACAAAATAATGACTTAGTATCTCTAAATAATGACTTAGTGCCTCTAAATAAAGACTTGGTATCTCCAGATAATGACTTAGTATATAAAAATAAAGACTTAGTATCTCTAAATAAAGACGTAGTATCTCAAAATAATGACTTATTATCACAAAATAATGACTTAGTATCTATAAATAATGACTTAGTGTCTCTAGATAATGACTTAGTATATCAAAATAAAGACTTAGTATCTCAAAATAACGACTTAGTATCTCTAAATAATGACTTAGTATCTCAAAATAAAGACTTAGTATCTCTAAATAATGACTTAGTATCTCAAAATAACGACTTAGTATCTCTAAATAATGACTTAGTATCTCAAAATAAAGACTTAGTGTCTCTAAATAACGACTTAGTATCTCTAAATAATGACTTAGTATCTCAAAATAAAGACTTAGTGTCTCTAAATAATGACTTAGTATCTCTAAATAATGACTTAGTATCTCAAAATAAAGACTTAGTTTCTCAAAATAATGACTTAGTATCTCTAAATAATGACTTAGTATATCAAAATAACGACTTAGTATCTCTAAATAATGACTTAGTATATCAAAATAACGACTTAGTATCTCTAAATAATGACTTAGTATCTCTAAATAATGACTTAGTGTCTCTAAATAACGACTTAGTATCTCTAAATAATGACTTAGTATCTCAAAATAAAGACTTAGTGTCTCTAAATAATGACTTAGTATCTCTAAATAATGACTTAGTATCTCAAAATAAAGACTTAGTTTCTCAAAATAAAGACTTAGTATCTCAAAATAACGACTTAGTATCTCTAAATAATGACTTAGTATCTCAAAATAAAGACTTAGTGTCTCTAAATAATGACTTAGTATCTCTAAATAATGACTTAGTATCTCAAAATAAAGACTTAGTTTCTCAAAATAATGACTTAGTATCTCTAAATAATGACTTAGTATATCAAAATAAAGACTTAGTATCTCAAAATAACGACTTAGTATCTCTAAATAATGACTTAGTATCTCAAAATAAAGACTTAGTATCTCTAAATAATGACTTAGTATCTCAAAATAAAGACTTAGTATATCAAAATAATGACTTAGTATCTCTAAATAATGACTTAGTATCTCTAAATAATGACTTAGTATCTCAAAATAAAGACTTAGTTTCTCAAAATAATGACTTAGTATCTCAAAATAAAGACTTAGTATATCAAAATAATGACTTAGTATCTCTAAATAATGACTTAGTATCTCTAAATAATGACTTAGTATATCAAAATAATGACTTAGTTTCTCAAAATAATGACTTAGTATCTCAAAATAAAGACTTAGTATCTCTAAATAAAGACTTAGTATATCAAAATAAAGACTTAGTATCTCTAAATAAAGACTTAGTATATCAAAATAATGACTTAGTATCTCTAAATAATGACTTAGTATCTCTAAATAATGACTTAGTATCTCTAGATAATGTCTTAGTATCTCTAAATAATGACTTAGTATATCAAAATAAAGAGTTATGAATGTGTCTCATTATAGTGACTTGAAGGCTCTTTATTTTCATCACGTCGGCGGAGATGGGCTTACATAAGTTAGAGTCAAATCCTACAATACATGAAACCACAGTCAGACATGAAAGCTTCTGGATTTTGACTCGTGGCCTCGTGTCGCTCGTGAAGCCGACACAAAACACGGCAGATCCTCGTCGTCCGCGTTGAGCCGCTGAACAAAGCAGAGCACAGATGATGATTAACTGTATTAAAAAAAGCCTGCTGCCTTTTGCAGACGGAGGCAGCCTTGGTGTTATCTGGCTGCTGCCGCTCACTGTGCCCGGCCCGGGGGGAAAGCTGCTGAGCAAACACAGGTGGCTGGAAGTCAGGGACAACACACTCTAACACACACACACTAACATACACACAACAGCAACACTTCCTGGAGACGAGGGGTCGATTGATGTTGGACTTTGAAGGGCAACGCTGATATCAAACTTCAGTTTGATGGGAAACTTAATTGGCCTGGATTAAGGAATGTTTTTATAAGTGAGGGAAGCTCTTCAGTTTTGTACACAAAGCTCAGGACTCTGACATGAGAGACCTGGTTTTTGCATCTTGAGTCTAAAAGTTTAGGCAAAAACACGTTGGTTAATTTAGTTAGAGGTTTTAAGTTTTGATATAATTCCGTAGCTTCCCAGTGGTGTTCATTATGTATTCAAATCTGAACATTCACATTTTGGTCAAAGTATGTTTTAGCGTCAAAATGCTATTTTCCCTTCAAGCCCTTCTGAAACCTTTTCCCCACATGGTGACCTGACGTAGGTTTCTACATGTACAGTATATATACAACCTTATTACACGGCTGTGTTGTATACTCGATTCTGATTGGTCAATCACGGCATACTGCGGTCTGTAATTTCTGTATAACAGACCGTTGCTATGGGCGCAGCTCTGATGTCGGACTCTGGAGGACCGTTTTTGTGCCAAAAAATATTGATTTCTTCAGTAAGTAGCTGTGTAGTAAGCGGGATAACATGCAGCTAGCTGGTCATTGTTGTGACAGAATCCCCTTCGCGTCAGGGTGCAGCATCGGCTCAGTGTACATTATCCCTTACTTATAGTCAGTGTATTAACGTTGCATACAGTAACTTAGATGGCGGTTGGCGTGCTCCCAGTTTGGAGAAGCAGACAGGAGTACCGGCAGGAAGCTATTCGCACAATAACATAAACAAACTGACTATCTATGCAGCGGTAGACCAGCAACTCCAGCGTTCTGAGAGGTAAAATGACTGTTTTTGTGAATGGAGTATGGTGGCTTTGAAGACAGCAATATAACGGCTTCAGTTCCCCGTCAGATAGGGCTCTCTGATGGTGAGGTAAAACGGTGAAAATATTCTAAATATAGCGTCCACTTAAAATGATATAGATTTTTTAGGTGGCTGAAATACATATTTCTGCTGCTTACGGATAGTAAAGTATGAATCCTATGTTCTGCGTTTACACATCTCTTCTCACGTGACCTCTTTCCAGCCAATCATGCTCGATGTAGGATATGAATACGGCTGTCGTTCTCTCTCCTGCCGCTTGGCGCTCATTTCAAGATAGTAGACTATTACAAAAATTGTCAGACTGATGGACTTATGTACACATGCCGCCTTCCACGCATCATAGCTTCATCAGCTTGCTTTAAAAAACCCTGATGTGGGTAAGTTGTAGGTGTGTCAAAAGTCATTTAAATATGTTTTAGGTAAAATTACACCTATTTTTTGTCGTGTTATGACTCACGTATGATCATTTTCCTCAAAATGTGATAATTTTAAACCTCTGGTACGATAGTTTTCCCATCTGGCAACACTGCTAAATATTTGGACAGCCTCTCGGTAGTTTGACACCCTGGAAGTAACGCTTAGTGAGTAACCTCTTCTCTTGCTCAAAGGCACGTGAGTAGCAGTCATTTAGAAAGGTGACTGTGTTATTCACTCATTTCCATTCAGTTTTCCTGCATCCTGCTGTTTTTGATTGCTGTCCGGCTCACATGACCCCTCACCTCGACCTCAGGCAGACGTCCTTAAATAAACCAAATAGAAACCGTCCCCGCCCTTTAAAGGCGAGACACGTCTGCTTTTTTTTCACCCTGTCAGCAGCGTTTTTTCCCTTTTTCTGGGTGAGTTTGTTCCGTCAACCAAATCGAAGGCCCGATAAAGCCAAGCGCAAATATGAGGAAGATGGTCATCGGCATGTGGAGGTTTACTCAGTGTACACATGCTCTGACAGCAGCAGGAGAGGCTCTGCAGAGGAGGAAGAGGTCTGAGGAGGAAGGGAGGCAAAGAGAAGAGAAACACTACACTACAATGGTGTTGTAGACCAGGTGTGAAAGACACACCTAAAGTTACACTTCTTGATTTTATTACGGCTCCCAACGTTGCCCCAAATCCTTCCATTTACTGCCAGCTCACTGCTAATGTCAGAAAACGTGCCAAAGGACAGTGATTTAATGCATAATAAAGAGATTTCATTGTGATAAGAATCTTTATTTATATATTTATACAACTCAAAACATTTGATACAAAGTGCTTCACAAGGCAATAAAACCAAGATAAAAAGAAGCAAAGATAAACACTATAAAAACAGGAAGAAATATATATTTATATATTATAGGGATGCCTTCCTTAAAAAAGTCTTTGTGTTTTTTAAACATTAACACAGACGTCGATATCCTAACCGCTAAAGGAAGTGAATTTATCCAATTTTTTCTATTTACTTATTTGTTTATTTAATTTATTGTTATTATTATTAATTTCTTTTCTTTGTATTAATATTATTATTTTTTTTTCTTTTTCTTTTATATTTTTTTATTCTATACTTTCTTTTTATTATTATTATTTTTTTCTTAATTTTATTTCAATTTTGAATGCTGAAGTTGTTTTCCCTGGTGTACTTATTGTGTTCGTATCTAAGCTCAACTACTTAAAAATTGGTTTATAAACTATTGTATTTACGAACTGTAAATTGCATATATGAAAACAACCTAGAAAAAAGTGAAAAAATAAAGTATGAATAAAATAATTTAGCCACACCGAAATGCATTTAGTGTATCTTTTAGAGCTGTCGATAACGCGTTAACGCAAATTTGTTTTAATGCCACTAATTTCTTTAACGCATTAACGCAACTTGTGATTTTTAGGGTTGCAGCGGCTCAGTTTTAAAAGCTAGAGTGAAGACTGGTATCATATGAAACTAAAAAACATGATGAATCTGTCAGTACCAACCATGTCAGACTAGCTTGTCATGAAGGAGGTGAAATTACGCTCAAAACTTGTGCTAACTTTTGCGAGGAAATCTTTTTAAAGGGGTCCTGTTGGGCTGCAGTTTGCCATGTTATGATTTGAGCATATTGTTTTATGCTAAATGCAGTACCTGTGAGGGTTTCTGGATCAATATCTGTCATTGTTTTGTGTTGTTAATTGATTTTCAATAATAAATATATACATACATTTGCATAAAGCAGCATATTTGTCCACTCTCATGTTGATAACAGTATTAAATACTTGACAAATCTCCCTTTAAGGTTCATTTTGAAGAGATAAAAAAATGTGCGATTAATTACAATTAATCATGGACAATCATTGACCAAAAACATCTAGGGCTGTCCTCGACTAAAGACATTTTTAGTCGACTAATCGATTATTTGATTTGATTGACAGTGTTTACTAGAGATGTGGTCACTAGTTTCTTGGAAATAAGTCATTCAACATGAAGAAAACATTAAAAAAACCTGACTAATTGACTAAAGAAATCTTAGTCGACTAAGACCAAAATGGACGATTAGTCGACTAATCAACTAAGAGGAGGTAGCCCTAAAACAACTAAATATAAGTGCTGTTAATAATATGAATATCATTGGTGGAAACAAGTGGAAGTGACATTATTTAAAAGCATCTGTTACCTCTGTTCATCTCTCATACCTCTTTATATTCATATAACACTAATTTCAAATGGAAAACACAAACCAATTTTTGGAACTTAGTTTAATATTTGGTAATATGGAGATGCAGATACACACATTTGTCCGACTTGTATGAGTTGTGTGTTAAAAAGCCCTCTGATTTTTATTTCCTGGAGGGTTTGAGCAGGACTGTAGAATAATGGTGCATACAAAGCTGAAGTTAGGACATCCCTCATATGTATGCATGTGTGTGTGTGTATGTGTGGTAAACGCTCCTTGTCCAAACACGGCATCGCTGGCTAAGCTCTGACCTCGAGTCGCTCGGCATGCAGCCTTCCCTCAGAAAAACGTCATTATTATTCATAACGGGCTGATTGCCTTCGTGAGCAAACAGAGACGCTCAGCGAGGCAGCGAGTATCTGAGAAACCGCTCACACTTCGAACGCCAAGCCGAGCCTTTTGTTCATGGGAATCACACCTCATTTTGCCTTTTAAATGTCCCCACAAGTTACATTTATCCATCAAACAACACATATATTCTGCATTATTCTTGTTCCAGTTCTTCACTGAAGGTATATGTGATGTTTACACCGAGTGAAATATGTTTTTAATAGGGCGATTTGTCAAGTATTTAATACTCTTATCAACATGGGAGTGGACAAATATGCTGCTTTATTCAAATATATCTTTATAATTATTATAGTAAATCAATGAACAACACAAAACAATGACAGATATTGTCCAGAAACCCTCACAGGTACTGCATTTAGCATAAAACAATATGCTCAGATCATAACATGGCAAACTGCAGCCCAACAGGCAACAACAGCTGTCAGTGTGTCAGTGTGCTGACTTGACTATGACTTGACCCAAACTGCATGTGATTATCATAAAGTGGGCATGTCTGTAAAGGGGAGACTCGTGGGTACCCATAGAACCCATTTACATTCACTGATCTGGAGGTCAGAGGTCAAGGGACCCCTTTGAAAATGGCCATGACAGTTTTTCCTCGACAAAATTTAGCGTAAGTTTGGAGCGTTATTTGACCTCCTTCATGACCAACTAGTATGACATGGTTGGTACTGATGGATTCTTTAGGTTTACTAGTTTCATATGATACCAGTATCTTCACTCTAGCTCTAAAACTGAGCCGTTACGACCTAAAAATGTGCGTTAATGTGTTATTATCGCGTTAACTTTGACAGCCCTACTATATGAATGTTATATCATTCGGTCGACCTCCAGACTGAAATATCTCAACTGTCAGATGGATTCCTGTGAAATTCTTTGCGGACATTCATGTTCCCCAGAGGATGAATCCCTCTGACACTGATGATCCTCTGACTTTTCCTCTAGCACCACCAGCATGTTGATATTTACAGTTTTGAATGAAATGTCTTGAGAATTAATGGATGGATCGCCATGACATTTGGTACAAACATTCATGTTCCTTCCTTTGTCCTTTGATTTATGATCAAATACCTGCAAAACGAATGACATTCCCATCAGCTTCAGCTGTATTTACTATTTACTGCTAATTAACGTTAGCATTAGAGCTAGACCAATATATCGCTGATATGGGATCCAATTTTGTTTTTATTGTCTTGCACTGTACATAGCAGAGTAAGAAATGAAACCTCACATATTAAGGTCCAGACACACCAATCCGATATCAGAGAACTAACGGCGATGAAGGCCGACCATTGCGTCGCCTCAAGTCTCCTTTGTCTTGGCCGACAAAATGCACTCGAACACACCGCAAAGACGACAGCCGACGGCCAGTTACCCTGTACATTCTGCGTCTGCGTGAGAGGAAATAACTCTCCTCACCAGCAGGCGGCGGTAGTCTATTCATCATTCAAAATGAGAAACAGGAAGAGCGAGGACGGCGGATGTACGAGCCACTCTCTCTCACTCAAATTCAGAGTGCATTCCAGATGTTTCATGTCGCTGTGAAAATATCTGGAATGATCAGATGAGATGAAGATGAAAACTGAGAAGAGCCTTCTGTGTTTTTCCTCGACATTACTCGTCGGTTTGCTTTCCTCACTTCCGTTTCTCTTCTCGTGCACTGATTTGTTTAAGCTGAACAGCCAATCAGAGTGATTTCTCTCACCAACGAGCTCAACATGCTGAATCGGCCGTAAAACTTCTGACACGGCAGACTAGAGCCGACGGTGCGGGACACACCCCAAAAAACTAGACCGACAGACGCTCACCGACGACCCCAAACTGTCTGACGGCCGACTGTCGGCTTGGTGTGTCAGGAGCTTTAGAGCTTGAAACCATTTACTGTCATTTATGTTCAGTGTAAAAAATACAACAGGGTGAGATAATCCATCACAGACAACGCAATACAAGAATACTTCTCTTAAATTCTTATTCTTATTTTACTGAGCTGCATGCATAACTAAATATTTCATAACTTTAAAAAACTCTGGTGTGTTTGCGTTTAATTTTCTGGCTAAAACTTGTGGCACCAGAAATGTTTAATATTCAACGTGAGCTGGTGAAGTGTGTGTTTGACCGCCATGCATTGATCCTGTGTGTGAAGTTAATGAACAACCTGCCGTGTCTGCAGACGTTATTTCTCTGAAAGCTTCCCAGACGGCTCATGAAAACCTGCTCGGTGACGTTTCTACAACCGTCCAACACTCAGCTTGTTAATTCTGCTTCATAACAGACAAAGTGTCCGTCTCCAGTAAAAACGGTGATGTTTTATGATAAGAGTCAGACTGAGCGGCTGGGACAGGCGTGGTGTTTTAAAACTTAACTGACCCGTGTACTGTTCAGGTCAAACTGTGTTGTGGTGTCAGCTGGTGATGACGGCTCTACTCACCTCCAGACCAGTAATTAGACAAACGCACAAAACTCAGATTTTATGGGTCAAGCCGTCACAATCTCATATATAATTAAATATTAGTATGGTGTTTACATGATACTACACTTTGCTGCAACTAATCACATCACACCACTGTCACTTTTGTCTTTAATTGTTCTTGTATAGTTTCTATTTTTTACCTGTATTGTTATTTTAGGTCTATACCAGGGGTCAGCAACCTTTACTATCTAAAGAGCCATTTAAAAAATAATAATAATAATAATAATAAAATAGAAATCTGTCTGGAGCCGCAAAACATGTGATCATTGTGATGAAGGTAACACAGTTTATAGTCTAAGTATATAGTTTATAAGTCTAATGCAGTGAGGGCCAAGGAGACAATGTACTACGGAGTATTAGGACCACATTGAGGGAAAAACATCTGAGATTTACAGAATAAAGTCATAATATTACGAGAATAAAGTCATAACTTTACGAGAAAAGAATAAAATAAAATTCATATTTTATAATGTTATGACTTTATTCTCCTAATATTAGGACTTTTCTCGAAATCTCAGGTTTATTCTTTCCCTCAATGTGGCCCTAACACTCCGTCGTACCGTCGTACCATAGACCTACAACAATGACAAATAAAAATGCAAATGCAAACAAAAAACAGTTGTTCATTTCCATTTTTATAAATCCACAGAGAGCCACTGGAGAGGAGCTGAAGAGAGGCAGGTTGCTGACCCCTGGTCTATACATACGTCTTATGTTTTATTTTTTACTTCCTCTATTTATCTTTACTTATTTCTGTCCTTTTGCTGCTGCAACAACCAAATTTATCCCTCTGGATCAATAAAGGCTTATCGTATCTTATCTCTTATGCACAACGATGTAAACTTACTACATTTAAATAAGTCAGTTTGAAGCTGTGAGAGATGAGCTGTTTTTGTTTTTGAAGATGATGGCTTTCTGTGGTGTGTGAGGCTGCAGGATTTTAGGCCTACAGCTGAATTGGTCGATAAAGATTGAGAAGCTGTGTGGCAGCACACATAAGAAACTTACATAAAAACTATATTATAAGAATAAAATGGACTCCCCAAACAGGAGGAAATACACTAGAGAGAACTGACAAGTTTATGTTTTACACTGTAAAATGTTCCGCTCACTATGTATCTTGGTTACAATTTAAAAAAAAAAAAAAAGCAAATCTACAGGATCTGCGTTCAGACTATTTGTTTATGTTATGTTATATGTTTAAGAAAAAAATACTTTCCCAAATATTAATCTAAAAAATTCAGTATCCCAGTATCAATATTAGATCAATTGCTAATTGGCCCGCATGTGGCAGCACAGACACTTGCATAAAAAATTATTGTAATAAGAATATTATAGACCAACTGAGTCGCACAACAGTTTGTGAAATAGTCACGAAATGTAATGTATTGATTTGTGTACATAGACACGAATTACATATGTAATCCACGTAATTGTGAACCAGGAAGCAAAGAGAGCGCCGAACACCGTGTAGGGAGGAGGTCGGGTGTGGACGGGAGAGTCTAAAAACACCAGACTTTCACCAGGAGACCGAATGTTGGTGCCCCGTGTGAAACCAGAAGTTAACGTTGATTCATTTGTCACGTAACTTAAGTTACAGCACTTCCAGAGTTATTTAAACCCAAGCCACCATCTTTTCATAAACCTAACTAAGTAGTTTTATTTTGAAAAGACTAGTTCGGAAATTGACACGTGCGTCACGTGTTGCTGGACATTTGTAGGAAAATACACAAAAATACGTTGTTGAAAGTCGTGCTGAGCGTCACAAAAAAAGGGAAATTTGTGTCTCTGCACACGAATCAAATAGATACAATTTTGTGACTATTTCACGACCTGCTGTGAGACTGACTTGGAAATACACCACTAGAGAGAACTGACCTGGTTATGTTTACACTTTAAATGTTCCACTCAGTATGTATCTTGATCACAATTTAAAAAAAAAAAAAAAAAAAAAGAAATCTACAGGATCTGCATTAAGATTATTTGTTTGTCAGGTGTTTATGTTTGATAACAAATACTTTCTAAAATGTTTTGTGAAATATGAATCTAATAAATCCAGTATCAGTATCCCAGTATATATTAATTGCTAATTGGCCTGCATTTGGCAGCACAGACAACACACTTGCATAAAAACTGTTGTAATATAAGAAGATAAAATATTATAGACTCCCCACATTTCCCCACAGGGCTGGAGGACCAAATGGATTAGTAACAAAACGGCGCCATTTAAATACTGAAATATGATTTCTTCTTATCTTTAGTGCATTACTATCAAAAGTAACTGCCGCACAGCGGCCAACCTGTTATATCTGTTCCCTGGCAAAATAACCAGAAGTCAGATGATCATGGAGTCATTCAGGATTCATCCTCTGGGGAACATGAACGCCTGCGCAAAGTTTTGTCCCATTCAATCAAGTAAATGTTGAGATATTTCACATGATGAGGGAAAAGTTTGACCTGCTGGTGGCGCTAGAGGAAAAGTCAGAGGATCACCAAAGTCATTAGGATTCATCTTCTGGGGAACATGAACTTCTGTAGAAACTTTCATGGCAACCGGTTTAATAGTTGTTGGGATATTTTTTAATTACAAACACAATCAGGACTGTTTTGCTTGTTCAGACTTAAACTCCTACAGTTCACTTCGATAACAAAACGTCTTTTATCAGTGATTTAGATTTCACTTCACTCTAGTGGATTAAAGAAAAGTCCACAACTGTGTGAAATAATTATGGTGTTTCCACTGAAAAGATTCACTGCTACTTCAAAAGCAAACGATAATTAACAGTACTGAGTGATTCCTGGACTACGATACAAACTCAACACAAAACTAAATCAGTTGAAATGTATTGATAGCTGAATTATGCCTCTCACAACTTCAGGGCTGCGGCTGCATGCAGCTAATGGTTGTTTTATTTGTTATCTGTATACAGTATAATCTGACGATTAGTTTCTTGATTAATCATTTGGTCCACAAGATGTTGGAGCCGGTCGGAGAGTAAAGTGAGAAATGCCTGGATGGCATCTTCTTCTTGTTTATAAAAAAAAACAGCAGCTGAAACAATTAGTCGATTAATTTATTAGTCGATCACCAAAAATCAGGATCTATTTTGATAATCGATTAATCTCTAAACATTCTTTGGTTCCAGTTTCTCCAATGTGACGATTTCCTTATTTTTATATCATTATAAACTTAATAAATGTGTGAAGTTTTGGATTGTTGGTCGACAAAATAAGACGTCAACTTTGGCTCTGAGAAACTGAAGGTTTTTATTTTTACCTTTTATCAGCGGTGGAATGTAACTAAATACATTTACTCAAGTACTGTACTTAAGTACAATTCTGACATACTTGTACTTTAGTTGAGTATTTCCATTTAATGTTCCTTAGTTGTACTTCTACTCCACTACATTTTGGAGACAAATGTTGAATTTTTTACTCCACGTGGCCTACATTTATTTGACAGCTTTAGTTACTTGTTACTGAGTTTATATTTTTTTTCAAAACATGATATGAGGCAGTACTATACTACGAATCCATCCAGTATAAAGTCTATAAAATTGGCTCCACAATGACAAACTACAGGTTCAAATGTTCTTGTAATCTCTGTAAAATGCTCTTACATATGTTAATAAAAACAGAATAATCTAATATCCTGTAATGTTATAACACTTTCTGCATAATGAGCACTTTTACTTTTGGTACTTTAAGTACATTTTTCTGATAATACTTCTGTACTTTTACTTAAGTAATATTTTGAATGCAGAAAAGTACATATAAAAGTACGCACATCCAGACGGTAAATAGGTGCTGGACAGAAAAACATGTAAAAGATGGAAAAAATGGAGTCCGCACATCAGATATTACTGCCATGAACATTTAATTGAATACCAGCGGTGTTGTTTAGAAACTTTTATATTTTGAATGCAGGATTTTTACTTGTAATGGAGTATTTTTAGACTGTGGTATTTCTACTTTTACTTAAAGTAAAGGATCTGAGTACTTCTTCCACTTCTGCGTGCATGTTATGGACTAAAAGATTAATCAACATAATAATCTGCAGAATAATCGATAATGAAAATAATCATTAGTTGCAGCTCTACTAGTGAGTATTTATGTTTGATGGCTGAAATCAGAGGACGTTTTGGCACTTTTTGCATTTAAAAATGAGTTTGATGATGAATTGACTGTCAAACTATTTACTTTTTTTCTTTTATTAATTTTATTTAGTTAATGCTACGTCCATTTATTTATATTTATATTATTTTGTCATTATTTGCTTATATGTTTATATTTGGAAAAAAAATAAATATATATATATAAAGGAGAGAATTGTACAGAAATAAGTTATCCTAAGTGTCTTTTTTGTCACGTCAAGGACTTAAACACGGTTTAAAGTGACAGGCCTGAACGCCACCGCGTTAAAGATGCTGATAAATGTGGTGTCTGACCTCTGAAGTCTGTTATCTGCTGTGAAACATCACGAGTGACGGATGTTAATGTGATTTAAGAGCACTGTGTCATTGTTCTGGTTCTTATCTGCTGATGCTTTCAGCTCTCTGTTTGTCACCCTGCAGCTCATAATTAAACCATTTAGTGCTAATGTGGACAGACTTTATCTCATAGTAACATGTACAGACCTAAAGATGCATCTGGTGGAGCTGCAATGTTGCATTCAAACAAAAAATGACTGTCTTGTTTAAAAAAATTTTTATTTACTTATATTTATTTATTTTATTTAATAATTCAATTAATTTAATTTATATATTTCATTTTGATAATATTTTAAATTTATTTAAAATGCAGACGTTTTATGATAAATTAAATAAAACATAAAAGACTGTTTTCAAGATTTTTTTATTTATTTATTTATTTATTTACTTATATTTATTTAATTTATATTCATTTAATTTAATATTTCAATATATTTAATTTTGATAATTTATTTAAAATGCAAACCTTTTACAATAAATTAAATAAAACATAAAAGACTGTTTTCATATAAAGATTTTTATATCTGTTGCACATACAAACACACAAATGACTGATGTAAAATCCTGCAGGCCTTCAACAAAACATTTACACGTTCTTCTTTTAACTGTAAACTGTGTCTCAGGAGTTCATGATGGGCCTGCTGGAGTACACGCCCCGGTAGTAGCCGGTGTCGGTGTGAGTGTGACCGGGATCCAGGCCGGTCTTCACCGGGCAGCCGTAGGCTCCGTAGACCGGCTGCTGCTCCACCAGTCTGTGCTGCTGCTCCGCCAGTCTGTGCTGCTGCTCCGCCAGTCTGTGCTGCTGCTGCGGATCGGACATCAGGTTGTTGATGGAGAACGGGTGGTTGAAGGAGTAGTGGTGCGGGTTCAGGTGCGCGGCCTCGTGCAGCAGCAGCGGGTGGTGATGGGAGAACAGGTGCTGCGTGTGCGCGTGCGGGGAGGGCACGCGCACGGGGTCGCCCAGGTGCACCGGGCTGCAGGGCTGCAGGTGCACCGGTTTGAGGTCGCTCCGGTGCACCAGGTCGTGCACGAGGTCGCTCCGGTGCACAAGGTCGTGCACGAGGTCGCCCCGGTGCACTAGGTCGTGCACCAGGTCTCCCCGGTGCAGCAGGTCGCTCCGGTGCACCGGTTTGAGGTCTCCCCGGTGCACCGGTTTCGCCTCGGAGGCCTGCGGTGAGTTGGAGGATGAGTGCGTGGAGTGCGGTGAGTCTGACCGGGTGCTGCTGGTGCTCACCGATCCGCCCTCCGAGCCAGACTTCCCCGGTGCTGCAGCCTCCTTCTCACCTGCACCGGGGCTTTTCCCCGCCGCAGCCGCCGCAGCCGCCGTCTTGAACCTCTTCTGTCTCCGCAGGTAGCAGCCGTTCTCGAACATGTTCCCGGAGTCCGGGTGCAGAGCCCAGAAGGACCCCTTGCCCGGTTTGTCCGGTAACCGGGGCACCTTGATGAAGCAGTCGTTGAAGGAGAGCGAGTGCCGGATGGAGTTCTGCCAGCGCTGCTGGTTCTGCCGGTAGAACGGGAACAGGTCGGTGATCCACTGGTAGATCTCGTTGAGGGTCAGCATCTTGCAGCCGGACTGCTGGATGGCCATGGTGATCAGGGAGATGTAAGAGTACGGTGGCTTGGCGTGCGTGTAGCTCCTCCGGTACGGTTTGGGTTCTCTGGACCGGAGCCCGCAGGCCTGCCCGTACACCACCGGGCTCAGCACCGGGAGGCTCCCGTAGGGCGGCGGGCTGATGGAGCTCATCCCGGCCCCGGTCTGCACCTGCAGCATCCCGGACCCGGGGCTCTGAGACACCCCGCCGGGCATCGACGGGTTCACGTAATGCGCGTTCATGTGGCCGGTGCCGGTCATGCCAGGCGCGCTCATGTAGCTGTTCATGGACAGACCGGAGTTCATGTTTCCAGCTGCAGAGTAACACTGAAACACAGAGAACCACGTTATTAAAACGGACTATAATGAGGATTTAATTAATTTATATAAATTAATAGTAACTTGTATTTATTTTATTTATTTTATTTATTTTATTTATTTTATTTATTTTATTTATTTTATTTATTTTTTTATTTTAATTTTTTATTTTAATTTTTTAACAGGCATAATTTTATTTAAATAAACAAACAAGGGCACAAATCAATAGACCAATAAAACACCATAAATTAGAGAATTAAAAATTGGTCTAAAAATGTCTTTAGGCCTTTAGCACTCATGTAGCTGTTCATGGACAGACAGGAGTTCATGTTTCCCGCTGCAGAGTAACACTGAAACACAGAGAACCACGTTATTAAAACGGACTATTAATGAGGGTTTAAATAATTTATATTAATTCATAGTAACTTGTATTAATTCATATTAATTTATTATTTATATATATTATTTGTTATTTTTATTATAATTTTTTTAACTGGCTTAATTTTATTTAAATAAAAATAATAAATAAATATTATAAAATAATAATAAATAATAATAAAAAACAAGGTCAATTAACCAATAAAACATAAATTAGAGAATAAAACAATTAATTTGATTAATTGTTTGGTCTAAAAATGTCTGAAAATTGTGCCATACTTTCTTTAAACCCAAATATTATTTGTTTTGTCCAACTAACAGTCTAAAGATATTCAGTTTTTATTATAGCACAAACAATTCAGGTCATTTTAGCAGCTGGCTCATTAGGTAATGTTTTGTATTTCTGTTTAAATAATGACTTTAATGATTAATCATAAATAGTATTAATAGTATAGTAGGCCTTTAGCGGTCGACTAACCGATGAATCGTTGCAGCTCTGTTACTGTGAACACGCTTTTTAATTACAACCTGTCTGTCTTACAGTTTAACTCACCTCATTAGTCCATATCTATAAGTGTATACGCAAACATCAGTGAGTTTTTAATAACTTTATCACTCTAATTAATGAAGCTAATCATTTTTTAATTGATGGCACATTTGGACTCTTTTGGATCGGCCTGATCATCACCACAGGAGCCACACATAATATATCTGCTTGTTGATCACATAATAAACTTATAGCTTACATAAGGATCTATATAGTTTCATATTTTTCCCATAAAGGCTTCCTTGTGTCACCTTACACCTCCAACATCCACTGTCATCAGTTAGCCCTATTATTATTATATTACATATTAATATATTAATAACGGGTAGAGGATTTTAGGAGTATGATCTGAAGTTTATTTAAATGAGCATTTATTTAAGGAGATTATTTTGACAATAACAATGTCTGTTGTTGTTGTTGTTGTTGTTTTTGTTTGTTTTTCTCCTTGTTGTAGGTTTGTTATGTTTTGGTATATAAGCCTGTGGCTTCTTGACCTCTCCGGCCCCTTTTTAATTTTCTTTATGAAGACTTATGTGTGTGCAAATAAAATAAATTACAATAAATAAATAACAATAATGATAAATAAATAAATAGAACTTTTTCCCTATAATTACTTTATAATAGACTAAATTACATATTTCTCTTCAGGAAACTTCCTAGGAAATAATTGGGAAAATACGGACCTGTAATCTTTGAATTGAAGATATTTGGTATTATTAAATTATTATTATTATAATTGTTGTTATTATTATTTGTAATCATTATTTTTAGTTGATATTATTATTATTATTATTATTATTAGGCTATTATTAATGACAAATACATACATTTTATTATAAAGATTTTCTTTATTTTTTTCAGTATTTTCTCAGTCTTTACTCTCCATTTCATAATCTTTACAGATTACACTTTTCATATATAGCTATCGGTGCTGTAACCTACCAAAAGACAAAATAATCTTTAATTTAATCCTTACAAATGTAAGATATAGTGAAATTTCCCTTTTATTAACTTGTTTACAGAACAAATCAAGTCTCTATTTATGGATATCTGTTGCACTGATATCAGAAAGATTACCTCAAGAATAATAAATATTTTTTTGAAAGTCTCTTTATTGTGGACGTTATTTCTCATTTTACCTCAAAATTCACATCGAATATATATATTCATAAACTGCTAAATCTAATCCCTCATTTTAATGCGTTGCAGAAGTAGAATCAATTATAAGAAATAATTAAATTAGAAATGATGTAAACTATTGCAATAAGACCAATACTGACAACGAATAGGTGTCTTTTAATTGCAAAATATAGATGTCATATACAAATATAGATTTGTCAACCCCCTATAGTATTAATTAAGACGTGTATCTCTATTTATAATCTATTAAATCTGGGTCGATAATATGCATATACGCTTAAATGCAAACTTTATTTAAAGGTTTGATTTTTGTTTAGTTTATTCTGAATAATTTCTCATTTTACCTCAAAATTCACATCGAAAATGCAAAATCTAATCTCTCATTTTAATGCACTGCAGAAGTTGAATAAATTATAAAAAATAATTAAATTAGAAATTATGTAAACTATAGCAATAAGACCAATACTGACAACGAATAGGTGTCTTTTAATTGCAAAATATAGATTATAGATAATATTATAGATATAGACAAGATTATTTTTTTGTCAACCCCCTATAGAGTTAATTTAAATGTGTATCTCTATTTATAATCTATTTATAATCCCATTTGGACTAATATCTCTCTCTCTCTCTCTATATATATATATATATATATATATATAAAATGCAAAATCTAATCCCTCATTTTAATGCACTGCAGAAATAGATATATGTACTATATATATTACATTATAGATATAGACAATATTATTTTATCAACCTCCTCAAATGTTAATTTAGACGTGTATCTCTATTAATAATCTATTTATAATCCCAGTTGGACTGATATATCTGGGTCTATAATCAGCGGCTCTCCGCTCGGATTGTCCCCGGTGTAAGGTGCACCGACCTCGGTCTCTCCGTAGTAGCCGCTGCCGCTGCTGCTCCAGTCCGCGTGCTCGTGTCCCTCCATCTTAACGGCGCTCAGCATCGTGCACGCTCCAGCTCTGATTCATCCAAACGGCTCCAACAGGTAAACAGGTGAACCGAGAGGTGTAGCCGGTACCGGTATCGGTACCGGTCCGGTAGACTCCTGGCTGCTGCTGCTGCTGTTAGACTCCTGGTTGCTGGCTCTACCGGAGCAGAGCGACCGTGTGTGTGACCGGAGACCGGAGAGGAGACCGGGTTCTGCTCGATGAGAGACTGACTCTGACACCTGCAGCTCGAGCTGCTGCTGGAGACCAGCGACCAATCAGAGGTCTCCTCTCCAGCCAGCCCTCCTCGAGCTCAAACATCCTCATTTACATATCCTGTCATCAACACCTCTCAGGACATGACGTCATTACCTGCAATGTGACGTCACTCAGGTAACTTCACACTGTTATCACGTTACACCCAAAGTAACTAAGTACTTTTACTCAAGTCTACTGTTGAGTACTATTTAGAGGAAGGCTACTTGTACTCGAGTATTTCTGTTATATTACTTTATATTTTCATTACATTACTCAGAGGGTAAAATATACTACTTTTTACTGCACTACTTTTATTTTAAAGCTTTAGTTACTTGATTCAGAGTAATAATACTCCTGAAACCTTAATTGTGAAACTGGACAAAAAACCTTTTGGAGAAAGCAGTATTTTGGCGAAATGATTGTTAAAAAATTATAAGTTATTAGACAAAAAAGTAGTATTTTTTATTTTTTTTATTTTGTTTTTGTAACTTCACACTTTTATCACGTTACACCCAAAGTAACTAAGTACTTTTACTCAAGTCTACTGTTCAGTACTATTTAGAGGAAGGCTACTTGTAATCGAGTATTTCTATGTTCTGTTACTTTATATTTTCATTACATTACTTAGAGGGTAAATTATTGTACTTTTTACTGCACTACTTTTATTTTGAAGCTTTAGTTACTTGATTCAGATTAATAATACAAAATACAATCAACTAATAAAGTATGATGTGTTATTAAAGATTAAGCTAAACCTTTATTGGTCTCTATAGTGGTAAATTCACACAAAGCTCCAGTACTATATAAATAATTAAAAGCTCCTCCTTTACCTGCTGCGACATTAAGAGGAGACACTACAGGTGAAATATAATAATACAACATTTTAACTAATAGATATCACCATGAAACGTCCCCAGTTGATTACTGACATTAAGACAATTATTTTTTTGTATTGGAAGTTTTCTGAAATTTTACATTATCTTATTAAATATGTGCTAATTTGCATAAATTTCCAGAACATAAATCTGAACATTTGGATAAAGCTAGGTTCAAAATTCTTGTTTCATTTTCTTGACATATTAGAGTCAAAAGTTTTTACAGAGGGGATTTTGGATATCTCTTTTTATCACTCCATAAATCAGAAAATACTGTCAACAGCCATTAAAAAAAAACATGTTTTTAGGAATAAAATGTTGTAAAAATCAGGTTATGAATCATAAATGTAAAAAAATTAAAAAATTTTTTTTAACTTTCATACATTTTGACCCTGTGAATAGGGTAAAACATTTTAATTAATAGATATCACCATGAAACTTCTCCAGTTAATTACTGACATTAAGACAATTACTTTTTGTATTACAAATTTTCTGAAATGTTATGTTTAAATATGCAAATGAGGCGTTATCTAATGCTAACTTTTGGTGAATTTAGGAGAAATCTACATACGCAAATAGACAAAGTAGTAAAATAAACATCTAAATGTGTATTTTGGATTTCCACTAGTCTGAAAGAAGAGGACGTGTTATGGAGGCAAAATAGCCCAAAATCTCAAAATTGATCAGTGCGTTACAAAATGTTTTTGCTTGTAGTGTCACATCTTAATGTGATAAATGCATCAATAATTATAATCCAATAATATATAATGTATATTATTCCTGTAATATGCCATTCTGTATAATGAGTACTTTTACTTTTGGTACTTAAAGTATATATTAATGCTAATACTTTTGTACTTTTACTTAAAGTTTGAATGCAGGACTTTTACTTGGAACAAAGTATTTTTACACTGCAGTATTGAGTACTTCTACTTCCATCACTAACAATAACTATTGTATAGCGAGAGCTCGTTACAGACTGTCTGATTTCATGAAGATCTTAAGGTTTATAACTTTTTTGACTTTGTAAATCAAACCGTCTCACCCGACGTTCCATTTAGTCTGATTTAGTTTCTGTTCTGGAGTTTAGCAATCACATAATTCAGTATATTGTCTCTTTATTTTTTACTTTTTCAGTGAACCTACTTTCCTTTAACATTCCTTGTCGGTCTTTACTGCAGTTAGATTTCCTGCTTTTCCTGGAAAGTACTGCATTTTGTAAAATTATTATTTAGTTCATGTAGATCTCTTTCTTTTATGATTGCGGTGATCTGAATGAACTTAAACTCATGAAAAATGGACAAAAATCAGCCCCAAAACTGAGATGTCTTATGTTTTATTTGTGTTCTGTTCTACAGGAGTTAACAGGCAGAGTGGAGACTGCCTGTGGGATCTTCCTCCTCTTCCTCCTCCTCCTCTTCGGCTGCAGGGTTTACTGTTTGTGGTCTGACGGAGTGCATATTTACCTGGTGATGAATCTGAAAGAGGACAGGACAGACGGTACACACAGAGCCGAGGTGAAGGAACAAGAGAAGTCGGACCACCGTGCTCTGTGCACACACACAACCTGTCCTCCCTGTGTGGACGTCAAACAAACCCCAAATATTTTCACCTTTTGTGTCCAGTGTTGCTCACTAAGACTGTCAGGAAGAGGGCTGAAATATCTACACGAGGTGATCTACTAGTGCAAAAGTCTAGCTCTTTTAAGATATGCTCGTACATTAACACAAGTTACTGATTAAAAAACAACCGCAGGAATGTTTCTGTTGATATTTCACTTTAAAAACAATAGTTTCAAATAGATTTTACCCCCAAAAAATACACAAAACATGAAGCCTTCCACATTTACACATAAGCAGAGGTGGAGGAAGTATTCAGATCCTTTACTTAAGTAGAAGTACTAATACCACACTGTAAAAGTCCTGCATTGAGGGGTCGACTAGGGGTCGCGAGGTCTTCTTGATTTTAACGGGTGTTTGACAACTTTTAACAAAAAAAAAATACAATTGTCCTTTATCTCAGCATTTCATTTATTTCTGTGAAGAAATCTAAATTAAATTGTTATTTTAAAAGTTTGGAATATTATTTAAAATATAAACTTAAAAATTAGAAAAGTATGCAAATAACCAAAGACGTAATAGAACAATGGCATCAGGGAGAAGAAAACAAAAGAAATGAAGCCTATTTAATATGTATGATTGTTTAAAATAAAAAAAAACATATTATAGACAGAGAATTGTATTAAAAGTTCCTAAAAATGTCAGAAAAACTCTGATGTGATATTCACAGGAAATAAATCTGCTCAAAATTCATCCAAATTGCTCGTTTTGCACAAACGTCCTGCAGTTATTGTGTTCACTATTTGTGTTAATTACAGTTTATCAGCTGCTCTGATAACTCTAGTGCAAAAGTCTAGCTCTTTTAAAATAAGCTTGTACATTAATACAAGTTACTGATTAAAAAACAACCACAGGAATGTTTCTGTTGATAGTCCACTTTAAAAACGACAGTTTGAAATAGATTCCCCCCAAAAAATACACAAAACTTGAAGACTTCCACATTTACAAATAACCAGAGGTGGAAGAAGTATTCAGATCGCAATTCATTTGCGATTAATCCTGATTAACTATTGACGATCATTCGATTAATCGTGATTAAGTATTTTAATCGATTGACATCTCTACTTGGTTCACATGGCTTTCTCTCCTGGCTGCTGAGGCTCATGGGAACTGTAGTGTTCCAACATACCAAGCAAACATTCATAACTAACCGTCATACACTAATAATCCAACAGTATTGTTATACTTTCCAGACATGTCGTGTGTTTGTGTTGAGAAACTTTGAAGTTATCTTTAAAAACAGATTCTTCCTCCACCAAACTTCAGCCTGCAAACTGATGAGTTTTAGTTCAGACTCGTGCAGCTGCTGAGAGTCCAGAGGGACCAGCAGAGACCTGCAGAGACCTGCAGCTCTGAGTCCATTCACACATAGACTGTATAATCTCACCTGCAGCAGGTGTGCACTCACCTGAGAGAATACTGAGTCTACATGAAGGAAATTAGATTTACAAACACCCACAAATTGGTGGTTTCTGTCAGAAAACCAAAGAAACAGCAGCTCATTCAATTGCATTTCATTTGCATGTTTCATGAGTTAATTCAATTAGTATGACCACCTTTCACCATATAATATAATATATCTTATATCCCATCCTACAGTATACTATACTATTTTATGTTATACTGTTTATGACTTTATCTGCTATATTATATTTCTATATTAATACAAACAAACATTATGGTGTCATCTTATCAATCATTATATTTTATACTGCTGTATGGCTGGGAAAGATGATGATACATATTGCACACTATACAATCTACAGAAATAAGCTTTACCATGTGGTTATTTCATGTAGACTATTTATTTATTGAATTACCAGAAAACATGCTCTATTGTGATAAATATCTTTATCAAGATATGAAATGACCTACAGAATATCGTGGTAGAAGAGTTTGGCCATATCACCCTATTCTGTTATACGCTGTTTAATAATAGATTATACCTTGCTTTCACTCTTTCCTTGTAATTTTAATTAATTACTCTTGTGTAGTTTCTATTTTTACTTATATTCTTATTTTGGTTTAACATATCTAGAATTATTATTATTATTATTATTTTACTTTTCTCTATTTTACACACTGACTTATGTTCTTGTGCTGCTGCAACTCTTGAATTCCAATAAATCAATAAAGGCTAATATCTTAATTTAATGATTTGATTTTGATTCTTTCTCGTGATTTTTAAGGGTTGTTACTTAGTGAAGATCTTTTTCTTCTTACTGACCAACGATCCTCCTCAATCTGCATCTTTTCTCTCAGTTTTTGTTGATAAAAACAAGTTTAATTGAACTTTCTTCTCCTCTGAAACCTAAAGGGGAATATGTGTTGCTGCTCATTGTGACCACACTGACACCTACTGGTGAGCTCCTGCTACTACTACATCTTTATTTTTAGTGACATAAAATAATTATTACATACTGGTATATTATTATAATATAAACATATATGTCTTTTTTATCACCACAGAGAATGAAACTAAATATGTCTTTAAGCAGAAGAGCAAAAAGCACTAAGCCTTTCATATGGCAAAATAATTGAATTTATTTAATGGTAAATTATTTATTACCTGAGTATGTGATAGCTAAAAATGTAATTATTAATTATGTATTTATAATTTTTTATAATTTATTTATTTATTCATATCTCACCCTGATTTCTTTCAAAAGTTGTAGTAGCCTTTCGTGTGGCAAAATAATTGAATTTATTTAATGGTAAATTATTTATTACCTGAGTATGTGATAGCTAAAAAAAAAAAAATATATTAATTATTATTGTCATTTTTTTCTTTTCCCTATTACTTCACTTACTATATTTATTTATTTATTTATTTATTTATATCTCACCCTGATTCCTTTCACTAGTTGTAGTAGTTGTGTAAGAGCTATTTATTTATTGTTGTTAATATTTAGTTGATGTTTTACTAATAATAAGTAGTATTGTTTGATTTATTATTTTAGATTTTTTTATATAGTATTGTGTTTTGCTAATTATTTGTTTAGTTTCATTATTTTTCTTGTTCAGTATATCTAGTTTTTCTAAGTGCTTTATTATTTATTTATTTGTTGTAGTTGTATTACAGTTATTGTTATTGTTATTATTAATATCAATATTGTTGCTATTATTATTATTATTATTATTGCTGTTGCTGTTTTATTATTTGTATTGTTTAGTACATCTATTTTTTATTTTTTTTTACTTCACTCACTCACTTTATTTATGTATTTATTTATATGTTGTAGTTGTATTACAGTTATTATTATCCTTATCCTTATTATTATTATTATTAATATTATTATTGCTGTTTTATTATTTTTATTGTCATTTTAAATCCTTCAGTTAAAGAGTAAAACTCGCTACCGGATGTTTGTACCAACCGAGCTTCCGTACACCGGAAGTAGCGCTCAGTTGTGCAACACATGCAGCACAAGGACGTCTCAAACATTTCACCTGATTTTAACAACATTCACTGTTTTACTTTACTCCTGAAGACTCGATCAGCTGGTTTTCACCACCGAGAATCTGAAGGTGAGTTTATTTAAGAGTAAGACTAAAACATGAAGTTAAAGAGTGAATTCAGGTTGATTCACCTTTAAGACTTTAACTGTGTTAGCTAGCAGTTATCTTCAGGTTGATCAGGTGTGCACTAAAACGATGATGTAAAATGTATAAGAGTTGTGTTAATTCATTGCTTGATGTTACTTTATCGACCTTATCAAGAGGAGGAGTTTCTGCATGTTATTAGATTTGATATGTAGTTAATTTACTTGAGCAACAGCACAGACGTTTTGCAGTAAAATGTCATTTGGGTTAACCCTAACCCTAACTCAGTATAAGGGAATGATTTATTTTCTTTTTATTCCATCCATAAGTAACAAAATGACAGAATCTATGACTGTTTTGGTCATGTGTTTAAACCACTATCTGTAATAAAACATGTATCAGATGGGTGACCCTGGGACAAAATCTTATCAATTGCGGGTCAGTGGTATAATCTGTGTCAGTTTATGTTTGCCATCCACTAGGAGACTGGAAATACTGAAGTTTGACACCCTCTCACATCTGAAGACAATGTGTCCTAAAGGTCCCGTATTGTAAAAAGTGAGATTTGTATGTCTTTTATATTATAAAGCAGGTTTAAGTGCTTTATAAATACTGTTAAAGTATCAAAACGCTCAATATACGGAGAAACACACACTGCCCGTATTCAGAAATTGTGCGTTTGAAACAAGCCGTCAGGATTTCTGTCCATTTGTGATGTCACAAATATACAATATTTAGACCATTACACGGTTTTAAACGTAAATATTTTAAATGTGTCCCAGTTTATTTCCTGTTGTATGTGAATAACATCAGATGACAGGAAGTAAACATGGACCCAAACTGTTACCTAGCAACGCAATTCTGCTGTAATTCCATTGAAATGCACTAAAACAGAGCGTTTCAGACAGAGCGTTTCAGACAGAGAGTGAATACAGGTATATTCAGACAGACAGTACATGGAAAATAGTCTGGTTTTTTTCAACATTACAGCATGTAAATGCTCTAATAGAAACACAAAATACAAGTATGAACCTGAAAATGAGCACGATATGGGACCTTTAATAACAGAAACATTTATTTTTATAACGTCTTTGTGAAAATGATCTCTGACTCTCAGATACTATGGTACCTGTGGATTATGCAAAGTAACAGGGACACTTTTTCTGGACTTTGTTAAACTTAAAAATGAAAATTTAAATGGTAAATTCACCTACATAATGTTAGCGTGAAGGTAGAAACGGATATATATTTAAACCTAGACAAATGAAAACAACACTGTCTACAGGAATAGATACCACTGAATTTTTGTATTGTAGTAATTTGGGTGAACTGACGCCTTAAATTAAAAGACCACTCTGGTGTTTTGATGTTCACTTTGATTACACAAACAAGGTTAGGTCTCAAAATAAAGTAGTTTGTATGTGTTGATGTCTCCTCAGATGCCTCCCAAACCTCTGGAGCCTCTGGCCAAGAGACTCATGAAGGGAGTGATCGCTGTGGAGCTGCTGGGCGTCTTTGGGGCGTACGGTCTCTTTCACATGATGAACACCAGTCAAGGTATCAGACATCGATTATTTAATCGTAGTATTTTACTGACACGAGCTGAAGAACACTTAGATCTGTGTTGAGTGACTTTACATCTTCAAAGAAATAATATCCTGTTTTATTTCCACCACCTGCAGATTTCAGAAACACGATGAACAGACGGTTTCCATCAGTTCTAGAAGGTAAGAAGATATTTATTATTTATGATGGATGGATGTGGATTGTATCAGGACTGGATTAAATTTACGATTATACGGTGTTGTTGTTGATGTTTTACATTTAATGACATTTAATGTAATATTCTATACTATGACATTTTTTATGACATTTCTCGACATAATATATTAGGACTTTTTTATGATTTTTTTCAACATAATGTACTATGACTTTTTTAATGTCTTTTTTCGACATAATATGCTATGACTTTTTTTTTTTACTTTTTCGACATACTATACTATTTCAACATAATATACTATGATTTTTTTATGACTTTTTTCGACATACTATACTATGACTTTTTTTAATTACTTTTTTTCGACATAATATATTATGACTTTTTTTAATTACTTTTTTCGACATAATATACTATGACTTTTTTTAATGACTTTTTTTCGACATCATATGCTGACTTTTTTTAATGACTTTTTTCGCGAAATATGCTATGACTTTTTTTAATTACTTTTTTCGTCATAATATGCTATGATTTTTTTTAATTACTTTTTTTCGACATAATATATTATGACTTTTCGTAATTACTTTTTTCGATATAATATACTATGACTTTTTTTAATTACTTTTTTCGACATAATATATTATTACTTTTTTTAATTACTTTTTTCGATATAATATACTATGACTTTTTTTAATTACTTTTTTCGCGAAATATGCTATGGCTTTTTTTTGACTTTTTTCGACATAATATATGACTTAATTACCTTTTTTCGACATAATATGCTGACTTTTTTTAATTACTTTTTTCGCGAAATATGCTATGACTTTTTTTGACTTTTTTCGACATAATATATTATGACTTTTTTAATTTTTTTCGACATAATATACTATGACTTTTTTTAATTACTTTTTTCGATATAATATACTATGACTTTTTTTAATTACTTTTTTCGACATAATATATTATGACTTTTTTTAATTACTTTTTTCGATATAATATACTATGACTTTTTTTAATTACTTTTTTCGACATAATATATTATGACTTTTTTTAATTACTTTTTTCGACATAATATACTATGACTTTTTTTAATTACTTTTTTCGCGAAATATGCTATGACTTTTTTTGACTTTTTTCGACATAATATATTATGACTTTTTTAATTACTTTTTTTCGACATAATATACTATGACTTTTTTAATTACTTTTTTCGATATAATATACTATGACTTTTTTTAATTACTTTTTTCGACATAATATATTATGACTTTTTTTAATTACTTTTTTCGATATAATATACTATGACTTTTTTTAATTACTTTTTTCGCGAAATATGCTATGACTTTTTTTTGACTTTTTTCGACCTAATATATGACTTTTTTCGACATAATATGCTATGACTTTTTTAATTACTTTTTTTCGACATAATATATTATGACTTTTTTTAATTACTTTTTTTCGACATAATATGCTGACTTTTTTCGCGAAATATGCTATGACTTTTTTTAATTACTTTTTTTCGACATAATATGCTGACTTTTTTCAATTACATTTTTCGCGAAATATGCTATGACTTTTTTTAAACTTTTTTAATTACTTTTTTTCGACATAATATACTATGACTTTTTTTAATTACTTTTTTCGATATAATATACTATGACTTTTTTTAATTACTTTTTTCGGCATAATATATTGACTTTTTTTAATTACTTTTTTCGACATATGCTGATTTTTTTTTTTTACTTTTTTTCGACATAATATATTATGACTTTTTTAATTACTTTTTTCGACATAATATATTATGACTTTTTTTAATTACTTTTTTCGACATAATATATTATGACTTTTTTTAATTACTTTTTTCGACATAATATATTATGACTTTTAATTACTTTTTTCGACATAATATGCTATGACTTTTTTAATTACTTTTTTTCGACATATATTATGACTTTTTCGACATAATATATTATGACTTTAATTACTTTTTTTCGACATAATATATTATGACTTTTTTTAATTACTTTTTTCGACATAATATATTATGACTTTTTTTTATGACATAATATACTATGACTTTTTTCAATGACTTTTTTTCGACATAATATGCTGACTTTTTTCGCAAAATATGCTATGACTTTTTTTAATTACTTTTTTTCGACATAATATGCTGACTTTTTTTAATTACTTTTTTCGACATAATATACTATGACTTTTTTTAATTACTTTTTTCGACATAATATATTATGACTTTCTTAATTACTTTTTTCGACATAATATATAACGACTTTTTTTAATTACTTTTTTCGATATAATATATTATGACTTTCTTAATTACTTTTTTCGACATAATATATAACGACTTTTTTTAATTACTTTTTTCGACATAATATATTATGACTTTTTTTAATTACTTTTTTCGATATAATATACTATGACTTTTTTTAATTACTTTTTTCGATATAATATACTATGACTTTTTTTAATTACTTTTTTCGACATAATATATCATGACTTTTTTTAATGAGTTTTTTCGGCATAATATGCTATGACTTTTAATTTTTTTCGACATAATATGCTGACTTTTTTCAATTACTTTTTTCGCGAAATATGCTATGACTTTTTTTTTGACTTTTTTTCGACATAATCTATGACTTTTTTCGACACATGCTGACTTTTTTTGCGAAATATGCTATGACTTTTTTCGACATAATATATTATGACTTTTTTAAATTACTTTTTTCGACATAATATATTATGACTTTTTTAAATTACTTTTTTCGACATAATATATTATGACTTTTTTTTTTTACTTTTTTCGACATAATATATGACATTTTTCAAACTTTGATAAGCGTGCCAAAACAGGGAGCCGGCTGCATAGATGGAAAAAAGACAAAATAACCATTTAAATGTTTAATTGATCAAAAATGATAATACGAGCACATTTTTCTGCCGTTTACATAATTACTTGTATAAACATAACCATAAACTGCATCAGAAAATGTGAATAACTTTAATCTTCGTTGAAGTACATGTACAGGGGCAATATGAACCAAAGTCTGTTTGTCTGTTTCCTCCCAGTTTACTACCAGTCCAACGAGTGGGCGGGGGTCCAAGGCATCCGAGAGAGAGACCATGAAGCCTGGTCGGCCAAACAGGATTGAAGGTGTCAGTCAGTTTAAAAATCCACAAACACACGGCGGCTGCTACTTCTTCCTCTTCTTGTTCCCAAGTGTCTTGTTGCCTCCTGCCCTGGGTCGACCGAACGTCTTCTTCTTGTTGAACATGGTCTTCTTTCTGCGCAGCGTCTTCACGTCGCGGCCTTGGATCCAGTCGTCGCGATGCGCCTCCCACTTCAACTGCTTCAGGCCTGTGGGGACGAATGGAAGTGTTACAAAAGGCTAACATTTGAATCACTTCCCACTAAAGTAATAATGGTTGCTTATTCCAGTATTTGTGGAAATGGTCATAACATTTTATTCTCCATCCCTGTTGTAGAGATTTTGGGAAATAGATTACAGCAAGAACTACAAGAAAGAGGGACATGTTGAAGACGATTTCTCTTTAACTGAAGTTTTTTGGAGAGCTGTTAGACACTTTATATAAATGATTCTGTTGACTGTTGTTGTCTAACTGATCTGTTTCTCTCTGTGGAGAAGTTAATAAACCGACTGGTATCCAGCAAACTGAATAAAAACCTTGTCTTTTCTTAACATGATGCTCCGAGCTTAAAGATTCATACTAGGGAACTGTTGTATACTTTCAAAATCTAATTTTCTTATTACTTCATTTCAGCAAAATGTGAAAATAACAAATTTCCTTAAGCCACATCTTAGAATTTAGCGTTTTTATACACAACAATTTCAATTAATAGTTGTAAGGATGATCCTCCAATTCATCCACAGTTCAATCTATGAGAAGGTAATTTTAAGATCAGAACCTTTATCATCTTATAAAGAAAAGACGACTCGGGCGTCCTACCTGCTTTGTCGGTGTTGGCCATCGCGTTAATTCCGATGTTGTCAAACTTGGAACCGGAATTCTCGTCCAACATGGAGCCGAACTGAAATCAGAGTAAAGTATGTCATGAGAAAAAAAAATCAGTCGGTCGAAAACATTCATAAAAAAAGTTATAGGATGTCGAAAAAAGTCATAAAAAAAAGTCATAGTAAAGTATGTTGAAAAAATTCATAGTATAGCAACAGTAAAATATTAAGATAAAGAAGATAACATTGTCTTTCCTGGTTTCATCAAAGCTTCATTTAGATTTTTATCAGAAGAATTTAAACTCGGTGCAGAAGTTCAGATTTGAAGTTGAGCTATTCAAATTTATAAAAACAAAATCTTCTCACCTCTTCAGCAGAAGCAAACATTTTCGCATCTTTCTTTCCTTTCTTCATCTTCTTCCCCGGTTTCACACCTGTGAGACGGAGAACAAACAATAAACCAACTAAATAAACTTCATCGTTTCACTAACTCAGCAGCAGAAATCAACAGTCACACTAAAATATGAAGTTAAAACATTTAGACGACTTCATTATAACGCTGGTAAAACATGACTTATTAAGAATAAGTTAAACCAACCTGAAGATCCAGAGAAGACGAGCTCCTCGGAGGATTTCCTTTTCCCCTTCTTGGTACGAGGAGTGATATCTGGAACTTTCATCTCATCATCTGAAGAAAAACACATTTTATCTAATTATTAAAGTTTAGTTCATAATCTTCTGTGACAGGAGGTGATATGACACATTTTGTCTTACAGAATATCTCCATTTATTTACTATAATTCTTATGTTACTCTTTTTATATGTACTATATGATATTCATAGTGTAGGAATACTCTGTTAGAACGTAAAAATCTAATTCTTTTACTTAAGTAAAAGTACTGTCATCAAAATATACTTAAAGGGTGGGTCCATTATTTTGCGTTTCTAAATTGTACTGAAGTGCAGTACTTGAGAAAGTACTTAGTTACTGAACATTCTGTTTAAAGGCCCACTTTGTGACGATATTAGATAAAGTACTTGATGTATATTTGATCTGTTTGTTGTAGTACTCACCACCGGATGCAGCGTCGTCGTCCTCCAGCTCCGGAACTGAAACGAAAAAAAAACAAAGATGAAGATGTTTGATTTAGTATTCAGGTCAGAGACGCGTTCTGTAACTGTGTGATGAAACAGATCAAATCATCCCACATACTGACGGACAACCTGGACTAAAAGCATGAACAAGAACATGCATGAATATGAACTAAACTATCATCTCAACTTCAGTAAATATACAACATGATGATAAACAAGTTGTTGCCTACCTTCTTCATCGTCTTCATCTCCACCTCCTCCGTCAGGATCCATGAACGTCCCTCCTTCCTCCTCCAGCTCGTCTCCGAAGTCTTCCTCGTCCATGCTGCCCAGAGACATCTCCTCGTCGTCCAGGTCGTCCATGTCCGAGTCGTCCGAGTCCGAGTCCTCCGCGGCTTTCTTTCCTTTTACTTTACTCTTCACATTACTGACGAACAAAGAGGGAGAACATGTTGCTGAAATTAATCAATCAATACGGAATATTGAACATATAAACGGACCACGGTGAAACAAAGATGGTCTGTAAACTGCTAGTCGAGGCTGATGTTTGTTTTCTTCCAGAAAAGGTTCACATGATGAGGCGTGACGAATGATAATATCCAATCAAGAAGCGAACGTGGGCGTCTGTGTAATGGTTTCTGTCCGTCCAGACTAAAACACCCCGTTAATAAATAATAAATGTGAGAGCTGCTCACCCTGCAAAGTCCAGATCCTGTTGTTCCATCTCAGTGAAGTACGAGTCTCCCTCACAGGAATCTGTTCAAACACAAAGTCAGATCCCGTCATGAAGTCACAGAAACACCTAAATATTTATAACGAGTTAAAACTGGATTAAATCAGTTACACAAGAGGTTTATAACAGACGTTTAACGACACAAACGTCTGTTAAGATATCATATTATTCAGCTTAAAACAAACCAAAATACTAGTTTTAGTAAATTAATTATTTTCAAATATGCAAGTACATTTTTTTAAATTATTGAATTAATTAATTAATATATATTTATTATTATTACCATTTATTAATTTTATTCATACATTTTTTTTAAATGTAAATTTTTTATTTAATACTTTTTATTTATTTATTTACATTTTTTATGTTATTATTATTATTACCTTTTTTTCTCTCCTTTGTTTTTGAATAGTTTGTTCTTCTACTTACAGATATTATCTGTTATATGTACATATTATTGTATTTGTTGTGGTTTATGTTGTAGTCTTTTTTTTCTTAAGGAAACTTCACCGTTCGTCTCGACTCACCGAGCAGTTTCTCAAACTCCTCGTCGTCCACGTCCTCCACGCTCTCGTTATCGCCGTCTTTTCGCTGCCGGCGATTCTGAAGCTGCTTCTCCTGTTGACGCTTCTTAAAGAAGCTGTCGAATAAAAAAAAGTTTCATAATAGTGTCGTTGTGTTTGTGTGAAGACAAAGAAATAACGACTGAAATAAAAAATACATTTTGTCAATAATTTCTCTATAAAATCGTTTCAAACTCACCGATGGAAGAAGATTTCCTCGACGGGGATCTGACTCTCTTCTTTAGACAGAAACTCTTCACAGTTCACTGACAAGGAAAAAGGAAAAAGTTCACTTCACTGATGTAAAAACTCAATAAAAACAAAAACTAGGTGTTGATGAAATATGTGATCAGACAACAATCAATCAATTTCTTTCAAGAGAAACTCACCTGGTATCGAGTGAAGACGTAATCTCTGTTTGGGCATCAGCGCTGCAGCGTCCGTGTTTTCTAACAATTAAATATTAAAGCAGAAATTAAGATTTTTCTACATTTTAATTATTCTGCAGCTGCACATTATACACACTGTAAATACTGTCTGTTTTAATCTGACTTGTTTGTGTTTTCCACCTCAGATGCAGCACAAACACACTCAGATTAAACTAATAAAATAAAGAGTGTGTTTATTACGTTTTCCTTTCAGCTGTTTTGGGTTTCTGAAGACGAAACGGTCCAAGAACCTGATGAGGGTGAAGTCCTGCAGCGGGTCACCGGAGTACTGGATGGAGCCTCCCTGAGGACACAACACACAATAACACCATTATAAAGGATTTAAAGGTTTTATAGAGGAAACATTCACCCTAAAAAAAACACCAGAGAGGAAGAGAAAAGATTTAAATAATGTCACACTTCAAGTATTAAAGGTTTTACCTGCAGGATGGTTTTTGCAAACAGCGACACGGACGGGTGAAAGTGAACGGCGAGCTGCAGAGACACAAACAGAGGAAACGTTCAAGAGAAGGAAAGTTTAGAAGTTTAAATGTTTAGATGTGTCACAAAACTTTTATTAAAAAAGTTTAATTCTTGCTGACAGATTCACAAACTAAACTATTTATTATGATCAAGAGGACATTTCTATTTGTTCTATTTATATACAATGTCTTATTAGAATAAAAGTTTCATTGACGAGTCGACACCTTTGTGTTCATTGTGATTAGTCTGTCTGTCTGTCTGTCTGTCTGTCTGTCTGTCTGTCAGTTAGTTAGTTTCTCACCCTCTGCAGCTCCCATAGAGTCGTGTGGTCGGCGCCGCAGAATAAGGGGTTTCTGTGCAGCGGGTTGTAGTTCTGCTCTCTCTTCCCTCCTGGAAGCAAACAGGAAGGAAACAACTAACAATCAACAACAACAACAACATGGAACATGGCGACGTAGTTTATCTGCTATTATATATAAATATTCTTTATCTACTATTTAAAATGTAGAGATCTTAAAGGAAACTACACCCAAACTGTGACTGAGAATAATTATTAACTTTTACCATGAAACTGGTATTTATGCAGAATCTGATTTCTTTTCCACAAAAGTTTTCATCAGATTTATCTTAATATTTTCAAGATTAGCCAAAACTGTAATAAATAACAGCGGAGATACGAACTTTAAGAATGTTGTTTGGCTCTTGGAAAGATTTAAATCTTGATTTTACAGAAAGGAAATACTGCTGTTATCATTTTAAAATCATCTTTTCCATCCAGGTCTGTTCTCTAACAGAGCTGCGTCTGAACAAACAACACAAACACACATAAAGGTTGAATATTGATCATTAATGTCTCACCTTCCAGGTTCTGGTGATGTACCCATGATGCAGCGGGCTTTGCCTGCTCTGTCACTACACTCGCTCCGTCCTCCAGTTTGTCGGCGTCCACAAAGCGCTCCTCTTCATCATCATCGTTCTCTTCAGCGAGGTCTTTGAACTCCTCCTCCTCCCCGTCCTGAGTGAACACAACAGGAAGTTAAATAAATCATCACAGAGTCTTGATTAATGAGTTGTGATGAGTCATTGATGGCGCCGCGGTCGACCGTCTCACCTCGCCCTCCTGCAGCAGGATCTTGAGGCCCGGTTTGGCCTTCATGACCTCCGACACCAGGAAGAGCGCCCCGCAGGCGAAGCTGGCGTTCTGCTCGGCGCTGACCTGCAGCAGTCGCTTCACGAAGGCTTTGACCCGCCGCAGCATGATGTCGGCCTTCAGAGACTTGTAGAGCAGGTTGAGGAACATGCTCTGTCTGGAGGACGACGACAGCCCGCTGTCCAGCAGCTTCCTGAGAAGAAGAAGAAGAATCTTGCTGTTAAACTTCATGACTAGATGACGACTCCTCAGACGGGAGAACAGGTGACAGGTGAGGTTGTTTACCTGTACAGAGCCACGTAGTATCGGTCAGAGACGCTCTGCTGTGAGTCCATCACCTGGAAGAGCAGCATGAGCGCCTGCACCGCCGTGTTGAACTTCACCAGATGAACCACTTTGAACAGCGTGTCCAGCTGCTCCTTCACCTTCTCGTCTCCGACGCCGGCGTACGGATACGCCCTGTTCACGCCCGACAGCAGCACACTCAGCATCTTCGACTCGATGTCCTTCTTCTTGACGCAGGCGCGGAAGAACGAGAAGTAGATGGTGATGAGTTTGGCGGCGAGATCGGCCTCGTCGTGGCTCAGCATCACCTGGCTGAGGAAGCAGACGGCGTAGTACTGCGCCTTGGCGCTGATGTTGGGCCGGAACATGAGGTGCTCCACCTCGCAGCACACCACCACCTTCATGTTGGGGTGTTTGTGCAGCAGCGACTCCAGCAGGTACGACGCTTTGGCCGCCGTCTTGTACTCGGGGTCTCCCAGCTTGTTGACCACCTGGATGAGCAGCGCCCTCTCCTGCTCCGGGCGGCTGCACAGCATCTCGTGGGCGGTGGCCAGCGCCTTCGCCTTGGTGGCGGCCACCGTGTCGTGAGCCACCGTGTCCAGAGCCGCCACGAACTCGGCCACGTGGTGCTTCAGGTGGTGCTCGAAGTACCAGAGGATGAGGCGGCGGTCGCGGGCGTCGCGGTTGCCGCTGGCCTTCTCCTCCAGCTGGTCGAACGGGTGCTGGGCGAAGGCGCGGAGCTTCCTGTTCTCCGGCAGCAGGTTGGACAGCAGCAGCTCCCGCAGCGTGTCCAGCGCCATCAGACCCATCCGCCGGCTGCCCTTCTTCTTCACCATGGACACCAGGTTCTCCACGTGCTCCAGCGTGTGTACCGGAGCGTCCTGGATCAGGACCGTCATGGCCGCCATCCTGTCAGCCAGCACGCCGGAGGAGACGACCGTCTTCATCCAGTTGGAGTTGGCTCCTTTCTGCAGGTTCTTCTTGCTCTTGTAGAGCGCCACGTCGGCCTCAAACAGCTGCTGGGCGAGCGCCTTGTACTGGTTCACCAGCGAGGAATCCTGCGACGTCGACGAGCCCTCGGCGGCGTATTCCAGGTCGAACCACTTCCCGCCGGGTTTGACCAGCAGCACCGACCTCTGCTGGAACTCAAACACGTTCACGTTCTGTTTCTTTTTCCCGCCGTCTTTGGTCTTCTTGGCCTTCGGTTTGTCCTCCACTTCCTGCTTGTTGTTAACTTTCTGCGGGGCGTTGGCGTTGGATGTTTGCTCCTCTGATGCTTTCTTTGCTTTGGTCTTTTTACTTTCCTTCTCGCCGCCGCTCACTGCGGCGTCGCCCTCGGGCTCGTCCGGAATGGACTGCAGTCCGGCGAACGCCCGGATGCCCAGTTTGGCGATGAACTTCTCGAGCTCGCCCTCCTCCAGGTCGTCTATCGCTCCTTTCTTTCCTCCGTCGACGAGCTCGTTGGTGTCGTTCAGGGCGGCGAGCTGGATGTACTCGGCCTGGAGACGCCAAGAGAAGAAGAAAAAAATGTCGTCATAAACACGTAACATCTGTAATTCATCTACGAGAACAAAGCGATACTTACGGCCAATAAGAAACCAGAGTTTCAATACCGACGCCAAAACAATACTTTAGTTTTTATACCTGATTTTCGGGGCGTTACAGTTTTGATTCTAAATCGATTGAAATTAACTTCAGATTTCAAACATCGAACTAAAAAAATATTCACATTTAAGAAGCTGCAATCAGAGAATTTAGACTCTTCTTATGAAATTACTCAAACTGATTAATTAATTATCAAAATAGTTGATAACTAATCAATCAATCGTTGCAGCTTTACTGTATTAATTGTTAATATTGTACAGTACATACAATCCTCTACACATATATACACATATGTACAGACAAAGTAAAATAACAATAGAAACCTAAAACAACATATAAAGGGGGGTCGAAATCAAATCTAAATAAAAGGCTATTTCATATATTTGATCTAAACTGGATCATAAAACAATTAGTTATCAATTCCCAGTGTCTCTTCTTGACCTCGATATAATAGATATATTTGGCATTTATTTTTGCAAAATAGTTGCCAATTAATTCTCTGTGAATAGACTAACTGATTTATTGTTTCAGCTGTACTTTTATAAACTGCTTGGTAGTTTAATTTATAGCAAAACATCACATTTCATGCAAAAATCTGAATCTGTAAAGTAACTAAAGCTGTCAAATAAATGTAGTGAAGTAAAAAGTACAATATTTCCCTCTGAGCTGTATTAAAGGAGAATAAAGAGGCATGAAATAGAATATATATATATATATTATATGACTCACCCGAGTTCCTCCCAGCCTCAACACCTCGTCCAGACTGAACTCTTCTTCTTCTCTCTTCCCTCCTTCTTCACCTCCATCAGCTTCTTCACCTCCATCATCTACCTGATCCTCCTCTTCCTCTCCTCCGCTGTTGTCAGCCTCCATGTCTCTGTCTTCGGTCTGTAAAGTCTCTTTAAAACTCGCTCTAGGCTTCCTGCGCTGCTTGTTTTTCGCCGCCATGCTTGCTACAGCATGAGGAGACCGTGACCCGGAACCGGAAGGAGAGATGTCACAGCAGCGTTTCCGTTACGTCACTTAGAAAAACGGAAAAATATTTCAGTAATTTCTCGTAAGTTACGTTTTTAATAATAATTAAATGACAACAGAAAAATGTACATGAAATAATACTGTCGTTTTATTTATTTTTTTAATGCAAAATTATACCACTTCCTGCTGTTGATCAAGGAGCCAATCAGAATGTTTTCTACCAACTACGTCACCACCGTTCGTCCAATCAGAGAGGCCGTCGGCCCTTCAGGGTGTCAAGTTACCAATCTGATACAGGAAATACAGTAAAACTCAAAACTGTCTTTCAAAATAAGATAATAAATGCTTCTGAAGGGGAGACAGTTTATCTTGTAGCTGAAAAGAAAAATTGTAGTATTACTACATAGTTTATATATTATTATTATTATTTTAATATATATATTATTATTATTATATTATAATTATAACAATTATTATTATTATTATTATTATTATTATTATTATAATCATTATTATTATTTAAGGACCATATGCACTCGGAAAAGACAGAAAAGAAATGAATGAATATTAACATGTTTATATGGTAATAATCTACTAAAGATTAGAAATAATAATACATTGGAAAGAGCTAAATTCATCATTATGATTTTTAGCTGAAATATATTATATATATGAAATATAATGTAAAAATATTGAAGGAATACTTAAATCGTATTATTATATATTTTATATCGTATTATTATTATTATTATTATTATCATTAAAGGACCATGTGATGAGCACTCTAAAAAGACAGAAAGGAAATTGATGATAAAATGATATAAATATGTTTACATGGTATCCAATAATTGTAAAGACAGTAAAGACATTTACTCAGATTTGTTTACAATTTAATAAAAAAAAAACTATATTGTTTGACACAGGTTTTATTGTGAAAGGTTGGCCGGATGTTACATCTGTTATCACAGTTAACTTAACACGTGTCACTCTGTTAGCATCCTGTTAGCATTCTGCACAAGGACTGTAGCTAGCATCCTGCTGTCTAGAGAGCAGAGAGGAGAGCTGCTGCTCCATGAGGTTAAAGTTACTGTGTTATTACATTATTCTTATCTAATAATGCTGCAGAGCCAGATATTATATAATATATGTAATAAAACAGAGTCTAGTGTTATTTAGAGGAACATTAACATCAGAATGAGGGTTTGTTTTGGTGTTAAAACTCAGCAGCTGATCAGAAGAGTCTTCAGTCATCATGTCAATCAATCAACAACAGGTCAGTTCACTGATCATCTGATCAATACTTATGATTAATCAATCAACAGCAGATCAGTTCATTGATCAACTGATCAATACTTCTGATTAAATTCAGAAGTATTAACAGACAAATATGACTAAATATTATTGTTATTATTCACTGTTAGTGCTGTGAAACCTGCAGGTCATGTGATATTTACATGTTTTCTGTGATATTAGATGCATTTTGACATAATTTAAGGTTTTATTTCATGTATTGCTTATTTTATTGATCTTTTCCTCAGTGCATCCCTTATTATTTGCTTATTATTATTTAGTAATTGATGTATTATAAGTTTTGTTTACTAGATTTAAATTTATTTAAATTAATTGTAATTAATTGTGCCAGGGGCAAAACTCTCAGACCACACAACCTTATAAAGTAACTTTTAAGCTCTTACATGTTCACTACATGCAGGCACTTTAAATATAAATTAATATTAATAAAACACTAACTGCTCTTTCTGTGATTAATATTCACCAAGTTTTGTTCTCACACCAAGAAACTCTGACCTTTGCAGATTTGTCATTAATCTTATCTTAAAGACTTTACTTTATTATGAGACATTTATTTTACAGTAAATTTGATACTGATGTCTGCAAAATGTTTTATTCATAAATGTAAATTTAACAATAAAAAAACAACTTATTTTTATGTTTCCCTGAAGAAAAAAGAGCAATATGTGAAACTTTATAATTTGACTAACAAAAAAGGCTTAATCTTAAAATCTGTATGTTTTATAATATAATAATATAATATATAATATAATAATAATATAATATAATATAGTTTTGTCTAGTTTGATATACTCCTGTCTGTTTTGTTATTGTTTTATTTCTATACTACTAATCCTGTATACTGAATCTCTATCATTTTTTTTAATAATAAAAAAATAATTAAATAAATAAGCTATCTATATTTGTAAATTATATCATGCAGGAAAATGTCTTTATTACTAAGAATATATATTTGTAATGTTTGTGTTTGACAGGGCGATGGCGAGCAGCGGGGACCAGACTCTTCTGCAGTCCTCCAACAGGTGAGGAGAAACCCCGACACTCCATGCTGCGACACCTGACCTCCAAAATAAAAGCCACAGGTCCGATTCCGGTGGCGGAGTACATGAGAGAGGTGCTCACCAACCCAGTGACGGTGAGTGATAATCAGTTACAGCCAGAGACCGTCTGCAGGTCACTACCAGATCTCAGTCTTTTAGCAATAACACTAAAGGAGTCTGGTTGTTTAATATCTGACTTTTCCTTTTTATAATTACCTTTTTTATACCTGAAATAGTTCCTCACCTTCTGCTGCTGCTCATCGTCCTTCATCCAGACTGATCAGTTTCCTCTTTCAGGGTTATTATGTGAAGAACGACATGCTGGGACCTGATGGAGATTTCATCACGTCTCCAGAAATCAGCCAGATCTTTGGAGAGGTGAGACTGGAAAAAAATATATAGTCATGTTTCTCAGTTTATTATAATAGTATCTCATCTACAGCTACTTTATCTCCAAGAATACCTTTAAACAGCCGGTTTGTTTCACTTTACTGTTCGCTGTAATACGGTAATATAATATCAGCTGTTTCAGCTTCAACAAAAAGATTCCTCAAAGACGTAGAAACCCTGGAAAACTTAGATTTTAAATGTAGTTTTCCATATTTTGAAAAACTTGAAAATATATTTGAAAAGTTAAGAAATGTTAAGATCAATGATTTACACTTGAAAACAACTTTCTTTAACATAAATAACAATCACAGGACCAGATTTATTTCTTTAATTGATCAGTAATAAAAACACCCCGAGCATTTAATATTCATACAAAATAAAGAAAAGTAAACAAATGTTAATTAAACATAAACTTCTTAATTGGTTATTTTCCTGCAGACTGACTAATTGGTTAATTGTTTCTGATTCTGTCTGTCTGTTAGTCGACTGCATCCTGAAATCTCACCAAAATGAAATACATCTTTACGTCTATTAACAGGAAACAGAACATTTGTTCTCAGCATCTCCTCATGTTGTTGGTTTTAAATGTCTGAACGTGTGTTTGTGCGTCCTCCAGCTGCTCGGCGTGTGGATCATCAGCGAGTGGATGGGAGCGGGTCGACCCAAACAGCTGCAGCTGGTCGAGCTCGGACCTGGAAAAGGATCTCTGGCCAGCGACGTCCTCCGAGTACGAACTTTATTTAGTCCAGCAGCAGGATCTGAAGAGTCAGGAAGTTTACGTCTAAAGGTTCAAACTTCCTGTGTTGTTTTTCAGGTGTTCAGTCAGCTGATGTCCGTGATGGGCGGAGCCTCGGTGTCTCTCCACCTGGTCGAGGTGAGTCCGGCTCTGAGTCGTCTTCAGGCCCAGATTCTAACCGGGGACCGTAGCCGGGAGGCGGACGCCGAGGATGAGCCGGTGTACCGCCGCGGGGAAACCGCCGGCGGGCTGCCGGTGTCCTGGTACCGCCGCTTAGAGGACGTCCCCACAGGTACAGCAGAGCTTGACGTATTTCTCCTGTTTATATTCTGTTTCTTCTTCACACCACACAAGAGAGTAAAACGTTTCTTTCTTCTTCTTTCAGGATTCAGCATCTTTCTCGCTCACGAGTTCTTTGACGCGCTGCCGATCCACAAGTTTCAGGTCCGTTTTAAAGCCTCCGTGTGTAGAACTCTGAATGTGATTACAGATCTCTTGTATTTGTATTGTTATGATGCCTTCACACCAAGAGGGAAGCGAATTTTCATCTCGCTTTACTCGTGCAAGTTGGACCAGAGGAGGAGGAGCTTGTCTCCATGGTTACCAACAACTTCTCTTTCCTCCATCAACCATGGAAGAAATAACCTCTGTTGCTGTTTCGTACATGTTGGTGAAGTCCCAGATATGTCAAAACAAACAGCGTCGTGTCTGGGTTCATAACGTCACCCGGCGGCGAGCTGTATTCCCATACAGTGACTGTATCTAGCAGCCACACGTCTCTACTGCAGTATGAACCCAAAATAATCAGATTGAGCTGTGATTTAATATCAATAAACAGATCAAAATGATGCTGAAATAACTACATAATGATGATGATTAGTAAAAAGTCTGAATCCATGCTTTGTCAGGTCTGTTACCATGACGACAAGCAGACAACTGTTAAAATGCTTGTTTTCTGAATGGAGTCTGGTTGGATCAGCGCCAGGCTCTGCAGCTGATCCATCAACACTCAACATGACGTCATCTAGAGACGTTGTTGTCTCTACCACAGACAGTCTGTGGTTTCTGCTCTCTGGACAGACATGATGGACTATCGTAGCTCCGGGTGACCACACACACATACGAGATTTATTTATCCTCCATTTATGATTCAACGACGTCAGAACGTCAGTGAGGACGGGAAGACGATCTCAACGCTGAGAGGCTAAATGTTTTCTTTGTCTCTGGTGCGAATGCTCCATTAGTAGAGGAATGGGTTGTAGTGGCCTTCAGTGCCGTCTACCATAGTGACATTATATCATTCGACCACTAGATGGAGCCAAAGTGAAATGAAGAAGTCCGATCACATGCTTTTGAAACCTGCAGCTCCTTCAGACTGCCCAACCAGACCTGTGTCAGGTGTTTCTGTATCTAACTGTGTGTTTGTTGTGTGTAGAGGACTCAGAAAGGCTGGAGGGAGGTGATGGTGGACATCGACCCAGAGAAACAGGACCAGCTGAGGTTCGTCGTGTTGCCGTCTCCCACGCTGGCCTCGTCCACGCTCGTCCAGGTGAGAACCTGAAAGAATGAACCAGATTGTTATTAAAGTGGAAGAGAAGAAGTCCTTAAAGTGCTCACAGAGAAACGGATATCTGAACATCTACATGAGGACGCACTCGCTCTTAAAAACTAGAAACAGAAATGTGAAGACTTCTTAAAGCGCAGGAGGTCTCCAGCTCAGCTGGAAAACACTCATAAGAGCCGGATAAATTTAACTTTAAAGTACAGAAGGTCTTTAATCTTTTAAAGAGCATGGAAATGAACTCCTCAGATAAACTCTCCGAGGTTTGTTTTATAGCCTCCATCTGGTTTTTACTGCCCACATTTAAACCGTCTATACGTTCGCAGCCTGTTTGATTTGGCCTCTCTGGCTTCGCTTCACTCACTTTGAACTTCCTGCCAGAGGCCTGACATCATCATCATCATCATCATCATCATCACCACCATCAGTCTGTTTGGATGAAGCTCCTGCTCTTAAATCCAGCTCCATATCATCAAACCGTGAAACTTTAGAAAGCTGATCTGAGGAGAAGGAGGATTAATTCCTCGTTGAGGTTCGTCTGAGTTGTAAAATGTAAACGACGAGCCGGTTTCTGGATCCAGAGAGACGATGGAGACGATGAACGAGTGAAAACTTCACTCAGAAACTCAGAGAAGCTGTTGGTGATGATGCACGGAGCCTTTCTAGGTGTTTTGCTTGTTAAATGTGAACGTTTCCTGGTTTCTTTCCTCCTCTGTGACAGGAAACTGAATGTCTTTGAGACGTGAGGACGTCGTCTTGAGCTTTAGGAAACACTGATCCACATTTTACACCATTTTATCGACCAAACAACTAATCGATTAATCAAGAAAATAATCAACAATGAAATGAATCATTAGTTACAGCACTGGGTGAATTATCCCTTTAAGGGAAAACGGGATCGCTGAGAGTAAATTAGACTTTTATAAATACTAAAAGAACTTCTGGAGTGAACCGAACATCGCTTCAGTTTTTATATAAAAGGATAATCATCTAGCATCTCAATCAGTATAATATGAATTAAAGCTCCAACTAACGATTATTTTCATCATTAATGAAAAAAAAATGCTTATCAGAAGTTTCTAAAGCTCAAGATGACGTCTTTAATAGTCTCGTTTTTGTTCAACAAACCGTCCAAAAAACACATTTACAATAAGATGAAACAGAGAAAAATCTTCACAAATCCTCCAGATCATGAGCTGGTTGGACATTTTTACCTGATTAACAACTTAAATTATTTATTAATCATCAAAATGAATTAAAATTCTGAATTAAATGTCCCAGTTCCACCTTAAACAGACTGAAACCAGACTGTGTGGGTTCAGTCAGACTCGGTGGTCGACGTCTCCAGCAGAGACTGAACTGATTTATTATTGATTGAGGCATAGACTGACTGTGTGTGTGTGTGTGTGTGTGTGTGTGTGTGTGTGTGTGTGTGTGTGTGTGTGTGTGTGTGTGTGTGTGTGTGTGCGTGCGTGCGTGCGTGCGTTCGTGTGTGCGTCAGGCGGATGAAAGGCGAGGTCACGTGGAGGTGTGTGCAGACGGCGGTGTCGTCGTCCAGCAGCTCGCCCGACGGATCCAGGAGGTCGGCGGCGCGGCGCTGATCGCCGACTACGGCCACGACGGAACCAAGACGGACACGTTCAGAGTGAGACGGACTCTTTCTACACTCAGTCGACACTAATACCACTAAAATACAAATATATCTTAGAAGATGTAGTATATTATGATGTAGATTGATATAAAGCGACATTCAGCGATCATCATGCTTGACATTTTTAAATTTAAGTTTCACTTTACAGATAAATAGAGTATGTTTTAACCTCGCCTGTCGCTGCTTCCTTCTTATTGCTTTCTAAAAGCCACTTTATAAACATCTACAGACATTACCAACGCGGCATCTTTCAAGTTACTTGGCGAGCTTTACTCACGGTGGCGGTCGACTTGTTCGGTTCGTGGGGACGGTTTGAAGCTGAACGGTGACGATGCTGAACGGCTTGAAAATAAATCAAGGTCGTTCCAAAACAACTAAAACCAAAACAAAGAGGCAAAACCCCAATAAGATGATCAGCAGACTCAGATTGTCTTTACGTTAGGGTTGTAATCCCGCGGAGAAAGACGAAGATGTCAGTAAAAAGCTGCTCTCTAAAATGCAACCATCTTTTTTTTAATTCGTGCTTTTCTGTTCAGTTCAATAAAAGAATGATGGAAATAATTTATTTTTGAATTCAACAAGCAGTTTGTTGTATTTTAGTAGAACACTGAACGCAGCAGGAAGGCAGAACTAAAGACACTTTAATATCTGTGTATTTATTACAAATGATATCGTTATGGTGATATTCAACCACGTTATTGCATATTTTCCTAAAATCGTGCAGCCCGTCTTTACGTTAAACGTTTAACGGTTGAGAACGACGTCTCTCGTCGACGTCTTCAGCCACGATTTACCCACATCTGACTGTTAACGGGCTGGAGCGCTGTGGGATTTGTAGTCCTTGTAGTTTTCTATGGACTACAGATTGACGGTCTCTCTTTAAAGGATGTCATGATGTTTTCTAAGAAGGAATGAACAGACGACTCGCTGCAGGTTTTAACAAAGGATGAAATTATATTTTTGGATCTTTTTAAATGTCATTTTTAGCTGAATAAAATCCACTTTATGTATCTTATTAGATTTTGTACTAAAGGACCAATTAGAGATTTAGACCTTAAAGTAGTGAGGACATCTGTGGACGGTTGGGGACATTGTGTCCTCTCTTCAGTTACAGTTGAAGGAAACAGATGTAGGAAGCTGTGAAGTCCATCTGCTGCCGGCGGAGAGGAAACCAGGGTCGCCGCTCCTCTTCCTCCTCCTCCTCTTCCTCCTCCTCCTCTTCCTCTTCTTCCTCCTCCTCCTCCTCTTCCTCTTCTTCCTCCTCCTCCTCCTCCTCCTCCTCCTCCTCCTCACACCATCATTTTAAATTAATTGAAGTTATTCTGAATCTGTTTCCCAGAGACGGTCATTTTCTACCAAATAGCAGTGAGATTATCCTGTAGATCTGCATGTTTGATGCTAAATATAACCGTGGATATGTAAAGCCCATAGCTTTAATCGATTAGTCGTCAACTATTAAATTAATCATCAACTATTAAATTAATCATCAACTATTTTGATAATTGATTAATCGGTTTGAGTATTTTTTTAAGATTAAAAAGTCTAAATTCTGTATTGTAATTCTGAGTGCAGCTTCTTAAATGTGAATATTTTCTGGTTTCTTTCCTCCTCTGTGACAGTAAACTGAACATCTTTGAGACATTTGAGGACGTCGTTTTGTATTTTATAAACCAAACAACTAATCGATTAATCAACAATAAAAGTGATCGTTAGTTTTTATCTCTCCGTAGGACATATCAGACTGTTGACTCGCTGTACCTGGAGGTTTCTCCGCTGATGTGAAACTGTTTTTTATCCGTCAGGGTTTTAAAAGTCACCGGCTCCACGACGTCCTGTCCTCCCCCGGCTCGGCCGACCTCACCGCCGACGTGGATTTCAGCTACCTGCGGAGGATGGCCGGAGGGGGCGTGGCCTGTCTGGGACCCGTCACTCAGAGGACGTTCCTGAAGAACATGGGCATCGACTCCCGGATGCAGGTGAGTCTGGCGGTTAAAGGTTCTCTGTACCATATTCAGAGCAAAGTCGTCTAATAATGTCGACCGTAAAGTCGTCTAATTCTAGGACCCAACTGGGTTTTTGTTGCTGATTGTAATATTTTAGAGTTTTAAAGAATCCAATAATGATATTTCTGCACGATAAGAAAAACATTTTTGATAGGGATCCATCGAAATTAGTTATTAAAGAATGGAGTGAGACATTTTACAGAGGTAAAATAAACTTTGTAACGGAGACACAAACATATCTTTGACATTTCTTGTTATTCATTAAACCATATCTAGTGTTACAGATATAAAGAGTGACTGTATAGCAGAGCTTTAAAGACACATTATTGACTTCTTACCAGAATGTTCTGCAGAGAGAAGCTCAGACTGAGATTAGATCCTCAGAAACAAACTGCTTTCACCTCCTCTGTGGTTCTCCGCAGGTCCTGCTGAGGAACTGCAGCGACGAGTCCACCAGGAAGCAGCTGATCGGCAGCTACGACATGCTGACCGACGCCGACAAGATGGGCGAGCGCTTCCATTTCTTCGGCCTGCTGCACCCGAGCCGGCTGGCCCAACCCACCAGATCAGAGGGGATGAAGCTGGAGAAGAACAATCCGGCGCCGCTGCCCGTGGCCGGATTCACCGAGCTCATCTTCTCCTGACCACTTTCAGAAGATCAACAGGTCGGAGACGTCCAGAGACGTCCGGAGACGTCCGGAGACGTCTGGGGACGATCGGGACTTTTCCTGAGAGGTTCTGGAGCTCGGACAGACGTTACGGGAGATTTCACAACATCATGCTCACGCTGTTTATACAGCCAACATTTAAAGAAACGCAGAGTACTCATCCAGAAGGAGGACAGAGTCTCTGATTTAGAGGAAAAGAAGACGTTTTATGTCCAACATGAAGAGAGCTGAAAGGACAGTTTCTCTTTAAGTTCACTGTAAACATGTTTTGATCTAAAGATGCAAGAAAAATAAAGAATTTGTGAATGTATTATTTAACTCAGAGGTCAGCCACCTGCGTCTCTTCAGCTCCTCTCCAGTGGATTTATAAACATGGAAATGAATACCTGTTTTTTTGTTTACATTTTCATTTTTATTGATCATGTTGTAGGTCTATGGTACGACGGTACGACGGAGTGTTAGGGCCACATCGAGGAAAAAAAATAATCTGAGATTTAGAGAATAAAGTCGTTATTTTACGTATTCTTTTTTTTCTCGTAAAGTTCTGACTTTATTCTCGTAACATTACGAGAATAAAGTCTCAGATGTTTTTTCCCTCAATGTGGCCCTGATACTCCGTAGTACATTGTCTCTTTGGCCCTCACTGCATTAGACTGATATACTATATACTTAGACTATAAACTGAGTTACCTTCATCACAATGATCACATGTTTTGCTGCTCCAGACAGATTTATTTTTATTTGTTTTGTCTAAAACGGCTCTTTTGATAGTAAAGGTTTCTGAGCCCTGATTTAACCGATGATCTACACGTTTGTCTAACAAAGTGAAAAAAACTTTTTTTTTTATAATTTTGAAGCCGCGGTTCTTACCGTCACCTGATGCCGAGAGAAAAGTGTGACACCGCTGGAGGTCAGAGGTCATCCCCGCGGCAGCAGCAGCAGGAGGATCTCTTTCCCTCCCCGCTAAGCTGTCGCTCAGCCTCCCGCCTCCTCCGCCTCCTCCGCCTCCCGCCTCCTCCGCCTCCTCCGCCTCCTCCGTCCACATCTTGAAGCAGTTAGCTGAGCTCACAGTTGTGCAGCAGCCATTCACAACTCGCTCCGCCGCTCCTCCGGTAGCAATTAAAAGATTCAGTTACACGTGTGTGAGGGAGTGAGAGGTCGGGGGGGGGGCGGCGCTGCCAAAACAAGCAGCCGTCCCTGCAGAGGAGCGGCGGAGCGGCGGAGCGGCGGAGCGGCGGAGCGAGGCGATCATGTTCAGGATTGGTAATTAAATGATCGTTTCCAAACATCCTGCTTCGGATCGTTATCAGCTTTTCCTTTCTGTTGTCGAGCAGGTTGGATGAGTCCGACTCTTTTATTATTAAAACGCCTCCAACTGAAGATGTTCAAAAGGTTTCTCGCCTTTAAATCTGATTTTAGTTTGGGATTAGACACAATTTAAACAATATTTATCACCCTTTCTGGCTCAGTTTTAAAATATAAAAAGCACTTTAACTATCATATTATCATGATCTCTAAATGCTCTTTGTTTATTGAAGATGGTAAATTACTAACCGGAGGATTCTGCAGGTAAAAAAAACTACAAAGATTTGAATGAGATTCAAAGAAAACATATTGCTCCATTGATTTCTGTTCATATCAGTTCTTGAAATAGTATTTTCTTTTCTTTAATTCCTTCCATCATCTTGCCATAAAACCCTCTAAATAATACTGAATATAAGAGGATGTAAGGATTGAGATGTTCCCAAAGTAAAACATTTAATATTTTTCATCCACATGACACAAACATTTCTTGCAAAAATATAAAACGTGTGAAATAATATTCTCAGGTTGGAGTGGGATCAGGATCACGAACAGTTCGGTTTCCACAGAAAGACAATAGCAGACGATAGCAGCTCGGTTCTCAGCTCGTCTTCTTCTTAAAGAATCACTGGAAATAACTGACATTTGTTTCTCTGCAAAAGTGTAATGTTTGGAGAATAATCTGGATAATCTCATCTGAGTTTAATGAGTCCTGAGTCTTCAAATAATCCTGTAATAATAATAATAAAACGGTTTGAAATAGAACGAACTATCCCCTTAATTCAGTCAATACCTCTGAAACTAATGACGAGTACTAATATACAAAACGATTTAAGTTTTAAAGAGGTTTGTTTTTGTCTGTCTGATTTTCACGATGGAGGTGGCAAATGCAAAGCTAGCATCACATAAAAACACCTGAATTGTCCTTATACTACCTTAATACTACATACTGACATTTAGCATTCTAAGGTTAGCGTGCTCGCTTTTTCCTGAATCTCTACAACAGAGTTTGTGAGTTAACATGATTAATCAGAACATCCACAACTATAAAAACAACTCCCAGATTAAAAGATACTTGAATTGTTTTTGTTTTTAACATATTGATATTTAACGTGTGACAATGATTGTAATTTTGCCTTAATATCTCGTAGTTGTTGAGTTGTTGAGCATGTTAACATGATAACTGTAAGTTAATATCCTGTTGTGTACTATTCGCATTCATAGTACAAAGAGCGGAGAGTCTGAGATGTCCTCAACAGGCCACCGTACAAAGAATAAACCCTTTTGGTTTTAGTAACAACATGATGTTTTCTCCTACGGATCCAGTTTCCATCCATCCAGTAGTTTAGTTTTCTGGTGCGTAACGAGCGTTGTGGTTTAAGAAGAAGTTCACTTTTGCAGATGAACAAACCAGAAGTTATAATCAGTGAAATTATCCTTTTTAAAAGTTTCCGTAATAGATACAGATACAGATAGATTTATTTAGTGCAAAGACATCCCGACGAAGAAGAAGAAGAAGAAGAAGGAGAACTAGAACATAATGAAGACGTTTGTTTCCTCTAGTTAGCGTCACATAGAAACTCTACACAGATTTATAAGATCTAAAACGGAACCACGAAGTCATAAAAATATGCTATTTGAGCTGGATTTGTTTTGTAGCTGGTAGCCCTTCCGACGCTCGACTGGCGGCGCTCGACTGGCGGCGCTCGACTGGCGGCGCAGACGTTTACTGAATGTTGCACTGGGAATAAAACTCCCTCCAGGTTTTGGCTCTCGGGTGAGTTTGTTATGGCTCGTAGAAAAACGCAGTGAAACAGGAAAAAGGTAAGAAGTGTCTGGACCTGAATTATCGTCACAGTGTCGTCACACAGCTGCCTGACCGCCGCCGCCGCAGCTTCACACGGTGACGGTCTCCACGGACTCTGTTGACCATCGAGGCCGCGGATCCTCGGATCTGCTGCCTCCTTGTTAATAATGTTTTATCCTCCGGGCGCCCCTAGGGGTCCTCGTCCATGTCGTCCAGGTTGGGCGACCTGATGAAATGTGAAGGGCAGTGCAGGCCTTGCTCGTCGGCGTGCTCCTCCCAGCGGGCGTCGTCGCTCTCGTGGGTGATGTAGCGCTCGCCTCGCCGCGTCTCGAACTCCCTGAGGTCCAGCCAGGTCTGGTAGTCCTGCAAGAGGACCACAACAACACAATTTAAACCAAGATGGCTGCGACCAAAAAAACACGATGGAACTGGAGGCTTCAAAACGTCAGTCCACACAGCGACGGGTGACGTCACGGTGACTACGTCCACTTCATATCTACAGTCGATGTTTTGAAGTGAATATTTGAATCAACATGTGACGCGCTCCGTCGTGATGAAGCAGATCAGCTGACTGTTAAACTCTTAAAACTACGGTTGGTTTTTTTCTCAATCTTTAAAAGAGAACTCGGACTCAGTATACTTTTCTGAAAGCTGTAGGAACGTCCTCCCTTTACTTGGACACTCCTGAGGTTTGGTTACCTGCAGCCAGGGGTGACTGAGCGACTTGTCCACGCTGTAGCGCTTCCTCATCTTCACCTGCAGCAGGTTGTTGATGACGTCTGTGGCTGTGAGGAAGAAAACACGTTTTGTCAGATTCTCTGTGACTTCATTATAATTCCAGACGTGTGGATTCCCTGATGATTTAAACCGTCTTACCTTGCTCTGAGATGTCCTTCCAGGGGTTGGACGGGTACATGAAGGCGGCGTTCTGGATCTGGTCGTTGATGTCCTCGTCCTCGTTGAAGGGAAACGTCCCGCTCAGGCTGACGTAGATGATGACGCCGACCGACCACATGTCCAGCGATCGGTTGTAGCCTTTGCTGCGAAGCACCTCGGGCGCCAGATACGCCGGAGTGCCGACCACGGAGCGCCGGAACGACTTCTCCCCGATGATGCGAGCGAAGCCGAAGTCGCAGAGCTTCACCTGGAGGACGAGAGAGGGGGGTGAATGTTCCTCCAGATGTTTTAAAGCACCAGAAAGATAAAGAGACGGTGAGAGGAGTCGTTCTAACCTGAGGGAACGGGTCTGCCGAGGCCAGGAGAACGTTCTCCGGCTTCAGGTCACAGTGGACGACGTTCTTGAAGTGAAGATGTCTCAGGGCCACCAGGATCTGTGGACACGACACGTACCAGCTGATTTAACACGCAACAGTCACAGGAAGAATCTTTGAGATCTTAAAACACCTCAGTCAGAATTTACAAATCGCATGATTGTCCATATTTAAATGAATCATTTTTCATCTGTTCAGAATGAACCTTAAAGGGAGATTAGTCAAGTATTTAATACTCTGACTTGCCCCAAACTGCATGTGATAGTCTGACATGGTTGTACCGATGGATTCATCAAGTTTTATAGAACCTGCTACAGCCTCTGAAAGACAGTTAAGTCGGTCAATCCTGCGGATCTCAGGGCGTTGATCTATTAAAGCTGCAGTAGTCAGTATATTATTGGCATCCCATAATAACCTTTCAGCACATTGTAATTCAAGTGTTCAGAGAGAGAACTAGACTTCTGCTCCTCCTCATGGCTCTGTTTTCAGGCTTTAGAACATCTAGCCCATGACGGGAGACTTTGACCAATCACAGGTCATTTCAGAGAGAGAGAGCGTTCCTATTGGCTGAGCTCCGGTCATGTGACGGCGTTCCTTCACCAGATTTCACAATGGCGGCGGCGTCACAAACCTTCTCATTTTCCAGCTAAAGCGTGTACTACAAGATGATTCTGAGAACATCTGAGGAGAGAAATAGGCATAACAGTAACAGAATATTGATTCATATCTGATCAGCGCTGCCTAGTTTGACCGTTTGGTTGGAGTTCAGAGTGATTGACAGCCGGCTCTCAGAGACGGCAGCTGGACAGCAGACCTCAGATCAGCTCTGACTGCTTGTTTTCCTCCGGTCTGTGAAATCTTGCAGATGCCGTTAGGAGCACCGGAGGACACCGAGGAACATGATTTTTTTCAGGTTATCTGTTTCATGTACTACTGTCAACAGTTTTTTAATCCTATTTGCTCCGATCACGCCTACTGCTGCTTTAAGAGACACTGATCAAATCTGGCCGCCATCGTTCAGAGCCGTCCGCTCCTGGTCGTCACTGACCTGCGTGACCAGGAACTTGGTGAGGCGCTCGGGCAGTCGGCTCTTCTCGCTGGATAGAATCATCTCCAACATGTCACCGTGAAGCTTCTCCATGACGACGAACACCTGCTCGGGCGTCTCGAACATGCACTCCAGGTTAACGATCCCCGGGTGGTGCAGGTTCTGTTAGGAAACAGGACGGGGACATTAAAAACTACAACGACGGACCACAGCTCAGACATATTTAAACTCAGTTTTATTTTCTATTCTATTCGACTTTTAATGTTTTTAATTGTATTTAAATGTCCTTTTATGACGTGTTTCTTTTACACGTTGTCTTGATGCTTTATGTGAAACACTTTGAATCGCCTTGTTGCTGAAATGTGCTTTATAAATAAACCTACAAGCTAAAAAAACAGATTTGTTTCTTTAGTTAACAACAATTAACACCCCTTTAGTTTGTTTATGTATGTGGATGTAGGTAGATCTGGATGCATGTATATATGCACATATATATATACATTTGTTTTCATACATGTGTGTATTTGTTTATACGTGTATATATGGTATGGAGGACCACAAGAGTCACGAAAATAGTAATAAAACATTTAATTGATTAATAATTAATTGTACAATAAAAATAGGCATTAAAACACTTGTTTGCAAATTGATTTATTAATCTATGAATAAATGGACTAAATTAAAAAAAGTAATCATTATTTAACATTTTAATGGTCAATTAAAAGAAGAACTTTTTTTACTTTTTTACAAATGAAATATTAATTCATCAATAAATAGTTCAAATTAAAAAGGGATTTAAAAAAAAACACAATAAAACTATGAAGTAACTTTTTTTTTTTATTAAATAAAAGTCATGGTTTTATTGAAATAAAAGTATATTTAAAAAAGTTAACAAATCAAGACAAATAAATAGAAAAATAAAATAATAATAAAATAAAATGCCCTGTAGCATGTCAAATATGAATGTGAGTTCGTACAGACGTATCCTAAGAAGAGTTTAAGCTTCTAAAAGTCCTAAATTAAGATCCAGATTTTAAATCTATATTATTCTACGCCGTGTTGAGCTGCTGTCAGTCGGCGTGTCGTACCTGGAGAATGGCCACCTCGTTCCTCAGCTGGCTCTCCTGTTTGGTGGGAAACCTCATTTTGTCGATGATTTTTATCGCCACGTCTCGGCCGGTCTTTCTGTGTTTACCTGCAGAGAATAAAATAAAAAGCTCTCTACTGATGTATTTCTATTAATCTGTAATTCAGCTGACTTTAAGAGGGAGTGATGTGGAGTCAGCAGGAAGAAATGGAAACACAATGATGATCCACAAATGCAGCGATTTTCAGCTTTAAATAAAACGCCTCTTGTGTTTTTGGCAGATTGAGGAGGTTTGACGTGATCATATCAGGCTGTTGTGTTTAAGTTGTCTTCCTCTCACCTCCGTAGACGATCCCAAACTGTCCGGAGCCGAGGACCTCGTCAGCAAAGATCTGATACACTGAACTGATATCCTGAACAACAAAGAGACAACACAGCTTTTCAAACGTCATTAAATTAAAAAACATGTTAATAAATAGATATTTAAAATGTGTCTTTGCTATTTATTAGTTAATGACACCAATAAACTCTGTGTAGAATATGAGGATTATGTTTTATGTATCACTGCGTATGGAGGCCGAGAAGTGACACGTTAATAATAATAATATTATATTCAACTATATTTATTTTATTTGTCGCTCTAGGAGAGACAATATGTAGGATATAAAAACACTTTCTATCTTTCTCACCATTTCTTAAATCCAACATGTTTGGTTTATATTAGAAGACATTTGTTGTGAATAATTTACTCATAAATAAAATAATATGCGTGAAGACTCACCACGTTTTCTTGTATCTGTGAGTTGGACACTGATATGCTGATAGAGACGTCCTCTGAGGAGACACAAGACAAACAACACAATATATATAATAATGAGTCATAAACCGTCGTCACCTGCAGCGTACAGACGTTCGGGCTTTTATTATTCTAACCTCTAAATCATTAAAGTCTCATTTCCTGCGTTTCCGTCTTCGTTACAGAACGAGATGACGGAGGAAGATTTGTTTGTTCAACACCTGATGAAAGAACGCTGAGGATGTTTCCAGCTGTGATGACGAACCACAAAATCATTTTTCCAGATTTCACACAAACTAAAGCTTCTATTTCCTGTCTCTGTGTTTAACGTACGTGCACACAAACAGGAAGCTCTAAACCGCCGCACGCTGCGTTAATTCAGCCTGACATTAAAAAGCCGAGGGCGCGTTCTGTTCAGAGAACATTTCCACTGATGAGCTGATATTGATTTCAGATCGCCCGGGCCGGGGTGTGATCAGGTCATCCCTCGCTGCGATCAATACCGACGGTCTGCTGCTGTAGGTGTTCACGTCATCGGTCGTCATCCAGAGAGTTTATGTAACTTCATCCACAGAAATGTAAACTGTTGGACGTCCAGATCTGTAGTCAAACTGTTCACTCTTAGACAGCCTTTATCGGCCTCAATAGAAAAGGCTTTTATTTTGAAACAGGATATTAATTCCCATTTTATATTTGATCATATTTTAGTAAAAATCAGTTTTCCTTGTTAACATGCTGTTGGTGTTGTTTGTTGTCAATGCAACACTTCCTCCAAATGTTTCACATTAAAAGCCTTCTGTGAGTTCGACAAGCAGAATCCATACCATACTCTAAAAGGCTTTTATTTTGAAACAGGATATTAATTCCCATTTTATCCCATTTTAGTAAAAATCGTTTTTCTTTGTTTATTTGCTGTTTGGTGTTGTTTGATGTTAACGCAACACTTCCTCCAAATGTTTCACATTGAAAGCCTTCCAGCAGTTCGAGGAGCAGAATCCATATCCAACCATAAAAGGCTTTTATTCTGAAACAGGCTATTAGTTCCCATTTTATATTTGATCATATTTTAGTACAAATCTGACAAAACAAACTAAACATACAATAAAATATTGGTGCTGTTATTAAATAAAAACACTTTGAAATAAAAACTGCTGAAATGAATCACTGAGTTTTAAATTGATATTTGATTATTTTCACAATTTGGAGGCAACATTAGATGTTTTATTTTAATGTTTAAATATTGAACATGTTTGATCTCAACAGACAGAAACAGATTCAAACTGAAGTAGTAAACAGAGTTCAGATAAACACGCTGACAGTGAACGCAGCATTAGTGTCTGCTGTTAGATCACTATTCCTAGAATTTATATAACTTTATTGACACCGCTATATCCTCTATTAGAGCTTTAGTGTGTTTGATAATGCAATTTAATATATTTATTTTTATATTTAATGTTTTATTTTTAATATTAATTTGTTTTTTCATGTTACTGTTTTTATGTATCATTATTATTATTATTATTATTATTATTACTAGAGTGATAAAAGTCCACTGTTGGACTGAAAAAAACAACAAAAATCCTTGTTACATCATCGGTCCATTAACTTATTGATGTCAAAACAAAACATCTATTTTTGGGGAAAGAAAGTGAAGCTTGACATTAATAATTACTCAACAGGTGGAAAACACAGCTGACTGTTTTATAACAATGACCGTAATAGTTCACGGTCCATTTAGGTATTTAGTATTTAGGAGATCTCATTTAGGGATTAAACTTAAAACTCTTATTTTCAGACAAAAAGACACTTTAACCTGAGAGGAAGCGGAGCGGAAAATCCTCTGAAATCCCTTCAATCATGTTAAAATGTCAGCGGTGTGTGTGTGTGTGTGTGTGTGTGTGTGTGTGTGTGTGTGTGTGTGTGTGTGGTTGTATAACAGTAGTCGTCTCCTGAAACAATATTCGGAAGCTCTTCACAGACGAATCCATTAAAACATAAAAACACATCAGAGTCTGATCTGATCTAAAAGACTCCATTACTGAGTCAAAGGGTAAAAGACATGCAGTGAATTTAATTAACAGGGTTGTGGGTGCAATTCCTCGTAAAGCTCAACAGGCTTTCTAATAACTGAACATGTTTTAAAACGCTTGTTTCATCTCCTTTAACGACAGCGTCTCCAGCTCGTGGAGTGCCTCAGGGATCATTTCGGGTGCCCTTTTAGATCTTATTTTCTTATTTGCTTCCCTCGAGGAAGACACATCCGAAGTAGGGATGCACCGATACCACTGTTTTTCAGACCGAGGACCTTCGCCCCAGTTTAGTGTGTCGGGACCTTGACACTGATGACACGCGCCGTTTAGTCGACTGTAGGCATGCAGTCGACTAAACCGTTGCTCACGGGGTTTTGCTTAAAATCCAGGTGTTTTATAAGATTTATAATACGATGCTTCATTTTTCTTGTTATTTTCAGCTCTATTTGTACCATAAGGAACATTAAGTTGGACTACGGCGGCCGTTACTCACTGTGGTCCTTCCCCTTGCCGGGCCCGGTGCCGACGCTGGCCTTGGGCGTGACGGGCATCATCGCCTGTCGGATGGCCTTCTCCCAGCCCTGGCCCACGTCCCGCCCAACGCCGGACGCCGCCAGGACGGGGTTGTGCGGGCCGCCGTTGTTCTCCCCGACGTAGTACACCATGTTGGCCGTGATCACCTCGCAGCAGTGAGGGTTGCTGCCCGGAGGCAGGCTGGTGAAGTCCTGCGCCGGCTCCACCTGGAGGATCTCTGACAGCGGGATCTCCTGGAGTTTGGTACAATAAATAGAAGATTTAGAAAAGAGAAATAATCAAATAATTATCCTCTTGTTAGACGCACCTCCACTTTCAGCTTAGAAACCCAAACCTCTGCACTTGTAAACCATCTCCTCTCTTCACGTTCTGGGACATTTTAAGAGTCATTTCAGCCGATAAGAATCATCCACAGGGTCGTGAAATGATCCTCTGTTTCAGCCGGTTGCTCCCTCCATCCTAACGCCTCTCCTCTCTCGGCTGAACTGTGAGACTCTCTTTGAATTTCAGTGTTTGAAACTTCCCTTCCTTCCTTTTCTGGCAGAGTGCAGGAACAAAAAAAACCTCCACCCCTCCAAAAAGCCTAAACGCTGCCAGATCAAACATATAAAGGAGAGCGATCGGCCCAGTGGTGTCTTCATGCCCTTCAGTGTCATCTGAACGTTTTGTGTTTTGCCAAGTTCCCCTCCTCCTCCCTTCCTCCTCACCCCCAAAACCACCAACTCCGATCAGCATCTATTCATCCTGCCGCTCTGATTAAAAGGCAGGACGTTCCTCGGCCGCGTTGGGCACGAGGCAGCGTGGCGGCGAGCCAGAGAGAGACGGGAGGGGAGCGACCAGAGGTCCCAAAAAACACCACAGATCTCCCCCCTCCCTCCCGTCTGCCTCACCCACCACGCTCTCGCTTTCTCTTCAAAGGAGGGTTTCTGCAGCGCTTTGTGGTTAAAGGTCAACAGGTCGCAGGCGGACACGAGATGAAAGGAGGTGGAGCAGCAGAGAGAGGCATGACAGAGAATTCAAAAAGAGCTGCTGACCTGAAATCATTTCATATTTCAAGAGAACAAATTTTCCTTCTTGGATTTCAAAAAAGTTGGAAAGTTAGAGAAAGTGTTGCCCCTTTTTAAAGAGATAGTTCAGGTGTTTCTCAGTGTGGTTGTATGAGGTGTAATACAATGTAAAAAGCTCCAGAACAGCTACTAAATGGATCCTGTGGTGACGTTTTTTTGTAATTCAAAATCATTTTTTTCCTCACAAACATTAAAAATGTCTCTTCTGTTAGCGTCACCGTGCTCAGTCCTTTAAAATGCATTATGTTGGAAATGCATAACATGCAGTCTGCAGAAAAACATGTTTAAATGTCACCACGTGAATCACAAATGTCATGTAACTCTTTTCTAAATGTTCCTCAGTGGAAGGTTACAGCTTCCTGTCCTGATGGGAATAATTACAGTGAATGATGTGGTAATAATTAGACAGGGACGACGTGTGTTAACGTCTCCTGAATGTTACTGTACACTGAGTCTCAACCCGACTCTCTCCGCTCTTCTCTTCACGTCGCTGCTTTGTTTGGCCGAGCGGCTGAAACCAGATCTGGGTCTCCTACCTTGTAATACTTGGCTCCACTTTCGTTCTGAAACAGAGTCAGACTCTTGCTGTCCAGCCTCCAGTAATGTCTCTTCCTCTGGAGAGACAAGAAGAAAGTTCATCAGGATAAACACTTATATATACTGTATGCATATAACAGAGCTCTTCTTTCACAGTTCACAGATGTACGATATAGAAGTCCAGCAGGTCAGTACAAACTTTAAACTAACTTCAACTTGCTGCTGACTCCATCGAGCAAAACGCAGACGTGAAAAGTAGATTTACTCTCAATCAAAACAACAACAGTTGGTGACGAGGTTGGTGACGAGGTGAAGCAGCGCGGGATCATGGGAGTTGTTGTCTTCATTATTGTCAGCTTCTCCCGGTTTCACGTTAAAAAAATCTGTGTTTCTCCGACGCTGATTGACGGACGCAGGACGTCCCGGAGGGGCTGCGAGCCGAGCTGCTGCTGCTAACGGTCGCTCAGCTTGTTTCTCTGATAACTTTAAGATCCCGACACAACGAGCTGACGGTCGGCCGGCGGACAGTTTGGGGTCATTGGTGGTCTAGTTTTTTCAGTTTGTCCCGCACCGTCGGCTATATATATATATATATATATATATATATAAAAGTTTTATCTGATTTGTATCTGTACATTTACTATATATTTAGTGTGTGTGTGTTTAGTGTGCGTCTCGTCACCAGGTTGTCGTGGCTGGTGTAGTGGACCATCCAGCCCTCTTTAACCATCGTGGAGCTTTTCCTCTTGGTGTGTTTGATGGACTGAACCAATCTCATCAGAGGGATGTTGCTGCTGGTGCACGGGCTGCATGACACACAAACAAACACACACGCCGACACAAACACTGTTAGGATGTACAATAACTCAAATGAATAAGAATAAAATCATCTTTATAACTTAGGTTTATTCTGCTTCTTTACATTCAATATCCTTAATACAAACTGCCTGTGTGGTTGTTCATCAATAAGTAGGGCTGAGCCATAATTCAATATGATAATTTATCGTCTTTCAATGGAATTGTATCGTGATGAAATCATATATCGAGATATCGTGATACACAATATACACGTGATTTATTTTTTCTCTATAATTTCATTGAAACTGTTTATTTTGCACTAAAGTTCTTAATAAAGGAGAAAATACTCCGTTCTTTTCATTTGCCAAGAGGTTCAGTTGTGTACCTGATGGCTCTGAGCGTCTCGTCGTCCTTCTCGCCGTCCGTGCAGGGACCCTCGATGAAGAAGAGCTTGTCGTCCTGCTCGTCCATGCTGTGACCGCTGTCGCTGTTGGCGTCACAGTTGTCCACCTCCATCGTGGCCTCGGAGTCCAGACTGGGACTGGCTGGTTCTGCAGCAACACGCACAAAGAGTCTTATGACTAACAGACTAAAAACTAAAGCTAAAGACTTTTCTTAAGATGTCATTAAGCTGCAGTTCCTCTAACGGCCACTAGGTGCTGTATGATGTTAGACTTTGTTTTAACAGGTGTGTTGTACGTGCGCAGTAACAGTAAACTCACCTCCGTTGAAGTCGACCTCACCGAGGCAGTCTCGAGGTACTTTGGCCGCACATCTCTTATGGCAGTTAAATTTACAATCTACAGTAGAAGAGATACGTAGAATTAAAGAAAAGTAAATCAAACATTCATCCACTCCAGTCCCGTTGGATGCAAAACATGTTTCTAATAGTTTAATTAAATAATGAATTAGAGATCACCTTTGCACTGCATGCCCTGGCGGAAGAGGCCCTTCAGCAGACGTTTGCAGTACTGGCAGATGGTGGGACGGGTGTAGGTGTGAACGGAGAAGGTGTGAGGGACTTTGACCCGACCCAGGACCATCTTCTCCATCCAGATGGGACGACCGCACAGCAGCGAGTTACGCTTCCCGACGCCCAGCAGGGGGCGCTGCTTCCACCAGGAGGGAGGAGAAACAAAGGGAGGGTGAGTTTGTTTCATTTGTGTTCAGAAGTTCAACGGAAAACAAGCTCATTTTAACCTAGAAGGGACCTTCGCCACGGCAATCTGCTCCAAAACTGAATGGGGTCTTCCTTGACCTATGCTACAGCCGTCCACTAGGGATGCACCGGTACCACTTTATTTCAGACCGAGTCTGAACAAGTGCTTACATTTGGGTACTCTCCGATACCGAGTACCGATACGAGTACTTCTCTGTGCCAAAAGAGCCTCGTTAACAGCCAGCTGGAGGGTGTGAGCGACACACGGCAGGCTGGGGAGTCCCGCATACGAGGCGGTGCGCCGCGACCGGCTCTAGGTCGGCTTGGAAAGGCTCGGGGTGAAGGTTGCCCCGCGGCTGCAACTTTACAGCGCTCCCCAACCGGACCTCGCCGCACCGTGGACAAAGGGCTCGTTGCTCCCTCTCTCCCCGCCGGGGATTATACTGCTCCCGGTGCGTATAATAAACGTCCTGCTTGGTTATATAATAGAGATAACAGCTAACCTACGGCGGTGGCATTGAGCTACATTATGATGCGCTCATGCTCTATTCAGTAAAAATGAAGGGCGAAGATAAATATTACATTATAGATAATATTGGCTCTAGTTACAGTTATTAGGTTTGTCAGGATCTGAGTGTGTTTCCAACATACTATTAAAAATTAATAACAATGAATGACAACAACATAAAATACTGATAAAATTAACCAATAAATATAAAATATTCATCATCCAAAACTCTAAATAAAGAAAGTCCTGCGTTAATTTAGGTCAGTTGAGGGTATTCAAAATGATTATTTATTATTATCAGTACGTCTGAATTAACAATTTTAAAAACTTAAAATATGCTGGGTTTCTGCAGGGTTTACCAAATTAAATTTAAGACTTTTTAATATCACTTAGAATACAGTTTAATACCTGTTTTCACAGGAATGATGGGAAACCAGTAGTGATAATAAGGCCTGATATTATTAATTAAGTACATGAATTTATAGACACTTATATCACATTTTTGTCAATACTTCCCAGCTGTGTATAACAATAATTCCCTGTAATATAATAACTAAATTAATGAGACCTGGACGCGGCTAAGTGGCAGAAAATCTATGATTTATTTCATGTAAATTTTTCTCTGACAGCCTAAATCCACATACAAAAACATTTTATAACTGACATTACTGACCACGACAGGCAAGATAAATCATTTAAGTATTCTGTAAATTAGATTTAAGACTTTTAAATAACTTCTAAAGGCATTTATTTCTTCAGAGAAGTGAATTCAAGACTTTTCAAGACCTGCAGATTCCCTGATATGTTTTCTTCCCCGTTGACTTTAAAGGTACCGACGGCAAAAGAAGAGAACAATCAGGGTTCAGGAGGTTCAGCTGAGACATCACATTCAGAGAGCCGTTCCCTCGTCATGAAACGCAGAGCACAGATGAAATCTTTTCTATCCACCAGAACAATGGCCGTCCTTGTGCAGCGTGCAGCTTAGTCTGTGGTGAGAGCAGAGCAGGAAGCATGTGACACAATGGGCCTGAATTAGTTCAGTTAGAACAGTTAAATCCACCTTCTCACATCACGCAGTCGGATTTATCACGTTCGTACGAACCCGGTGACGTCTAATCAAAGTCTGAATCATCGATAAAGAGCTTTTAACACGAGCGGTGTGATGATAACTCAACCTGACGAGATCTCCCGGAGCGCTGACGTTGTTGTTTACATCCATTAAAACGCCAGAAGGGGACAATGAAATGGCTTTGACCTTATAAACTGCTGCCTGAACACGTCCACACGCTGACTTCCTTATAAACAAACAGAATATTAAATATGTTTAAATTCAGATCCAGACATTTTGTTTAGTTTTTGACGATTTGACCACGGAGGTGAGAGCGACGGCCGGCTCGACCGCAACGTTACCGGAGTTAGCGTGCAGCTTTATCTCTGCTCTGTGTAGCTCTGCTTTTCCTGTCAATGTGTGAAACCCAAAGTGTTTCCATCCTTTACTGGATGTGTAGTGTTTACCACGCTGGATTTAACATGTGAGGGTGCAGGTCGTATCCACGCTGACCCTCCAACGTTTTACACTCTCTGAGGTTTGTTTTGGTTGACGGATACGGAACGGATATGACGTCACGTTACTCAGACTACCACAATAAAAGGGGTAACTTCCTTCTACCTCCTCATAGACTCAAATGAAGCATCGATTCTGGCATTAAAGGTCCCATATCGTGCTCATTGTGAGGTTCATACTTGTATTTTATGTTTCTACTAGAACATGTTTACATGCTGTAATGTTAATGTTAAAAAAAAACTTTATTTTCTTCATACTGTCGGCCTGAATATGCCGGTATTTATCCTCTGTCTGAAACGCTCTGTTTTAGCTAATTTCAACAGAATTGCGTTGCTAGGCAACAGCTTGGGTCCATGTGTACTTCCTGTCAGCTGATGTTATTCACATCCACTGCAACAGGAAATAAACTGGGACACATTTAGAATGTTTACGTTTAAAACCGTGTAAAGGGTCTAAATAGTGTATATTTGTGACATCACAAATGGACAGAAATCCTGACAGCTTGTTTCAAACACACAGTTTCTGAATACGGGCTGTGTGTATTTCTCCGTATACTGAACGTTTCAATACTTTCACATTATTTATATATCACTTAAACCTGCTTTATACTATAACAGACATGACAATCTCACTTTTTACAATATGGGACCTTTAAAAAATCTATTTCAACATCGTAAAAATATAAATAAATCGCGATACATAAGTGAATCGGTTTTTTTCCCACCCCTAATAATAACACGTTGACGCACATTTGTTTTAACGCCACTAATTTCTTTAACACATTAACGCAACTTGTGATTTTTAGGTTGTAGCGGCTCAGTTTTAAAGCTAGAGTGAAGATACTGGCATCATATGAAACTATAAAACCTGATGAATCCATCGGTACCAACCAGGTCATACTAGCTCGTCATGAAGGAGGTTAAATAACGCTCCAAACTTACGCTACATTTGGCGAGGAAAGCTGTTGTTGATTGATTTCCAATAATAAATATATACATGCATTTGCATAAATCAGCATGTTTGTCCACTCCCATGTTGATAAGAGTATTAAATACGTGACAAATCTCCCTTTAAGGTTCATTTTGAACAGTTAAAAAATGTGTGATTAATTTGCGATTAATCGTGATTAAATATTTTAATCGACGGACAGTCCCAGTGTATTTGTGATATGGGTGATAACAGCAGCTGTGTGTGTGTGTGTGTGTGTGTGTGTGTGTGTAAAACAGTGTGATGCAGCTGATAATGTTCGTGTTAAGTGTGAAGCTCCGACTGTGACTCACTTTGTTCGCTGGTTTGAACGAGATGGAAAATCCAGTGGTTTGCCTCCAGCCATCAGAGTGTGTGTGTGTGTGTGTGTGTGTGTGTGTGCGTGTGTGTGTGTGTGTGTGCGCGTGTGTGTAACTACTGGAAATGGCTCATTGGTTGCACAACGTAGATCTGCTAGCGTGGAAAGCGTGTGTGTGTTTTCATTCACGTCCTTCATTATTAGTCATCATCTCTAAACTGAATTTCACTTCACTGTCGACTCATCATCAGGAGCCTGTTTGTGTTTCTGAATGAACTCCGTCCAGAGTCTAAACTACTGAACCATCGTTAGTGTAGCCTATATCCAGCCTATCCAGCCTATCCCAGCATGCAACTGGGCGAGAGGCAGGGTACATTCTGACACACATATGAACAGGACAGCCGTTCACACCTGCAGGCTAAATGAGAGTTTCCAGTTCAGCCGACCTGACCGTGTTTGGACTGTTGGAGGAAACCGGACAACAGGAACACCAGCAGAGTACATTCACTCAAGTACTGCACACAAGTACTTCTACTGGAGTAGTTTAATTATATGCAACTTTATACTTCAACGCCACCACATCTCAGAGGGAAACACTGTTTTTACTGCACTACATTTATTTAGGAGCAGTTTATGCGGTTGTATGGAGGGATGAAATTGGACATAGGAGAAACTTTTTTTTCTTTTATTTATTCGACTGACTGATAAAACACGTTCTGGATGAACTGTAAAAACTCACGGTACGTTTCCATAGCCTCCGTGCTTTTCACGCCCCCCATTCATTGTCTATGTAAGCAGCCGCGCAATGCATTCTGGTAGCGTGGCGTTGCGATTCGAGAAACGGAGCGTCACGACGCCCGCTCCTCGTTTGCATAAAGTTGAGGGCTCGTCTACTTTATGTAAATCACGGGCGTCCGACGCGACTCGCCGCCTCTCCAAACTCCCGAGGATCTTTTAAACTAAACGTTGTTGATCTAAATTAAAGACAGATTCATCAACATGGATTATTTCTCTCCTCAAATGTTTTCAGAAACACATCTCAGTGAACTATTTACGTGAAATAAGAGAAGAAAGTTTCCAAACGAGCCTCCGGACTGGTTCCGGTTTGAAAGCTGGGAGCTGCAGCCAACGGCAGGAAAGCGAGTGCCTTGTTTCTAGGGACAGCACAAGCGTCCAATGTTGGGGAGCGTCGCGTCCCCTCGCGATAAAAAACGCCCCTGTGGACACGTACCATCAGTGTTTGTTGTTTGTGATGTTAGTAGACTCACCTCCTCCTGTGACGTCGGGGCGATCTCAGCGGACGGGGGACGAGCGACGGACAGGACGGAGCCCGGCAGCGAGATGTTGGACAGCCGTCTCTTCTTGACCCCGCTGCAGTTGTTGGGGATCTTGAACGCACACCGTTTGTGGTAGTTCAGCCCACATCCTGCAGAGGAGAAACACTTTTGATTTCATTCTCCTGTTGTTTTTGGTTTGTGCTGTTGTTTCCTAATCTAATCACTAAGTATAATTACTTAATCATATTTCATATTAGGGTGTACACTGTTATAGTGGACGGCATCATATTATCCTTGTACACTTTACTTTGCGGCTACTAATCACACCACTATGTCACTTCACTTGAGCCGTTATGCAGTACTAGTTTAAGTACAACCCTGGTGCAAGAATATTAGATTATGGAGATGTTTTGCACGCCTCTGCTCAGTGCCTTCATATAGTTGATGTAGCTCACCATGCATCCTCGAGGCTCATTACTAGTTATAAAGCTCCGACTCTCTGAGTGAAGGCAAGCAGGCAGCGGAGCGGGGACTTCAACCACACATGTGTCCCGACCCGGTATATTTATACGCTTAAAAAGATACAAACAGTCCCTTTAAATAAAAAAAATAAAAATAATAATCTGATCTGTTCAATCCCACGGTCCAAACCCCGAAGTTATCAAAACTTTCAAATATTTCAGGGTAAATGAATTAATTAAATGATGAATGTGAATAAAACGAGAGTCTACAGCCGGGCTAGAAGCTCAGTGAGGCCAGACGCGGCAAAGCGACGTCGCTTTGAGCTAAATGTTGTTTACCATGTTCAATATGTTAGTTCAGCCCTTATGAACGTGCCAATTTCTCATTTTTACATTTCTATTTGTGTCTGGGTCAAACAATCCTGACACGACGTGTTAATTAGTCAGGCTAGCTGTTTCCCCCTGCTACATCCCCTACAGTAGATCCCATTTCCAGATCTGTTGGTGTAATATATGGAACTATTTCTTTAAGGTGCTGTTGATTAAAGTGTCTGTATATCCTCATTAAGGGATGTGCGTGAGACAAAGAACAAACCACAGTCAAAATGCAGGTAGATAAGCGCTCAGGATGTTCGGAGGTTAGTGAGGTTGTTTACGTCTAAAGCTGTGTTTACTCCGACGACAAAAGTCTCCTTCCATCAAGGATTCCTCGTCCTCCTCCCCTCCCATCACACCGAGTGAGTGGGCAGACTGAAGCTTTTTAACCGTCTCAAAACCTCCAAACAAGTTATATAAGCGGAAGCGGTATTTTTCTGCGCTGACATCAACATCAAGCGTCTCTTTTCTCTGCTTGGCATCACTACAGTTGAGATTCGCTCTGAGGTTTCTGAGCTGCTGAGATCAGGACTTGAAAGATGTGAAGAATAGTCGCAGGAAGTCAATGAAGACATCCTGCTGTACAGTCGCTGCTGCAGCCTGAACACCAGCGAACATGTGTGTGTGTGTGTGTGTGTGTGTGTGTGTGTGTGTGTGTGTGTGTGTGTGTGTGTGTGTGTGTGTGTGTGTGTGTTGGATGTATGCCTGGGCCGCTTGGTTCGGACGTGGCAGGAATCAAACCCTGAGAAGCCGCCGCCTCAGTGATAATAAAACTTGATTAAATATAATAAAACAATCATGACATGACGCTGAATTAGTCCAGGAAGCTGAACCTTCTGTCTCTCAGCGGGACGGAGGTCAGACCAGCCCAGTTTTATATATCTAAAGATCAATTTCCACTTCATTCATCGCACGTTTCACCACCAGCAGCGACAGTCAGTCTGTTATACTCATTAAAATCTGATTTCTCTTCAAACACCGGCGACACAAATCACTTCCTCTAGTAAAGCTGATTTGACAGGAAGGTTATCTGAAGTGTTTTAAATACCCAGATATCCTGACGATCCATTCCTGATCTGCCTTACATCTGTTTATGACTTTATTTAACCCCCTATATACCAGCAGTAAAACCCCGTTACCACGCTCTTACCTCAAATAACCCCCTATATACCAGCAGTAAAACCCTGTTACCACGCTCTTACCTTAAATAACCCCCTATATACCAGCAGTAAAACCCCGTTACCACGCTCTTACCTTAAATAACCCCCTATATACCAGCAGTAAAACCCCGTTACCACGCTCTTACCTTAAATAACCCCCTATATACCAGCAGTAAAACCCCGTTACCACGCTCTTACCTTAAATAACCCCCTATATACCAGCAGTAAAACCCCGTTACCACGCTCTTACCTTAAATAACCCCCTATATACCAGCAGTAAAACCCCGTTACCACGCTCTTACCTTAAATAACCCCCTATATACCAGCAGTAAAACCCCGTTACCACGCCCTTACCTTAAATAACCCCCTATATACCAGCAGTAAAACCCTGTTACCACGCCCTTACCTTAAATAACCCCCTATATACCAGCAGTAAAACCCCGTAACCACACTCTTACCTTAAATAACCCCCTATATACCAGCTGTAAAACCCCGTTACCACGCTCTTACCTTAAATAACCCCCTATATACCAGCAGTAAAACCCCGTTACCACGCTCTTACCTTCAATAACCCCCTATATACCAGCAGTAAAACCCCGTTACCACGCTCTTACCTTCAATAACCCCCTATATACCAGCAGTAAAACCCCGTTACCACGCTCTTACCTTCAATAACCCCCTATATACCAGCAGTAAAACCCCGTTACCACGCTCTTACCTTAAATAACCCCCTATATACCAGCAGTAAAACCCCGTAACCACGCTCTTACCTTCAATAACCCCCTATATACCAGCAGTAAAACCCCGTTACCACGCTCTTACCTTAAATAACCCCCTATATACCAGCAGTAAAACCCCGTTACCACGCTCTTACCTTAAATAACTCCCTATATACCAGCAGTAAAACCCCGTTACCACGCTCTTACCTTAAATAACCCCCTATATACCAGCAGTAAAACCCCGTTACCACGCTCTTACCTTATTTAACCCCCTATATACCAGCAGTAAAACCCCGTTACCACGCTCTTACCTTAAATAACCCCCTATATACCAGCAGTAAAACCCCGTTACCACGCTCTTACCTTAAATAACCCCCTATATACCAGCAGTAAAACCCCGTTACCACGCTCTTACCTTAAATAACCCCTATATACCAGCAGTAAAACCCCGTTACCACGCTCTTACCTTAAATAACCCCCTATATACCAGCAGTAAAACCCCGTTACCACGCTCTTACCTTAAATAACTCCCTATATACCAGCAGTAAAACCCCGTTACCACGCTCTTACCTTAAATAACTCCCTATATACCAGCAGTAAAACCCCGTTACCACGCTCTTACCTTCAATAACCCCCTATATACCAGCAGTAAAACCCCGTAACCACGCTCTTACCTTAAATAACCCCCTATATACCAGCAGTAAAACCCCGTTACCACGCCCTTACCTTAAATAACCCCCTATATACCAGCAGTAAAACCCCGTTACCACGCTCTTACCTTAAATAACTCCCTATATACCAGCAGTAAAACCCCGTTACCACGCTCTTACCTTAAATAACCCCCTATATACCAGCAGTAAAACCCCGTTACCACGCTCTTACCTTAAATAACTCCCTATATACCAGCAGTAAAACCCCGTTACCACGCTCTTACCTTAAATAACCCCCTATATACCAGCAGTAAAACCCCGTTACCACGCTCTTACCTTAAATAACCCCCTATATACCAGCAGTAAAACCCCGTTACCACGCCCTTACCTTAAATAACCCCCTATATACCAGCAGTAAAACCCCGTTACCACGCTCTTACCTTAAATAACCCCCTATATACCAGCAGTAAAACCCCGTTACCACGCTCTTACCTTATTTAACCCCCTATATACCAGCAGTAAAACCCCGTTACCACGCTCTTACCTTAAATAACCCCCTATATACCAGCAGTAAAACCCCGTTACCACGCTCTTACCTTAAATAACCCCCTATATACCAGCAGTAAAACCCTGTTACCACGCTCTTACCTTAAATAACCCCCTATATACCAGCAGTAAAACCCCGTTACCACGCTCTTACCTTAAATAACCCCCTATATACCAGCAGTAAAACCCCGTAACCACGCTCTTACCTTAAATAACCCCCTATATACCAGCAGTAAAATCCCGTTACCACGCTCTTACCTTAAATAACCCCCTATATACCAGCAGTAAAACCCTGTTACCACGCTCTTACCTTATTTAACCCCCTATATACCAGCAGTAAAACCCCGTTACCACGCTCTTACCTTATTTAACCCCCTATATACCAGCAGTAAAACCCCGTTACCACGCTCTTACCTTAAATAACCCCTATATACCAGCAGTAAAACCCCGTTACCACGCTCTTACCTTAAATAACCCCCTATATACCAGCAGTAAAACCCCGTTACCACGCTCTTACCTTATTTAACCCCCTATATACCAGCAGTAAAACCTCGTTACCACGCTCTTACCTTAAATAACCCCTATATACCAGCAGTAAAACCCCGTTACCACGCTCTTACCTTAAATAACCCCCTATATACCAGCAGTAAAACCCTGTTACCACGCTCTTACCTTAAATAACCCCCTATATACCAGCAGTAAAACCCCGTTACCACGCTCTTACCTTATTTAACCCCCTATATACCAGCAGTAAAACCCCGTTACCACGCTCTTACCTTAAATAACCCCCTATATACCAGCAGTAAAACCCTGTTACCACGCTCTTACCTTAAATAACCCCCTATATACCAGCAGTAAAACCCTGTTACCACGCCCTTACCTTAAATAACCCCCTATATACCAGCAGTAAAACCCCGTTACCACGCTCTTACCTTAAATAACCCCTATATACCAGCAGTAAAACCCCGTTACCACGCTCTTACCTTAAATAACCCCCTATATACCAGCAGTAAAACCCCGTTACCACGCCCTTACCTTAAATAACCCCCTATATACCAGCAGTAAAACCCTGTTACCACGCTCTTACCTTAAATAACCCCTATATACCAGCAGTAAAACCCCGTTACCACGCTCTTACCTTAAATAACCCCCTATATACCAGCAGTAAAACCCCGTTACCACGCTCTTACCTTAAATAACCCCTATATACCAGCAGTAAAACCCCGTTACCACGCTCTTACCTTAAATAACCCCCTATATACCAGCAGTAAAACCCCGTTACCACGCTCTTACCTTAAATAACCCCTATATACCAGCAGTAAAACCCCGTTACCACGCTCTTACCTTATTTAACCCCCTATATACCAGCAGTAAAACCCTGTTACCACGCCCTTACCTTAAATAACCCCCTATATACCAGCAGTAAAACCCCGTTACCACGCTCTTACCTTAAATAACCCCTATATACCAGCAGTAAAACCCCGTTACCACGCTCTTACCTTAAATAACCCCTATATACCAGCAGTAAAACCCCGTTACCACGCTCTTACCTTAAATAACCCCCTATATACCAGCAGTAAAACCTCGTTACCACGCTCTTACCTTAAATAACCTCCTATATACCAGCAGTAAAACCCCGTTACCACGCTCTTACCTTAAATAACCCCCTATATACCAGCAGTAAAACCCCGTTACCACGCTCTTACCTTAAATAACCCCCTATATACCAGCAGTAAAACCCCGTTACCACGCTCTTACCTTAAATAACCCCCTATATACCAGCAGTAAAACCCCGTTACCACGCTCTTACCTTAAATAACCCCCTATATACCAGCAGTAAAACCCCGTTACCACGCTCTTACCTTAAATAACCCCCTATATACCAGCAGTAAAACCCCGTTACCACGCTCTTACCTTAAATAACCCCCTATATACCAGCAGTAAAACCCCGTTACCACGCTCTTACCTTAAATAACCCCCTATATACCAGCAGTAAAACCCCGTTACCACGCTCTTACCTTAAATAACCCCCTATATACCAGCAGTAAAACCCCGTTACCACGCTCTTACCTTCACACTTGAGGCCCTGTCTGACGAGCCCCCACAGCATCTCCCCGCAGTCATCGCAGAACGCCGGCGCCTTGTACGAGTGAACGTACAGCGCGTGAGGTCGGATCTGGAAGTCCTCGGCTGTGGCGAGAGCTGAAATCAACAAATACAGAATTACTCACCAGTGAATCTGTTCTTAGGAAACCAGATCAGCTTTGATTGTATAATGTCTATGAGAGTCTAAGAGAAACGCCGACCTGTCAATCAGCAGGTAGCCCCGCCCTAAAGCATCCCCTGCTTTATGGTCTATCTGACTCTAAATGGGACCATCATTTACTAAATGAACATCATGCTGTATTGAAGAAGACTTGAAACTAGTGATTGAGACCATAAACTCATGTTTACAATGTTTACTGAGGTAATAAATCAAGAGAGAAGTAGGCTCATTTTTTTTTTCAATTTTTTTTTCAGACATTTTTTCCGGACTTGTTTTTTTTTAACCTTTTTCTGACATTGATTAGACTTTTGTTTTCCAACATTTTTCAGACTTTTTTTCTCACTTTTTTTCTTACCTTTTTCCAACATTTTTCAACCTTTTTTTTTCAAACATTTTTTCCCAACATTTTTCAAACTTTTTTTTTCAATTTCTTTTTTTCAGACATTTTTTCCGGACTTTTTTTTTTTTTTTTTTTACCTTTTTCAGACATTGCTTAGACTTTTGTTTTCCAACATTTTTCAGACTTTTTTTCTCACTTTTTTTCTTACCTTTTTCTGACATTGTTTAGACTTTTTTTTCCCAACATTTAAAAAAAAAAATTTTCAGACATTTTTCCAGACTTTTGTTTTCCAACATTTTTCCCCAAAAAATTTTCCAACTTTTTTTTCAGACATTTTTCCAGACTTGGCTTCACTTCTCAGACCCGGAGCTGCCCACTGGTCCCTCCGTCCCATTAACGTGAACGCGATATCTCCGGAACGCCTGGATGGAATTTCTTCAAATTTTTGGCACAAGCGTCCACTTGGAGAATGAACTTATTCGATTTTGGTGGTCAAAGGTCAAGGTCATTGTGACCTCACAAAACACGTTTTTGGCCATAATTAGAGAATTGTTAGATTTGGATTTGGAGCATTTTTTCTTTTATTTCTTTTAATATATTTATTTATTTACTTCAATATATTATTATTAAAATTATTAATATATTTTATTTATTTATTTCAATGTATTGTTATTATTAATATTATTGATATTATTAATTTATTTGTTTATTTTTATTTCTGTTTTATATTTTTCATGTCTTCTTAATTTATTAATTTCTTAGATTTATTTTTCTTGTTTACTGATATAGTTATGTATCGTTTATGTTTCTTGAAAATCTAATAAAGAAAGTTAAAAAAAAAAAAAAAAGGTTTAGGTAATTATAATTGTGAGGAAAAATGTGACTCAATGAAATAAGACTTTATCTAAAGCATGTTTTCTGTTTGTAGCAGTTCTCCGATCATCATCATCTTAGAGTCAGGCGTGAGTTGTAAAACTGTTCTACTAACAGAGGCAGGAATGAACAGTAAACTAGCTGAGCGCTGCAGGGTTTTGCAGCAGCAGCAGCAGGAGGAAGACGAGGAGGAGGAAGACGAGGTGGAGGAGGAGGAAGTGGTCGTGGGTTTGAACCCGGTGCGGTTCGGGCTCCGACTCGTGTAATTTAAACCTGCCGCTGCTCTGCGTCGGGGTGTTCAGCTGTTAAGGTGTCAGTTCTAGTTTTTACAGCTCAACCTGTCGACACGACTCAGGAAACGACGATCCTACACACAATATTATGGTTAGAGCGTGCAGGGTGACCCGGGGCGACGCCGCGGTGGAGGAAACGAGATCTGAGGCGACCTCACCGCTCGCCGCTAAGAGGGGGATTAACAGGAGAGCTGGAGGAGGGGAAGCTGAGACAAAACACACTATCACAAATAAATATATGACTGGAGAGACTCGCAGGATCCAACCTGCACCGCCAATAAACACATGTCAAATCAACACTAGGGGTTGCAGAGGCATGACGGGGGGGTGGGGGGGGGGATTGATTGATGAGTTATTTTCTCACCTGAGAGCACCACCTCGACCAGGTCGCCTTCGTGGATCTCCTCCGCTGAGGTCAGACGCTGCAGGATGTTGTCCGAGTTCAGGTCGTGGCGGAAGAGCAGGATCTTGTCGTACATCCCGAAAAATCCACATTCAGGGAACTGAGGAAGAGGAGGAAGATGAGGAAGATGAGGAGGAGGAGGAGGAGGAGGTCAGGGATATGTGTTGACTCAGAGTGAAGTTACTACTCGAGCAGCAGTGTGACGCCACTTAATGACGCCATGTGGGAAAACGTTTTCAGAAGGGCTTGAAGGGAAAATAGCTTTTCTTACGCTAAAACATACCAAAATATGAATGTTTGTATTTGAATACATCAGGAACACTGAGACGCTGCTAATGATATAAAAACCTAAAAAATAAAAATAAATAATGGACCCGCCCTTTAAACAAATTAGATGAGACATGTTGTGTACAAAGTTTGGCCTGAAGGTGGCGCTACAGACACAACTCATGATTTCAAATCACAAACAGCTTATTATACTGCAGTAAGTAGTATAATCCACAGCTCTTGAGCAAGGCACTGCTCCAACCCGCTGACCTTTGACCCCTCTAATGTCCTCATAACAAGTATGAGCATGCCTTCATCCTTGTTCCTGAAGTGAACTGTTACCTAACCTTTTCACATGATGTGTGATGAAACGCAGCAGTGGGAAACTACCGGCAGCTAAACTGTGGTGAAATATAGATATTTATATTTTGACTGAAGCTGCTGAATCAGTTTCCACCGCAGGAAACCAACCACCATTTACAGTCACTGATTTTCTGGTTAAAACCAACGTTTCCCAGCAGCTGGATCGTCTTTATAAAGAACCTTAAAGACCACATGATGGACGGTTCAAGTCCGGGTCAGACGTCAGGCCTTCTCTCTCTTTCTGTTTCATCTTTACATCCATCATTCAGTCTGTCTCTACTGTCCACTCTTCAGGGGACATAACACCTCAAATAGAACGTGAAACATGAACATCCTGCAATATATATATATCATTTCTTTTAAATATTCTTTTGGTTACGATGAGGAAATGTTTAACTGCACACCGGCGTAATGAAGACACACCTTCCTCAGGTGAACTGACACCAGATTAAAAAGTGAGAAGGGAGAAAAAACGACCTGTAGGCTGAAATTACAAACAAAACATCTGGCCTGGAAAATGAAACTGGAAAAGAATGTTTGTGAAATACAAGTTAAGCCTGTAAAATCTATTCTCCAGTTGTTTTTTGCGTCTCTTTGCGGTCCTTTTGCATCTTTCTGTGGTCGTTTTGCATCATGGCCGCTTTGCGTCTCTTTATGGTTGTTTTGCATCTCGCCTTGTGGTCGTTTCGCGACTCTTTTTGTGGTCGTTTTTGCATCTCTTGGAGGTTGTTTCGTGCCTCTTTATGGTTGTTTTGTGTCTCTTTGTGGTTGTTTTGTGTCTCTTGGAGGTTGTTCCGCGTCTCTTTGTGGTTGTTTTGCATCGTGGCCGCTTTGCGTCTCGTTGTGGTTGTTTTGCATAAATGAGCCTAAATGAACTCTAGAGTTTATACCCGGTGTGTGTGGTGAACGATGTTGTTATAGCCGAGTGTTTGTACTTGATTTGGGGTTCTGCAGCCTGCAGACACACAGACAGACAGACAGACAGACAGACAGACAGACAGACAGACAGACAGACAGACAGACAGGTGAAGCAACTTCCTGCCCTGAGCGTCTCCCTGTGTTAGCAGGATGTTAGCAGGATGTTAGCAGCGTGCAGGTAGCATGCAGCATGGATCCTGCAGCGCAACACTGACAGCAGGAAACCCAACCGACCGACCGACCGGTGACGAGGCAGAAGCTGCACACATCATCACATGAGACCTACTGTAACACACACACACACACACACACACACACACACACACACACACACACACACACACACACACACAGTCAGAATGTGCATCATGAATTATGGCTGAGGTCCTGTCACCGACACCCAGCAGTCATTAGCCTCGTGGCTACACTCCACCGCTCCAACACACAGAGAGTGACAGACGGGAACACCAGCAACAGTCTGATCCTAGAAAGAGACGATAACCCCCCCCCAGGGCACACACATGTAAAGACGCCCAGACTGACTCTTTGTGGTCGTTTGACATCTTCTTGTGGTCCTTTTTTTCATCTGTGGTCGTTTTGTGCCTCTTTGTGGTCGTTTTGCGTCTCTTTTGGGTTATTTAGTGTCTCTTTGTGGTCGTCTTGCCTCCAGCATACTTTAAGCATTATCTCACCATTTATCTTATGACAGTTAGAAATAATCTGTTTCTGCTTCTTTCAGTATGAAACCGTCTCTTTTATCGTCTGATTAAAAAACTATTTTAAAAAATAAAGAAAGTTCACTGAGACAAACAGTTCTGGGTTCATCCTCTGATTCTGCAGCAGCTCTGAGGTCAAAGGTCTGAACCAGAACACGAGGACCGGGTCGAGGTCTGAACCAGAACACGAGGACCGGGTCGAGGTCTGAACCAGAACACGAGGACCGGGTCGAGGTCTGAACCAGAACACGAGGACCGGGTCGAGGTCTGAACCAGAAGTGAAAGCTCTTCTGTTTCAGCTGCCGTGACGACGCACTTTTTGCTCCGTCCAATCACGTCGTAGCGCCGGTCGTCAGCGGCTGCGTTCTCTGAAGTGAGCAGAGAAACACAGTAAGAGTTCTGTTAATGGACAAGAGTGTGTGTTTAATACACACTGATCCCCTCTTTATGGTTAATCCTCCATTAACCAGGCTTAACCTCCACACACACACACACACACACACACAATCCCTTTCACCTCCTCCTCCTCCTCCTCCTCCTCCTCCTCCTCGATCACCAAACTGAGGCCACGTGTCTGACGACCCCACCGTCTTCTGGTCGTCAGGGTCACACAGGTCAAAACCTCCGGGTCCTGCCGTGACCTTTGACCCCGCTGCAGAAGGGCAGCGGGGCCGCGAGGTCTCTAACTTGAGGCCGTGTTTTTATCAAGCCGGGGGGGGGGGGGGATCCATCACCTCTTAATCTGTGCAGCACTCAGCAATCTGAGAGACTAAGTGTTCATGGATAGCAATAATCCTGGTTCTGAACGAGAGGACAGAACCCTCAACGTCCGCTCTACAAACACATCAAACACATTAAACACATTAAACACAACTGCTTCATCAAGGTCTCCTTAAAACATCATTTATACTTTTTACTTCATGAGCACAGATTCTTTAACTGCTTCCAAACTTTACAACAATTCTGGGGAAGATCTGTGGACTCCGAGTCTGCAGCCGCGTTCGAGGAAACGTTCTCTGAGCTCACCTGAAATCTCAGTTTAACACGTGTACAGTTGTAGCATCATTTTGTGACATCACAAGTAGTGCGGAGCCAATCACGGTCCGTATCCACGCTGACCCTCCGACGTTTTAGACTTTCTGAGGTTTGTTTTGGTTGACGGATACGGAACGGATACGACGTCACGTTACTCAGACTACCACAATAAAAGCGGTAACTTCCTTCTACCTCCACACAGACTCACATGAAGCAGATAGATCCATTCTGGTATTAAAACATCTGTTTAGAAATGGTAATAAATTAGATCGCGATACATAGGTGAATTGATTTTTTCCCCACCCCCTAGTGTTTACATGTTCTGACTCTAAAGGAAAACTATATCAGACACAAACTACTATTCCAACCCTCTAAACAGTATATCTACTGTAGTGAATGTCTGGAGGGGATCAACCGCTGCAGCGTGCTGCTTCCATTAATTAACAAATGTACACGTGATTAGAATTCATCAGCTGATGATTCTCTTGATTAATTGATTCATTTTTTAATCTCTAAAATGTCAGAAAATATCTGACACAAGTTCTAAAGGTTTAAGGTGACGTCTTCAAATTGATTGTTTTCATTCAGTTTACTATCAGAAGCTGGAACATCTGGGGAGTATTTGGCATTTTTGCTTTAAAAAAAAGGATTCAAATGATTAATTAATAATCAAAATAGTTGCAGATTAACTAAGTGATTGTTCAGTCAGTGTTGACGGTGAATGTAGTCGATTGAAGCAATAAAATCCTCAGAGCTTGATCAGATTTACTGAGAAATATGAGTTAGTACGCGCTCGTTATTATCAATTTAGACGACGTAACTGTGTATCATGATATCTCGATATATGAGTTCATCACGATATGAGTCCATTATCATATTGAATTTAAATATGCAGCATTTAATCTAACTTTTTTCCCTTAAAAGTGAACTTTAAACCTCTGCAACAACATACCTATCATACCTCCAGATGTTTAGTCTGTATTGCCGTTACCTGTACTCATACCTGTACTGTATATTTGTGTCTAACTGCTGCATATGTTCATACTGTATATATCTTAACTGTGTTATTCTATACATTACTCTGCACTTTACTGCTTCTGCACTTCTGTTTAACTACATTTCATTGTATGAACATTTATTTTAATATATAGCCTGACACACAGGAGCTTATCTTTTCATATTTCCTCACACATGAGTTTATAAAAGCATCTGAAGCGGCAGCGATGTGAAGAGCACCACCAGATAAAACATCTGTTGTCTTCCACTGCAGAACGCTGAGAGCCTTTCAGCTCCAATAAAACTCTTCAACTCTTTCAACGTACGCGTGCAATCAGCCTGGAGGGACGACGCTAAAAGGAATGATGGGAAATATGAAGGTAAACAGCCGCGTGCGTCTGTTTTCCCCGGCTGCATCCGCTCGCTCCGTCACCGCTCAGGAAACAACAGGAAGCGGCGCTGAGTGGGTCAAGGTTGTCCGGTGTGAGGAGAGTTTCATTCATCCAGCTGGTAGAAGGACTGAAGTCAGTGCTGAACGCCGCTAATCACCTGAATGTCCACGTGGGTTTCATCAATAAAGAAACGGGATTTTACAACCGGAGGTGTTGATTAAACGTTTGTTTACTTCACTTCATATTCAAACAATCATTCAAACAATCGTTTTACGCCTCTTTGTGGTCATTTCGCATAATTTTGTGGCTGTCTTGTGTCTCTTTGAGGTCGCTTTGCATCTCTTTGTGATCTTTTTGCGCCTCTTCGTGATGATTTTGCATCTCTTTGTGGTTGTTTTGTGTTTCTTTGTGGTTGTTTTGCGTCTTTTTGCATCTCTTTTTGGTTATTTAGCGTCTCTATGTGGTCGTTTTGCATCATTTTGTGTCTCTTTGTTGTCGCTTTGCGTGTCTTTGAGGTCGCTTTGCGTCTCTTTGTTGTCGCTTTGCCTGTCTTTGAGGTCGCTTTGCGTCTCTTTGTTGTCGCTTTGCCTGTCTTTGAGGTCGCTTTGCGTCTCTTTGTTGTCACTTTGCGTCTCTTTGTTGTCGATTTGCGTGTCTTTGAGGTCGCTTTGCGTGTCTTTGTTGTCGCTTTGCGTCTCTTTGTGGTCGCTTTGAACCTCTTTGTGGTAGTTTTGCGCCTCTTTGTGGTCGCTTTGCCTCTCTTTGTTGTCGATTTGATTTGCGTGTCTTTCTTGTTGCTTTGCGTCTCTTTGTTGTCGCTTTGCGTGTCTTTGTGGTCGCTTTGCACCTCTTTGTGGTAGTTTTGCGCCTCTTTGTGGTCGCTTTGCATCTCTTTGTGGTAGTTTTGCGCCTCTTTGTGGTCGCTTTGCGTGTCTGTTGTCGCTTTGCCTCTCTTTGTTGTTGCTTTGCGTGTCTTTGTTGTCGCTTTGCGTCTCTTTGTGGTCGCTTTGCACCTCTTTGTGGTAGTTTTGCGCCTCTTTGTGGTCGATTTGCCCCTCTTTGTGGTAGTTTTGCGCCTCTTTGTGGTCGCTTTGCACCTCTTTGTGGTAGTTTTGCGCCTCTTTGTGGTCGATTTGCCCCTCTTTGTGGTAGTTTTGCGTCTCTTTGTGGTCGCTTTGCACCTCTTTGTGGTAGTTTTGCGCCTCTTTGTGGTCGCTTTGCGTGTCTGTTGTCGCTTTGCCTCTCTTTGTTGTTGCTTTGCGTCTCTTTGTGGTTATTTTGCGTCTCTTTGTGGTCACTTTGCGTGTCTGTTGTCGCTTTGCCTCTCTTTGTTGTTGCATTGCGTCTCTTTGTGGTTATTTTGCGTCTCTTTGTGGTCACTTTGCGTGTCTGTTGTCGCTTTGCCTCTCTTTGTTGTTGCTTTGCGTCTCTTTGTGGTTATTTTGCGCCTCTTTGTGGTCGCTTTGCGTGTCTGTTGTCGCTTTGCCTCTCTTTGTGGCCGTTCTGTGTCTCTTTGTGGTTATTTTGCATCTCTTTGTGTTCGTTTTGCATCTTTTTTTGGTCATTTTGTGTCTCTATAGTTATTTATTTTTATTTATGTAGTTTTTTATTTACCATTTATCTTATGTATGACAGTTAGAAATAATCTGTTACTGCTTCTTTCAGTAAGAAACCATCTCTTTAGTTGTCTGATTAAAAAACTATTTTAAAGTAAAGAAAAGGCTCCCTGAGACAAACAGGTCTGTGTCTGTGTTAAACATTAAACATTCGTATATTTACCTTCATATTCAAACAATAAAAAAGATTCCATTCTGTTTTCACCGTTCTCGCAGGATAATCGCGTTAGAGATGCACCGATCCGACTTTCTCAGTCCTGATATCGATAGCGATACTTACTGTATCGACCGATACCGAGTACCGATCGGATACCAGTGTTTAATCAATCAGCTGTGTGCCTCGCTGTGTGGAAGTGACTGGATCATTCTGTTATAAGACGACATCCGGCTGGACTTAAACATTACTTTACTCACTTTGTAAAACTAAATGTAACAAAATAAATAACTAGATATAAATTCACTGAATTGTTATTTAACACTAGAAACACGAGATACATTTAAAATAAAACAACACAGGGAATTAAACCACAAACCACGTTAGTGCCTTGCTCTACCTGCTGACCTACAGAGATAATATCTCCTGTTGCAGCACTATCAGAGGATACACACTGAATAAATCACTGCACACACACACACACACACACACACACACACACACACACACACACACACTCACACCACTGTGACCACAACAACATCCTCCCTCCTCAGATAGCTCTGTGTGTGTGTGTGTGTGTTAAAGTGACCTCAGTGTTTCCTCTGGATTCATTCAGCAGCAACACGACCACACAGACGTCTCACTAGTCGTGTTTCCATTCATGTATTTTTGTGCACATTTTGAAGCGTCGTGTCAGAAACGCTGAACAGAAACGGAACAAGTTGATAAAACTTCCTCAATTAGTAGATAAAAGTAGCCGCTGTCGTTTATTCTCTCCAAACCAGCTGACGGAAACGTGCCGACTTTACATTTCTTCTTTATGGTTCTTAAACAATTAAAATATTTAATCACGATTAATCACAAAATGCACATGTTTTATCTGTTCTAAATGAACCTTAAAGGGAGATCAGTCCAGTATTTAATCCTCTTATCAACATGGGAGTGGACTAATATGCTGCTTTATGCAAATGTATGTATATATTTATTATTGGAAATCAATTAACAACACAAATCAATGACAAATGACGGTTAGTACCAATGGATTTCTTAGGTTTTCTAGTTTCATATGATGCTTTAAAACTGAGCCGCTGCAACCTAAAATCATTGCAAGTTGCATTAAAGGGACTGTTTGTAACTTTTTACACATGCGCACTCGCGTGCGGCCGCTGCCTCTCCTCCTCTGCCTGCTCGCCTTCACTCAGACAGCGCGCGCGTTCTCGCGTACTCGCGCGCTCACTCCACACTACAGAAGAGTTAGTAGCTCTGAGAATATCTAGTGAATGTTCAGTGGACGTTTGTGCAGAAATAACTGCTGCAGCTCCTCCAGACCAACAGAGGTTTCCCGTGTCTTGTGAAGTGACGGGGCTCCGCAGAGAGAAACGTTATCGTCTCGTTACCGACCGGGTGCCGGTGTCTCCCTGCTCTCTCCGGCTGCGGGTGGAGGGAGACGAGTTTCTCGCTGCGGAGCCCCGCTGCCTCAGCCTGCGCTGAGCAGGAAAAGCCAACACTAGGATCAGCATTGATTCATGGAGAGACCTTGGTCTGGTCAGCTAACATTACTGCCAAGCAGCTGAACTATAGAGTGATATTGTGCTTTTAGCTGACGTGTGTCTCCTCACTGTGTTGAGTGATGCTCCTTCATGTCTATGTAGAGCGAGCACAAGCGCCAGCAACAGGACGCTGACTTTCGTTGATTTCACGGCCACAGGTGTCGCTGTTAACAAGCATTTCTGAAAGTTACAAATAGTCCCTTTAAATAACAGTGATAATAAGATGCAAAAGGAAGAAGTGGACTGAAGCCTGTGAGGTCAGACTGAACTGTGTGATTTGTTAAGAAAACTCGTGTTTCTACTTGTAGAAAACAAAAAAGTACTTTGCTCCATCACTCCTTGCGATCATGAGAAGTAATAAATCTGACGTAATGCTCCTTTAACGTCCCGCAGCAGACACAGTTCTGGTGGTGACCCGGTTCAAATGACGTCACCTCACCTGATGATCTGGATGCAAATGAGCGTCAGATGTCCGGGTTAGATTGGACCCGTCAGACGGAGTAAAGTAAACATTAAACCCAGACTCACTTCCTGTTTCTCATCAGGTGACGTCAGTGAGGCGGAAACTAACTCACTTCCTGTTTCTTATCAGATCTACAGGTACGGTGAGAGCAGGTGTGAACGAGGTCTTTTATATTCTGACATTCAATTTGAGGTACTTGTACTTTACTTGAGTATTTCCATTTTTCTGCTACTTTATACTTCTACTTCAATACATTTTGGAGGGAATGAGTTTATGCTAAATGCAGTACCTGTGAGGGTTTCTGGATCAATATCTGTAATTGTTTTGTGTTGTTAATTGATTTCCAATAAATAAATATATACATACATTTGCATAAAGCAGCATATTAGTTCACTCCCATGTTGATAAGAGGATTAAATACTTGATAAATCTCCCTTTAAGGTTCATTTAGAACAGATAAAAAATTATTAATTTGCGAGGGGTCAGCGTCTCTTCAGCTCCTCTCCAGAGGCTCCCTGTGGAGTTTAAAAATGGAAATGAATAACTGTTTTATGTTTACATTTTCATTGTTATTTATCATTGTTGTAGGTCTATGGTACGACGGTACGACGGAGTGTTAGGGCCACATTGAGGAAAAAAAATAAATCTGAGATTTCGAGAATAAAGTCAGAATATTATTAAAGTTATGACTTTATTCTTGTTATATTCTGACTTTATTGTGTAAATCTCAGATGTTGTTTCCCTCAATGTGGTCCTAATACTCCGTAGTACATTGTCTCTTTGGTCCTCACTGCATTAGATTTATATACCATATACTTAGACTATAAACTGAGTTACCTTCATCACAATGATCACATGTTTTGCAGCTCCAGACAGATTTGTTTTTGTTTTTTTGCCTAAAACGTCTCTTTAGCCAGTAAAGGTTTCTGACTCCTGGTTTAGAGGGATGATAGCCGGACACAGAACTTAAAGCGACGCTGTAACAGGATAAAAAGTGATTTTATAACACGGTTTAGTTTCAGACAGCAGCTGTGTGTGACGTTCAGGATCAACTGGAAACTTTCTGCTTTTCTGAGAATGTTTTTATCGTAATGAGACGACAAATGGGTAAAAAAAGGTTAAGCCGGTCGTCAGACGGACGCCGGTAATGGACGTTAATTCAACGTCTTACATAAAAGAAAATAAATGACGGGATTAAAACCTCCTCCCTGTGACACTTTACTGTTGTTTGTTTTTTTCACTGGCTGCACAATAAAACGTCAATTCATTTATTAATATCTCAACAACCCACAGCAGCAGGATGTCAACGGCTACAATCAACAAGTTCAGCCTGAATAATGTTCAGAATATTTTCCTCTTTATACTATTATATATATTATGTATTATATTTATTTATACTATTTCATCTCAGCTCACCAACCAACTGAATAAACTGATTATTTTCCCTTTATTTCCTTTTGACAAAAGCAATATTTAACTCATGACTAAATATAAAATAAATATAATCTGATAAAGCAAACATGTAAATAAATAAATATAACATATATAAGTGTAAAACATTAAAATCATGACAATCAGTGAACAACATTTACAAAAAGTTCTGTAGGCGGGTCGAGAGACAATACATCAACACTGACCTCTCTCTCTCTCTCTCTCTCTCTCCATCATTCACTTCTCTACCTGAACCACCGCCTGGCCTTGGTAACCATGGAAACCAGAGGAGCAGAGGACTCGGGTAGCTCTCACGTCGCCGTGACGACGGAGAGACATGATGCTGATTTTATGGTTTAACTGATGGTTCAGGAGCACATTAACCATTATATTATATTATATTTACACATCCATGTTGTTTATCTTTGAGTTACCTGCTTTATTGGTCTCATCTTTCTGTAACTTTAATGATTATTTGTGTATTTTTATTCTTAAAAGTTTTTTAATTTCTTATTAATTGAACTTAATCCATTTTTTCCCTTCATTCTGATTCAATAATCTGTTTTATTTCAGAAGTGTGATACATTTTTTTTTTTTAGGAAAATGGTTGTAAATGTCACCAGTTTTTTTTTTTTTAGACTTGTGTCTCCTCTCTAACATTGGTGAGAAGTTTGAGAAAATTACTCAAACCGATTAATCAATTATCAAAATAGTTGGTGATTATTTATTTATTTATATATTCATATATTTTAAAATTGTATTTATTAAATTTTTTATTTTAGAATTTGTATTTATTTATTTATTTTATTTTATTATTATTACTACCTTTTTTCTCTCCTTTGTTTTTAAATAGATTGTTTTTTAATTTACAGTTACTGTGATATGTACATATTTTATTTGTTATGGTTAAGTTTATTGGAGTCTTTTTTCTTATGGAAACACATAAAAAGTATGTTTTAAAAAAAATGGTTGGTGATTTAACAATTTAATAGTTGATAACTAATCGATTAATCGTTGCAGCTCTACATAAAAACAACCACAACATTCATAACGCAGGTCACTAAACTCACAAAAAACATAAAATAAATAGGAAATGTATCCTAAGATTTTCATTTAATTAAAGACAAAAGATTAAATTCAAAAGTCGATATTAAAGCTGCATTTATTAGAGGAACTCCACATACTGTGTTTGTTTCCACCTGATGAATGTTAAATCCATTATTCTCTCTCTTTTAGCTCTGGTTTTGGTCTCTACCATCTGCTAATATCTGTCTGTTTAGCTGCTAAATGCTCCACCATGATCACGATCAGTGGATAGAAGGATGGGATGTGTGCGTGGTCAGTGTGGTGACCTACAGCGGGACTTCCCCCCCACTACTTCACACAGTAGAGAGGTGATATAACGGCAGTAAATCAGACCTGAAGCTTCCATCCACCCACCGACAAACAACTCCGTGATGTCGACACAAAAGCAGGAAAAAGAAACTTCCAGTGATGATGTCATTTTGTAGGCAAACCAAACTGGAAACCAGTTCCACCACGACGACCTCCTACTGGAGGTTCCTGCTGGGATTTCTGCTTTACATCAGTTAAGACAATTAGCTGTTAAATTTAAACTGATAAAGCCAATTGTCTTTCTATCTATTTTATTTATTTTATTTATTTATTTTATTTATTTTATTTATTTTATTTATTTTATTTATTTTATTTATTCCCTGACAAAGCTACCTCTTTGTGCTGTACTGCTGCTCAGTGTCTTTATTGTCTGTATTATTTATTTAGTCATGGAGATATAGGTTGGGTGGGGGAGTGCTTATAATATGAAAATGTCCTAAGAAATGTCTCGTAAACTTCATGTTATGAAAGTTGGACACAAATATCAATCAAAAAATTTAATTAGCTGTGATATTCACATATTCTGCATAACATCATGTCCAAAACCCATCTGTATAACCTTAGTATAATATCAAAACGCCCTTGGCACTTGTTCTGATCACTAAAATGATCATATAGAATATCTCAAAAACTAAAGAAATGTGTAAGTAAATAACTTATGGAGTTTTGAGAAATATTTCGTTTAATCTCTACATTTAGAAATATTTTGGATCAATATGTTTTGTGTTTATTTAGTAACATTTCATAAAAAAATGTCAGATTTTTAGTTGCGGTTGTACAGATTCTAAGGTTATTTGAAGACACTCCGAGAAATGACATCACAATAAGCAGAAATACCAGCGTAAGCACTGGTGGAGCATTTCTACGTCAGAGTTTAAAGGGTTAATTTTGGTCCAAATTCAGTTCTTCTAAAGTGTTTGAATTTTTTTACGGAGTTACGGAGACGTGTTGGCCACGATGACAGATTTCTCCACCTGCCAGGTTTATCAATCTGACGGTTAACTGATCACACTGAGAGGACCGTCAACGCAGCTCCACCCTGCTGCTCCTCCAACACAACACACAGCTGTGCAACAGGAAGTGAAGAGCGTTGACACAGCAACACCAACCCTGAAGAGGCATTCCCTCTGAAAGGACTTCTCCTCAGCCAGTGAAAGTGTGTGTGACAACAAAGCTGCATGAAGAATACCTAAATAACCACTGACTGGATGAGCAGTCCCAACAACCAATCAATCAATCAATCAATCAACCAACCAATGACTAAACGGTTGGAGAATTAACAACAGTGGGAGTCAGAAGTTCAAATGAGAGCATCATCAGGTTTTCCTCTCCGTCGTCATGCTCTGCAAAAATGTGGGTTTGCTGCAAAGATAAAGCTGCGGTGAACACAGGTGGTGCGTTCAGAGCGAGCGGTAAAAACCAGTGGATGGCGAGAGATAAAGAGGAGCTGAGCGTCGATGCCTGAACTCATGTGAAACACAATCTGTTCTCATAATTATGACTTTAAGATCTCTTAATCCCAAAGTGTTTTCTCAGAGTTACGAGATGATAAGTCACACTGGTTTTGCAATAACTGGTCACAACTGCAAAATGGAAACTTCTCCATGGAAACACATTTCATTTACAAATTTAAAAAGGCCCAGTCAGACTCGTATTTAAAGGAACAGTGTGAAAGGATCTAGCGGTGAGGTTGCAGATTAAAACTTCTCTCGTGTGCCGAGCGTGTAGGAGAGCTACGGTGGCCGACGTGAAAACGCGAATGAGTGCGTTGGAGAGTGTGTGTAGATGGGAAGTGATTGGTTTACATGATCCTATTTAAACCCATCTAACAGCTGGAGCATTCATTCTTTTTGCAGCAGAAAGCCGAGGCTTCTGTCTTCAGCGTCGTCACGTTGTACGCTCGTGATGACGTCATCACGTTGTACGCTCGTGATGACGTCATCACGTTGTACGCTGGTGATGACGTCATCACATCGTACGCTCGTGATGACGTCATTACGTTACGTTACGTTACGTCTCAAAAACTAAAAAATGTGCACAGTTTAAATAACTTATGGAGCGTTGAGAAATATTTTGTTCAATCCTGTGGATCAATACGGTTTGTGTGTTTATTTGGTAACATTTTATGAAAACACATGTCCAATTTTTGTATTTGTTTTATTTATGAAACAATTTCTGTTCTATTATCAACAAGCTAAAACCTCCCCCCGCTCACTGCTTGACCTCTGACCTCTACTAAAGTAGGGCCAAAGGTTTCACCCTTTTGGAACTAATGGCATTCGTCTAATGAGCACAATCTAGCTTGTTATTATCAAACATTTAGGACTTCTAACCTCCAAAAGGCACAAGTAGCAGTAAGTTAAATAGTTTCAGAGTTCTGCTCCGGGAACGAGGACGGACGGACGGACGGACGGACGGATGGAAGGACAGACACGCGGAGCGCTATATACCCCGACTACGTTGTCGCGGGGGTATCATTATTATGGTTTATTGACATACAAAACTTTGTAGCTGAGGTTGTACACATTTTAGGGAAAAGAAGAATTTGAAGATACTCTGAGAAATGACATCACAATACGCAGAAATACCAGCGGAAGCACTGGTGGAGCATTTCTACTGCAGAGTTTAAAGGGTTAAAGGCTTTTTTCAGGAACTCTTTACTAAATTAAAATATGATGCCAAAGAGGAAGTCAACGTCTCAGTACAGAGAAAACAGATAGAAGCTCAGAGAGCTGCTGTGACCGACTAGAAATGACAGATTCCCGGCTGGCTGGCGTGTTAGTGGTTAGTTTGCCAGCGACAGTCGTAGCCTGCATGATGTCACTGCGTCACCTCTAGAAACAAATATTTAGAGAAGATGAACGCATGAATTTTGCTATTGAAACTTCAGGCTTTGAGCTAAAGGAGAGCTGAATCTCACGGCTACAAGAAAACTATCTCAGCATTACGAGAGCTTTTATCTCGTTTGGAGAAACTGTAGAATTACAGAATTAAAGTATCGCCGATTTCAAACACTTTAAAAATGTGGGTGATTTTATACATAAAGAATAAGAAGATAAAGTGTGTTAAACGTACCTTGTGATCCACGATGGAGCAGACGAGCTCGCGGACGGCCGACAGCGAGTGGTCTCCGGGGTCGAGGGTCACCGTCTCCCGGGTGAGTCCGATCTGAACCAGGAAGGAGACTCCCAGGATGGACCCCCGTGAGTTGGTGGGGCTGGGCGCCGTCTGGCTGCCGTTGGACAGCCGGCTGCAAAGGGTGGCGGGCGGGCTCGGGGACGGCGACGGCGTGGGCGGGGCGGCGTGCTGAGGGAGGACGGGGAAAGACCGCGGCGAGGCCAGTGGCGGCGGCGGCGGTGGAGGTGGCGGAGGCGGGCTGTTGTCGGCCGACATTTTGTCTCTGCTATCTGCGACGTCGTCCGGGCGGGAGAAAGGCGTCGCAAATGAACGACATCCAAAAGACGAGTTTCCGCTGCTCGAGGTTTGTTGGTCAGCCGAGCGTTTCCTGTCTTGTTTCACATTTCTCACCAGTAAAACCAGTAAAGAAGAACGGCTTCCTCTCGCTGACGGGCATCTCAAATGCTATGAATCCTGGGAAATTTTACTTTAAATGAGTTTTATAAGCGTTGGATCCTCAGACCTCCTGCTGGGCGGCGCTGGGAGTCGTGTTGTGAGCCGCCAGGAAACTCTGCACATCTGTAGTTTCTCTTTACTGGTTTCACCGGCAGCATCTGTTGGGAATAAAACACAAGATGTTAAATCATTATTCCCAGAAGTTTATCTCTCCCGATCTATAAAACATATATAGTTTTAATAGAAATGTTGTAATTAGGGCTGTCAATCGATGAAAAATATTTAATTTGCATGATTGCCCGTAGCTAATCACGATCTATCTATCAATCTATAGATATCTATAGATATCTATATATCTATAGATATCTATAGATATCTATAGATATATACCTGTATATAGCTTATATCTGAACACCACTGTGAAGTGACTGATAAACAAACAAATAAGAAAACTAGTTTTGCTCTACTGTTTGTACATAAAGACAATGTCAGTAACAAAATGCAATCATTAAATATTAACTTCATGTCAACTGTCAATAAATATAGACATTTATACACTGTATATATATATATATATAAATTCACTTATATTGTGTACGGTATGTGCATACTGTATATATTTCTTTTTTCACCTCTAATATCTTATTCTATTTTATTTTTTATTTCTTTCAAATAGTTCTCTATTTGTCTCAACAGTCAATAATAATATACATTTTTGTCTATTAACTTATTTGTTTATTTAATTTATTATTATTACTTTATTTTCTTTGTATTAATATTATGCATTTTTTCTATTCTTTTATTATTATTATTATTATTATTATTATTATTATTATTTTTCTCTTTTCTTAATTTTATTTAAATTTTGAATGCTGAAGTTGTTTACCTTAGAGTACTTATTGTGTTCGTCTCTAAGCTCAACTACTGAGTTTATATACAGTAGTAAAATATGAATTCCTTTGCTCAGATTACATAAAAAGTAGAGCTGTGATGTTTGTTTGTCAGCAGGACAGTTTTCCTAAAATTAGATTTTTAAAAATTACGATATATCGCCTTGTTTACAGTATCGCAATATATCACGATATATTAAATCGTTACCTCTGTATCATGATACGTATCGCCAGATTCTTGCGGACACACAGCCCTACTAAAATCTGTGACCTATCTATTAACAATACATCAAATATATCTGTTTTCAAAATCAAAAGAGTCGTACAGTGAGGATGCAAACGTTCACAGAATGAAATATAAAGAATATGTGCAACGTACAGAGATAATAATACAGAATGTGTGTGTTAATGTAATGCATTAATGTAAACATGCAGAGTTTACTCCACCGCTGCACAAACTAAAACTCTGCAAGAAATGACAACAAACTAAAAGCTCAGGTCCAGAATTACCAATGAAATACATAAATAAATATCTTATTTTGGTTAATTACGGTGAATGGACCTATTAGGACTATAAAACAGACAGGAAGGAGCGTCATGTTGTATTGTATATTAAACTAGTTGCAGCTTATCTAGAAGTACTGTACTGTAACACATTCTCATATTCTAGCCAGAGTCCATCCTAAATAATGTTTAGTTCGATAACAAATTAAAATCAATTTGACTCATTATAATGAACATAAATGTGACTTTCTATCCTTTTTTGACCTTTAATACTGTAAACTTACTGTATATTGTTGTAGTCGTATTCTCTATGCTGAAACTAAAACTCTGCAAAAACAAACTAAAAGCTCAGGTAAAATAAATAAACATATTTTCTTATATGTTTCAGGCTAACTTGGATGAATGTGTCCTGTAAGCCTCTATAGTTGATCTATATAGTGTCATGTTATATTATATATTATGAGCATACTTATTTACTTATACTACTATAAGTATAAGATATATAATACTTGTTTTTGTATAACACATTTTGAGGACATTTTAAGACTTTATTTCATTACATTAAAATCCAGATTTGACTCATTATAATGAATATAAATGTGACTTTGTGACCTTTAATACTACTATAAACTACTGTGTTGCTCCTCTGTGTTTACCTGAGAAACAACAGAACTAATGCAACACAAAAACAATAAAAACAACAACAACAATAATCTGATTTTCTTGTCCACTTCTGTATCTGATCACATCTGGATGTTAAAATAACAGTATAACTGTGAACAGTGTGAACATACAGCAACAGGCTTGTTTTTAAAAGGCATGAAAACTTACCTTAAAGGTATTTAAAGGTATTACAACTTAATTTAAAGGTATTTAAAGTTATTTAAAGGATGAAATCTTACCTTAAAGGTATTTAAAGGTGTTTAAAGGTATTTAAATGTATTTAAAGGTCATCTTTACCTCAGCGAACAGGGCGGTTTTTTCTCTTCCATCGGCGAACAGACGGAGAAGAAGAATGTTCGTTAAACTCTCATCCAGCGAACTCGTAGTTTACCGCTTAACGGCTGAATATAACGGTTTAAGTCCTGCTGTACTCGGTCCACCGGTTCCACCGGAACCACCGGGTCCACCGGGAGGAGGAGGAGCCGGTAGTTTGGTAGTTTGAACCGTCAGACTGTTTCTTCTCTTCTCTCCAGAACTTCCCCGGACAGACGGAGAGCTGCTGACCGAGCAGGAGCAGCTTCAGGCGGATCTGATGATCAGAGCGAGACGAACACACAAACTCACCACCGCTCAGCAGAGAGGAGCAGCAGAGAGAGGAGGTCTCACTCTGACGGAGATTATAGGGACCAGACAACTCTTTGAAACCAACAAGCTAGCTAGAGAGAAACACGGCAACCCTTGTGAACATTTGTTCATGTCATTTCATCATGTTAACATTTCATCATGTTAACATTTCAACATGTTATCTTGGAAAGACCACATTGAATTTATCTGTAAAAAGATAAAACGCCGCCTCAGGTCTTTTGGGGCGAGTAAACAAATTCTTCTTTTGTTTTTTAATTCTGTGATTATGAGTGTTCTACAGTATTGTTATACTACATGGTACAAAAGTTTGTCCACTATTTTAAATTCAAAACAGCTCCACCAAATGAAAATCTGCTCAAAGATTGTAGGTCAACCCCTTGAGAATGTCCCTGTGGATTGAGCGTTTCGATACTTTTACATTATTTATATACGACTTAAACCTGCTTTATAATAAAAAAACATGAAAATCTCCCTTTTCTATAATATGGGACTTTTAAAGGGACTGTTTGTAACTTTTTAAGCGTATAAATGTACCGGGTCGGGACATTTGCGCGCTCGCGTGTGGCTGGAGTCTCTGCTCCTCTGCTCCTCTGCTCCTCTGCCTGCCTTCACTCACACACCGTGCTCCTTCTCTCTCTCTCTCTCCACCTCTCACGTGCATGCTGCTCACTCCACACTACAGAAGAGTTAGTTTAGCTCTGAGAATATCTAGTGAATGTTCAGTGGACGTTTGTGCAGAAATAACTGCTGCAGCTCCTCCAGACCAACAGAGGTTTCCCGTGTCTTGTGAAGTGACGGGGCTCCGCAGAGAGAAACGTTATCGTCTCCGACCAAAACTCCGGCGTCTCCCCCGTTCCCTCCGGCCGCGGTCGGGAGGCTGAGGCGGGAAAAGCCAACACTAGGATCAGCATTGATTCATGGAGAGACCTTGGTCTGGTCAGCTAACATTACTGCCAAGCAGCTGAAATATAGAGTGATATTGTGCTTTTAGCTGACGTGTGTCTCCTCACTGTGTTGAGCGATGCTCGTTCATGTCTATGTAGAGCGAACACAAGCGCCAGCAACAGGACGCTGACTTTAGTTGACTTAACGACCACAGGTGAAGCTGTTAACAAGACATTTCTGATTCTTACAAACAGTCCCTTTTAGTGAATGGGATATTATTCACATGATAGCTCTACTGATATTAATCTGTGAGATACTGATAAATCTTTCCCTCAAATTGGTGACTCTTTTATACCTCAGAGTGATTCATCTGTCATACTATAGACAATCTTTGCCTGGTCCCTGCCATTGACTTTCATCAGGTAATTCTGTGGCTCCATCTCCTGGTGGAAAGACTCCATTACCCACAGTGCATTTCAGGGGACTTGACCTCTTTAACTTCTTTAAAATAGAAAATAAAAAATTCTAAATAAATATAAAAATTCTATTAGACATTTAGAATTTATTAAAAAATGTTAACAGACCCCGATCGATTTTTTTTGTTTTTAATAATTTTCTTTTTCTTTCCTTACATTTTATTTGTTGTTTAATTTGTTTTATTTTTATATAATTTTTTATACTGTGAAATATTGAACTTTCCAAACAAAATATTGCGAAAAAAAATCTTAAAAATAATTTAGCCAGAGATGGAAGAAGTATTTAGATCTTTTATTTGAGTAAAAGTATCAATAACAAAGTGAAGTATTATCTTAAAAATATACGTATTATGCAGAAAAGCACCAGAATATATTATATATTATATTATTGGATTATAATTATTGATGCATTAATGTACTTTGTCTGCAGTCTTAATCTATAATAATACATCCTAATTTATTAGTTGATTATATTTTGTGTTATTAATTAATTAATTAATTAAAAGGTACAATATTTCCTTCTGAAATGTAGTGTAGTATAGAAGTATAACGTAGAAAACGGAAATACTCAAATACCTCAAAATTAATGAATCTACTTAGTTACTTTCCACCACTGAATTTATACACACAGTTTTTAATTCCTTGAATAAAATAAAATAAATGTACCTGATTTAATATAAACATTTTATGAAGAGTGTATAACTGGACAAAAACAAAATAAAAACAGAACAGATGTATCATTACAGTAAAGTGTGAGTTTTTATTTTATTATCTCACTACCACTGCAGTACGGCCTCTTCCTGAGCTGCTGTATGTATAATAATAATAATAATTATAATTATATATATTGTTCCCGTTTCAGGCGCCGTTATCTGCATCTATTGTCCGGCGCGGCGCTGCAGCCGGCTCAGAGTAAACACTGAGGCTCGGTTGCTGCGGTGCAACAGGAATCCTGAGGCTCACAGATTTGGCTCTTTATGTTTTCAGAACGACGACGAGAAGAAAAAACATCTCACTTATACCAGAGCACAATGACTACTGAAGGTCAAAGGTCACATGAGGGAAGGAGAGAAGTTAAGCTGCTTCATAAAGTAAAAGACTTTTATTCCCATGGTGCATAATTTACATGGTTATGAATGTAAAAATACCATAGTTGATTAAATATAACCCTGAGCAACAGTATTCAGACCATTTACTTTGGTAAAAGTATTAATACCACACTGTACAAAATACTATGTTACAAGGAAAAGTCCTTAAGTCCTCAAAATGTTATTTAAGTAAAAGTACAAAAGTATTATCATTAATTTACAAAATAAAAGTACTCGCTATGCAGAATTTCAGAATAATATATATTATGTTATTTGATTTAATATTAAAGTAAATATTTATTTTATTTTATTTTATTTAAATTAGATTTAATTATTTTTTTATATTTTAATATATTGTTCAATAAATTATGTTAAATTTAATTATTGATGTATTAAAATCTTCATCACATTAATGTTGCAGTTGGTAAAGCTGGAGCTACTTTTAATGCCTTTATATACTGCTGGGTAGTTTAATCTGTATAATATATCACAATTAATTAGTTTATTTATAGTCTGAATAAATAATCTACATCTGAAAAGTAACTTAAGCTTTAAAATACATATAGTGAAGTAAAAAGTACAGTATTTCCCTCTGAGATGTGGAGTAGAAGTAGAAAGAAGCAGAAAATGGAAATACTCAAGTAAAGAAGAAGTACGTCTTAATGCAAATATTTGTACATATTTTTAATTTTATTACTTACTTATATTTCGTTACATATATTGTGTTTATAGTGCAGTATTATGTACATAATTTACATGTTACATGTCCTTTATTTATGTTTATATAAGAGCAACAATAATGCCCCACTGTACGTCTACTTACAAAACAATACTTGAGTAAATGTACTTAGTTACTCTGCTCCACTACCATCTGGATGGAAATCACATTAAAGTATAATATAACTTGAAACATGTTTAACAGCGTTAACTGGTCCCAGTTCACCCAGTGAGCTCCACCAGTTAGTTACCGGCTCGGTCACATTGTGACGTGAAGGAAACATCTGGAAACATGTAAAATGTGAAACAGAGTTCAACTTGGTGTTAACGGCGTGAGAGCATCCGGAGGTCTCAGCTCCGCAGCGCCTCCTGCTGCCTGGTTACGTTCAGCGATCTCCTGCAGCAGGACGCCGTTGGAGAGTCTCCACTTCCTGTATGTGGGCGCCGCGAGAGACGGGTCGGTCAGGATCTGCTCCAACGCCAGCAGCTCCGACTCTTTGGCCTGAAGGACGGACGGACACACAATGATGTTAATGATCCTCTGATCATTGGTGGAAGTAACTAAGCACTACTTTCTACTTCTACTCCGCTACATCTCAGAGGCAAATGTACTTTTTACTCCACTACATTTATTTGACACTTTATGCATAAATGTACGCTACATTTAGAATATCTTTGCCGTGAGACAGCTATACAATCTATGTTTCTCAACAGCCGTTATCTATACTCTCTCGCCAAAGCCACCAGACTCCACTGAAGAAAACAGTAATTTTACGTCTCAGAACATCGTTAGTTCGGATTCATTAAAGTCACAAAATAACACAAAGAAACTACCCGATGGAAGCAACGATAGACGAGCAACTCCTTCCTTTATACATATAAAACATGTGTATATATGATATGATGCAGTACTACTGTATACTACTAATCCACCCAGTAGTATATAAAGTATAGTATCCGAAATAGGCTCCACATGACGAACTACAACATTAAAATACTCTTACACGTATTCATTAGTCAAATTAATATTCTGTAATAATACAACACTTTCTGCATCATGAGAAATTTTACTTTTGATACTTCATGTACATTTTTCTGATAATACTTCTGTACTTTTACTAGAGTAACATTTTTAATTCAGAATTTTTACTTGCAATGGAGTATTTTTAGACTGTTTTTTCTATTATTTACTGAAGTAAAAGATCGATTAAGATGATTTTTGGTAATAATATAAACATGTTTTATTGATACCTGGGGGGGAATTCATAAGCTACCCATCAGTATGTAACGTTAGCTGCACCTTTACCAGCTGCAACATTAAAGCAGCAATAATTATAATCTAATAATACAAATGTATTATTCTTATATGTGCCATTCTGCATAATGAATACTTTTAAGTATATTTTGATGCTAAAACTTTTGTGCTTTTACTTCAGATCTGAGGATGTGAATACTTCTTCCAGCTCCTGGCTCACCTTCAGCGTGCTGCCGAGGATCCGGAGCAGGTGAAGCTTCTCGTTGACTCCGTCGTTGTGACATCGTCTGACGAACGACGCTCTGAAGTCCCTCCGACTGGACCGTCCGATCGGAGACAAGCTGGCTGCCTTCAGGCGGTTGTAGAGGCACTCCATCTCATCAGGTGGCTTCTCTGGAAAAACAAAGAGAGGAAGAGGCAGTGAGTTAAAGGAACACCCCGCCGATCTATCATTTCACTCTCACAACACCGTCGGACTGGACAGTTTAAAAAAAGAAGAAGAAAGGATAAAAATAGATGCAGCAGAACCAGAAATATCATCTGTTTTATTCAACACATTCTTCTTCCTTGTTGAAAACCTGACGCCTACATTACCCACAATGCAACTCAACCACTGACAGTTCAGTCAGGAGATTCAGGTGTGTTATGACAAGGAAACACTGGGAACGTGAGCGGCGCGGGAATGTCGCGGAACTTCTTGCTTTTTATTTCGGTGCCCGTGTTAACAGGTTATATATTTTAGTTCACGTCCACAGGATCCGTCGTTTCCACGCTTCCCATTCATTGTGTATGTAAGCAGCCGCGCAATGCATTCTGGTAGCGTGGCGGCGCGTTTGAGAGACAGGGCATCACGTCGCCCAGTACTCATTTGCATAAAGTTGAGGTCTAGGCTAGACACTAAAGACTTTATTCTACTATTAAAACATTACGCAGTAGAGCTCCCCAACACCTGGAAACAAACTGATGTGTTTAATGTAGTAACCAGATGTTTACCGTGGACGACCTCCTCTTCTTCTCTTTCCTCGCTGACGTGCAGCAGAGGGACGGACACTCCTCCTCCAGCTCCAGCTCCATCTTCGGGGATGTCCAGCCAGGACAGGCGTTCACTGTCGCCGTCTGACTCTTTTCTTCTTCTTCTTCTTCTGTCTCTACTCAACGTCCCGCCCTCCGAGGTGCTTATTCCTCTTCTGTCCTCACCGGTCGGTGTGGGGTCAATGCAGGTCGACGGCTCGCCGAGAGGCTGAAGGACTTCTCCCTGTGAGAGAGCAGGACGACGGGACGTCTTTAACAGACTGAGAGAGGAGGAGGAGGATCTGAATAAACGTCTTTGTGTCACACTTTGTTACTCACATTTTCAGAATCGGCTGTTTCCTGGTCAGAGTTCAGAGAACAGGAAGTGGACACGCTCTCGTCAGCGTCCTGATCGCTGCCCTCGCTGTAGCACTCTGAACACAGACAGACAGACAGACAGACAGAGAGAGAGGACATAAACAATCATTTACAGTCAGAAATACATCTAAATTTCAGGAGGAAATATGGGAAGAAGATGAAGAATAGTAAGATGTAGAAAGGAGAGAGGAAAGATGGGAAGAGTGAACCATAGTTTAAACTTCAGCACATGTACTTATGTTTATGAATGTGTATTTAGTTGTATTCCTGTGTACATTAATACTCCTGAATGTGTCTGACCTTCCGTGTTGATGGGTTCACACGGCTCTGCTGCTGTTGACAGCTGACTGATCCACCTGCAGACGGACACACGGACTTTAATGCTGCAGCAACGTTCAACATGATGATAACAGCAGTGACTCATCATCTTCACTTCACAGCACAAAACAAGAAGTAGATGAACAAATGAGAAATGATAAGAGGAGGAGAAAGAGGAACCTTCTAAAAACGTTTCCCCACATGGTGAGCTGACGGGGGTTTCTGCATGATGACGCTGCTACATGTACAGTATCTACACATCCTCATAGTCGGCATATTAAAGTTACATACAGTAACTTAGATGGCGGTCGGCGTGCTCCCAGTTTGGAGAAGCAGACAGGAAGCTAAGCAATGTACTGCTTAAGACGCCACGTTAGTTCAGATCAGAAAGTCACACAATAACACAAACTAACCAACCGATGGATGCAGCGGTAGACCAGCTACTCCTGTTCTGAGAGGGAAAATTACTGTTTTTATGAATGGAGTCTGGTGACTTTGAAGAGAGCGTTATAATGGCTTCAGTTCCCCGTCAGAAAGGGCTGTCTGACGGCGAGGTAAAGGGCCGTCTGACGGCGAGGTAATGGGCCGTCTGACGGCGAGGTAAAGGGCCGTCTGACGGCGAGGTAAAGGGCCGTCTGACGGTGAGGTAAAGGGCCGTCTGACGGCGAGGTAAAGGGCCGTCTGACGGCGAGGTAATGGGCCGTCTGACGGCGAGGTAAAGGGCCGTCTGACGGCGAGGTAAAGGGCCGTCTGACGGCGAGGTAAAGGGCCGTCTGACGGCGAGGTAATGGGCCGTCTGACGGCGAGGTAATGGGCCGTCTGACGGCGAGGTAAAGGGCCGTCTGCGCAGGTAAAGGGCCGTCTGACGGCGAGGTAAAGGGCCGTCTGACGGCGAGGTAAAGGGCCGTCTGACGGCGAGGTAAAGGGCCGTCTGACGGCGAGGTAAAGGGCCGTCTGACGGCGAGGTAATGGGCCGTCTGACGGCGAGGTAAAGGGCCGTCTGACGGCGAGGTAATGGGCCGTCTGACGGCGAGGTAATGGGCCGTCTGACGGCGAGGTAAAGGGCCGTCTGACGGCGAGGTAAAGGGCCGTCTGACGGCGAGGTAAAGGGCCGTCTGACGGCGAGGTAAAGGGCCGTCTGACGGCGAGGTAAAGGGCCGTCTGACGGCGAGGTAATGGGCCGTCTGACGGCGAGGTAAAGGGCCGTCTGACGGCGAGGTAAAGGGCCGTCTGACGGCGAGGTAAAGGGCCGTCTGACGGCGAGGTAAAGGGCCGTCTGACGGCGAGGTAATGGGCCGTCTGACGGCGAGGTAAAGGGCCGTCTGACGGCGAGGTAATGGGCCGTCTGACGGCGAGGTAATGGGCCGTCTGACGGCGAGGTAAAGGGCCGTCTGACGGCGAGGTAAAGGGCCGTCTGACGGCGAGGTAAAGGGCCGTCTGACGGCGAGGTAAAGGGCCGTCTGACGGCGAGGTAAAGGGCCGTCTGACGGCGAGGTAAAGGGCCGTCTGACGGCGAGGTAAAGGGCCGTCTGACGGCGAGGTAAAGGGCCGTCTGACGGCGAGGTAAAGGGCCGTCTGACGGCGAGGTAAAGGGCCGTCTGACGGCGAGCCCTTTCTAGCGGGGAACTGAAGCTGTTATATCGCTGTCTTCAAAGCCACCAGACTCCATTCACAAAAACAGTTATTTTAAAACGTGACACGGACCCGCCGCTTTCAGTTAGCTATAGATGTTCATGTTCCTCAGAGGATCAATCCCAACAATGGTGTTTACCCCCTTGACCTTTCCTCTAGCGCCATCAACAGCCCAAAACGTTGTACTTGTACATTAAAAATTTGGAATCCATTCAATAGTTGTTGAGATATTTCAGTCTAAAATATTAGTTTGAATAATAAAAATGGCCTTTTCTACCTCGGGTACAAATCCTCCCAGCGTTACTAAGAATAAGATCAAATGAAACATACTCACTTGTTCATGTCTGTGAAGCTCTCTGCAGCGATGAAGATAGTCACAACCAGAGGATGACTGGCTGTTATGGCACTGAAACGCAACACAGAGGTTAATAACCAGGATAAAGATCAACAGCAGTTTCAGACTGACCTCAGACAGACGACTATCACTGCTGCTGGTTTCTGATTTGCTGCTCAGAGAAACTAACTAACACGTTGTTCTGTTTCTTCTTACTGTTTCTTCTTGCTCTGTTTGGCCGGTTCAATGGTGAAACCGGACAAGTTGATGAATCCTTCAGCTTTCACCGCCTGCAGAGGACAGAGATACTGTAACACCTCAGAGACGCAAACAGTTCAACAAAACAGTCTAACACACAGTTAAAGCTCCAGTTCCTGTGAGATCGACGTCGACTCTCTGTGGTTTCAGCCTCATCTTTGATGTTTGGTCTACAGTTTCTTTCTCATTGGTCTTATTGTTGTTATTTTTGTTGTAACTTGAATTTAATCAAGATCAGGATCTGTTATTCAACCTGAGAATAAGAACTATTTACAAGACACCATATAGTTACTTAAAAACAACAACAAACAAACCTTAAACTTAAAAACTTAAACAGAAAAAACTTAAACTCAACTTAAAAACTTAAACTTGGCACTTAAACTTAAAAAACATGAACTTTAATAAACAACAACTTAACTTAAAAAACAACTTAAAATTAACTTTAAAAAAATCTAAAAACTTAAACTTAAAAAAAACGTTAAAAAACCCCCAAAACAAACAATCTTAAATTTAAAAATACAACTTAAACATAACTTAAAAAACAAATTAAATGCAAAATTTAAAAATCATAAACTTAAGAAAAAAAATGAAACTCAACTTTAAAAAAAAACGTAACTTAAAAAACAACATAAACTTAACTTAAAAAACTTACTTAAACTTAAAACAACTTAAACTCAATTTAAACTTAACTTAACTTATATATGAAAGTTTACTACATGATCAGTTGCCATAACGACCTCCAGATTATGGGGTTCTATGGAGAACCAGCCTGGCTGTGGCTCACCATCTTGTCGGTGTACCAGTACAGAGAACTCTTCGTCAGGACGAACCAGTATCTCTTCCATTTGCTTCCCAGGAAGCTGCGTCCCTCCTTCCTGCGGAGCAGCCAGCCCTGACAGTCCACCACGCCCAGATCTTTGACCGAGACCCGCCGCCGACTCATGGCTGCGGTCGATCCTGTAGGGGATGAGAGAGGACGGAAGGTCACGTGTAATAATCAAGTATCATAATCAGTCAGAACTCAGTCAAATCTGAGCACACATACATGAAACACATAATTTTAGATTCAGGGTGACTTACACTTCCTGAATATATCATTATCTCAATAAGCATCCATAAATCCACTTAGAGATCACAGATCAAAGACGCTCCTTATTACTCCAGAACTTGCCTGAGAATCTTCAGGTTTAGAAGTTTTCTTCAGTATCGCAGTAATCCAGTGATAGTTGTGTGTACATCTATGGCTTCATTACAAACATAAACTGTTAATAGATTATCCGGCATACTTTTAATGATGCCAAAATGTAAACAACTATAGTCTAAACCAGTTGTAGCCCTCAGTGTAATCCATAGCAACATTATACTTCCTGTTTACATCCCCCAAAGCATCAAGGGAACTGTAGTTGGGAAACGTAAAGCATGATTCTTATCCCAAAAGCAATTTAATTTCAGTTGTATTTAAAGTTAGTCAAGAACTAGACAGCTTCGTGCAAAAGGATGAAATGAAACGTAAATCTGAAATAGTCAAAGTCAAGGTCCATTTAGTAGCTGCTCTGGAGCTTTCGATTAGATCTCATCTTCCTCCTCAGCCTGTCAGCCAACATGGTTGAGAAGTCCTTCAAACACTACTGTTTTCTCTAACTATACTTTTAGTTTATGGTTTCATTTGTCCATGTTTTTAAATATACTAAGATGTGAGGGGGATAATAGACTTTTGTTTGCTCAAAATATAAAATTAACATTCAACATTTCTTTGTAGAAACAAGTCCCCTGTTCCTCTGGATGATGCAAACTGTACTACCTATAATGAAAGTGACATTTCATATTCACTCAGAGAATAGACCTTAAAAAGGAGGTCTTACCTGCAGCAGTCTGGACGTCCAGCCGTTCGGTGTGTTGGTTCGCAGCAGATTGACGCTCAGCAGAGGAGGAAGCTGCTGACTGTGAGAGTTCATACAGAAACAGACCACAGAGTGAAAATCACCCCTCACATATAAAAGCATATACCCACACCGTCCTTCCTGTTTCACATGTTCTTCACTATGACCCTTCTGTTTCTCAGAGGCTCTCCGTCTGCACACCAGCTTCCTCTTTGTTCTATAGAAATTAAAACATTTCTGCAGAGATACTGTCGTTCCATGCGACACTTTGTTTTATTTGGTTTCGGTATGTTCGACTCAGTGGCTGTTTGATCTCACGCAAGCTGCCTCTGTCTGTCTGTCTGCAGCCAACAGCAGCTTCACATATCATGCACTAAAAGCTGTTCTTGCATGCAGATTTGATTGGTTTGACTATTTTATGTCACAACTTTGGAGCCACAGCAAAAAAGGAATCTCTTTGGTTTTTGGTTTTTGGTTCATGGTCACATTCTGCACCAGACTTCATTTAAAATATGTTAGTTTTAGGTAAGGCATGGGGGATTTTACTATAATTACAATGATTAAGAGGTTACTGTTAAGTTCAAATCTCACTGCAGGTCTGGAGAAGAACAATTAATTTTAGTAAATGTAAATCAGTTTGTCTGAAAATATAAAAGTTATTGTTTTGACAACTTATGTTAATTTTTTGTTTTACTTACAGTCGTTGACATTGTCCTCCAGGTGGTGCCATCAGCCCTGATGAATGTAGATAATAGATCCTGTGACTCCTGTGACATGTTGACCTGTGTTGACCTGAAACACATGAACACGCCTCCACGGCTGCAGAAAAATGTGATTATTCTTATTGATTATTATATCGTAAACTTAAAACCTTCCTATTCAGCCAGGCCTTTGATTATGAATAGTTATTATTTGATTATTTTATTCACTTATTTTATTATATTTAAGTTGTATGATTTTATTTTATTGTTATTTTTATTAATCACATATTTTATTGTATTTAAGCTGTATAATTTTATAAATTTTTTTTGTTATTTTATTAATCACTTATTTTATTGTATTTAAGTTATGAAATTGTATTATATTTTATTAATCACATGTTATTATATTTAAGTTGTAAAATTGTATTCTATTTTATTGTTATTTTATTAAACACTTATTTTATTTTTTTGAATTACGGAGCAGGAAGTCAATTTTCTGCTGATGTGACCTCTGACCCCTAGCTGTGTTTCTACACTGGTCATAAAATAGTCCAGGATAACGGACTCCAAACCAAAATCTGAACATTTTATCGCTACTATAAGAAGGCAATTAAAATTTATTATGTGTTTTTATAACTTTATTATGGACCGATGAGAATTTATTCTGAATGTTTATTACTTTTTCTTTATATAGATGGATATATATTTTTTTATTATTTATTTGATTTAGTTCTTTATTTTATAAATGTACCCCTGACATGATCAGGGTTTGTATGTATATTCTGTTAATGTATTTATATTTTCTAAAATAAATAAATAAATAAAGAGTCCATGTTTGATATTCATGCATTTAGAGAGCGGTCACACATGCATGAATGCAGGCGAGCGACCATCACCTGACGAGGCGATATTCGCCTGAAAGTTCACCAAAGTTAAACTGAACTTCGAATAAAAAGACGCGAATTTGCTTCGCTACTGGAAGCGAATGTTTTTCTTCTCTTCGCTCGCATAGAATGGAAGTGGACGGGAGGCGAAACGTTAACTTCGTGCATATGTGACCGCGCCTGAAACACCGTGAAAACTAGAACTAAACACACACAAACAGAAGAGTTTAAACAACAAAACAACAAAGAACAAATACTCCGTCTCTTATTTCCTTATAAACCAAGTCTAACTGTACTTAAATAAGGTCAATTAATCACTTATTACCGTGTTCGCCTGGCAGAACAGCAGGAGAATGTTTAGGTACGCGTCACACGGTCACCCGACAACAACAAAAACATCATCATGCATAAAACAAAAATAAAACATTAAAGACTTTAACTCACAAAAAAATACACGAAACTACAGTAAACATGATGTGTTATAAGTGCATAAAATAAAAATAAAATAAAAAATATGTTGCACATTATTAACTTCTGGTGTTGTCATGGCAACGTGTGTACAGCGGTCATATCAGCTTCAGGTCCAGCCTGGGTCAAAGTTAGAAAGGGAGTTTATATAAAGGGAAGCGTCTCAGGCGTCACTTCTCTGTTCGCTCTACCTCCTTTAAGAAGCAGCAGAGTCTCAATAAACAGAAAGAGAAACCATGAAGCTCCGTTTACATCACTCTTTATTTATAACAGCTGTGTTATTATTCTGTGTTGCTGCAGAAAACCTTAAAGGTGAGTTCAACCAGGACACGACTACTTTATTTACTCAGTAACATTCAGCATGCAACGGGTTTTAGATGTAGATCTGACAGCTCTGTTAGTCTGAATAGTAATATAGGTTTTAATAGTTATATGTTGTTTAAATGTAGTTCTTATGGGACTGAATGTGTTGTTAACTTGATGTTACCTGTTACCTGAGGTGATCTTTTACCTCCTGCCTGTATGTAGGTAAAAGATCACCTCAGATCACCCGGAGTGTGTCTAAAGGTGAAACTCCTCCCAAAGATCAGATACATGTTATAAAGACTAATCATTTATTTTGCTGACCTCATGCTGATGCAGGATCAAAGGTGTAAAACTACAATGGAGCATTGTGATGTTATTTCTATTTCCTTTATATTTAACAGACAGTTCTTTAAAGGTCCCATATTGTAGAAAGTAATGCAGACAAGTAATAAATTGCGATGTATCTTATCGGAATACGTTTAAAATTGCAATAAGAACGTATCGTGACTTAAGCATCGTGATAATATCGTATCGTAGGGCGTCCGGTGATTCCCTGCAACATACGGAGGAATTATATTTGTTACTCAGCTATAATATATATTTTGTCCTCGTTAAATTGAGCTGATAAACTGCATTACGTTATGATTTTGATTCCACCCTGACAGCACCTGACGTCCACACGAAGCTGGGCAGCCTGAGAGGTCAGTATGTGAGTGTAAAGGGGAAGGAGACCGGCGTCCACTCCTACCTGGGCGTCCCGTTCGCTAAGCCCCCCGTGGGTCCGGCTCTGAGACTGGCTGCCCCCCAGCCTGTAGAGGCGTGGAAGGGAGTGAGAGACGCCACCCGGCAGCCAAACATGTGAGGCCTTCGTATACTCCAGCTGTTATATACCGCACCATGTCCGATACTCACTGAGAGAACATGTCTCTGTTTCAGGTGTGTTCAGCACAGACAGGTTTCTATAGATATGCTGGAGCAGTTCGGTGAACTGGTGGTAGACCTGCCCGACATATCAGAGGACTGCCTTTACCTCAACGTTCACACTCCTGCAAACAGAGCTCACGATGCCAAGCTGCCAGTAAGTCGTAGTGCCGGTAAAACCTGACGTAGGTTTCTGCATGATGACGTCGCTACATGTACAGAATACTGTACATACAACCCCACTTTAAAAAATCCGAACTAACTCTTTCACTTATTTCCACTTAGCAGAGCTAACGTTGACTCAGCCAGTGCTAGCGTTCACATTATTCATAACCTTATTGATTAGCTCCGATTAGCTTACTTTGTTAACCTACGTCACTGATCTCTGCTAACGGGTGAGTGGGAGTTTCCATTAGGAACGTCTTTGTGTGATGTTTTATGTAGTTTGAGGTTTTCATGAGCTCAGACAGAATAAAGTGAAGATGTGATGGAGGTCTTTCATTACCTCAGGTCATGGTCTGGATCCACGGCGGAGGGTTTGCGATGGGGTCAGCATCGATGTATGACGGCTCCGCCCTGGCTGCTTACCAGGATGTGGTTGTGGTTGTGATCCAGTACCGCTTGGGACTTCTGGGCTTTCTCAGGTAAAAAAGACTCAAATCACGCACCCCATTCGCTGTTATCAGGCCATTAAATAGGTGTTGTCTGTCGCTATAAGCACCATAGATGTGGGTCATTACGGGGCCTACTACACCTACTATGTTGTAAAAGTGAAAGCGAAACTTAAAAGCAACACGTTCTAACATGTAAAACTAAATGAAACGTCACGTTTTGGTTTCACTTCTTTAGGTTCAGGCAACAAAAACACTTAGTTAGGTTTAGGTAAATGTTTTGGCCTAAAATAACTACGTTTGAAAAGTGAAAGTGAAACTTGTGAATACAACCCATCCATTGTCCTCGACCTCCACCGCATATGGAGTTTCACGCCGTCTATACCACAGCGCCTGACTTCCGCTTCTGCTACTGACATAATTACTACGGTCACTATAGGTCGCTGTCGTCTTCTTTTATTCCTTCTTTCGGTGATCGACCATGTGAATAGATGATAAAACCTACTACTGGGTGTAGTAGGCCCCTACTGACCCACATCTATGAGGCTTATAGACCCCTTTTCTGTTAGTAAACATGAGGACGTATTTTGTGGGCGGAGTGGAGGCAGAATCTTTTAACAATGGCTGAAGAAAATTCTAGTTTCTCTCAACATGTGCTGTCACTCACTCTCCAGGATCACCAGTGGTAGTTGAGAAAGTTAACATTAACCAACGGGACCAGATTTGCCAACGGCAGCGCTGTAAAGATAAATTGAGGGCTCGTCCGGGATGCCTACATGAGCTTTCCCTGATATTACCTCTCTGGGTCAACTGTGCACAGCCAGAGACCAGGTCCTGGAGGCTCCTCTGTTGGTTCCTTTGTGCTGGATTCAAAGGTGCTGCTGTGCTCAACGCGTGGCCTTTTGACAGGGGTTGACGTGAGGAATGGTAGTTGGGGGTTGGCGCCAATATTGTTCATGGAGCAGCCCAAGAGGTTGAATCGCTAACGTTAAACACCTATTTAATATTCAACAGTCTAATCAGCTGAATCACTAAGCACAGTTAGAATGAACATACTGTGATTATATTCTACTCCTTTGGATTTGATCTGTGCCACATGTGTTCAAAAATGTAAAACTGGGTAACTTCCATCCAGCACTGGAGATGAGCACATGTCGGGGAACTTTGGCCTGCTGGACCAGGTTCAAGCTCTGAGGTGGATCCAGCAGCACATCCACAACTTTGGAGGAGACCCAGGTTTAGTGACCATCTTTGGGGAGTCTGCTGGCGGAGTGAGCGTATCCCTTCTGGTAACGATCAATCTGCAGATAAAGCACTTTAAATAAAGTATTGCACAGTTATATCACTGCAAAGTCACTGCTGTCCACAGAAGCTCTAATTCTTTGTGTTGCTTGAATCAACAGCTTCTGTCTCCGTTGTCTGACGGCCTGTTCCACCACGCTATTGCTGAGAGTGGCACTGCTGCAATGGATGTACTCATTGTAAATGATCCTCTACCCATAACGCAGGTTATTACTTTTTAATTCTTCAGTGCACAACATTGAGAGTATCACAACACCATATATTTGTTTTTCTAAATTGTTGAGATGAATCCCACATATCTCTCCTCAGGTGGTAGCAAATATATCCGGCTGCAGCCTTGAGAGCACGCAGAAGATCGCTGACTGCATGAGAAACGTCAATATTAACACTATTGTGGATATGGGACAGGTGAGATATTGTATGCAAAACCAGAGGTGTGGACTCGAGTCACAAACTTTAGACTCGACTTAACAAAATGAAAAAAGACTTACTTATTTAAAAAGTCAAGCAATTCATTTCCTGAATCAACTAACGTGAACACTATTCATTTCTAGCAAGTCGACACTTAATTCCCCAGATCCACTTTGTTTGAACCAATCAGAGGCAAAGACAGCATCCAATCAGGTTGCAGTTACTGAGCGCCAATTAGAAAAAATTATAACAAAGATATTGCAGCATGCAAAATGTGCAGGTCGAAAATGACTGATGGCATTATATTTGGTGACGGGCGCATTATGACTTGTTTAGGACTTGAACTCAAAGTTTAGGACTTGGGACTTGACTTGGGACTTTGGTACAAAGACTTGTTGCACGTCTATGAAATGCTCACTTGTATATATTTACGTTGTCTTTAACGTTTCTTTTCACACTTTTCTCTCTTCAGGGTGAATATTTGAGAATATCTGTAAATATTGACGGACTCTTCCTGACGAAACCGGTGAACGAGTTGTTCCACAAACATCAACTACTCAAAGTCCCGTATCTGACCGGCATCAATAATCATGAAGGCGGCTGGATGCTTACTGCTGTACGTGTGAATACTGCTGAAATGTATGTGACTGAAGTTTAGTTCTTGTTCATGTCTGAACTGTTCATCGTCTTCCTTCAGTTCTTTGCTCCTGCGAACTGGACCGAGGGAATGGACCGGGAGCACGTCGTGAACATGCTGTACATGTTCTACCCTAACGTAAGGCCGACAGTGCTGAACATCACTCATCACTCTGCCACATCATGTTCACACTTATCTGACCATGTGTTGCTCATCCTCTCCAGCCTGAAGATGCGATCCTCAGAGATCTGGTGTTAGAAGAATATATCGGAACCGGTGAGGATCGTCTGAAAAACAGAGACGGGTTCACTGAGGTGATCGGAGACATGATGTTCTTCATCCCAGCCATTAGGGCTGCTAACGCCCACAGAGGTATCTTATTTACACAACATTATACAAATCTATTTAAGAGCCATTGTTATATCGAGATGTAACGAGATAGTTCTGTTCGTCCACGACTAGATGCAGGTGCTCCTGTGTACCTGTACGAGTTCCAGCATTCTCTCAAATTACTGCAGAAGAAAAGGCCGAGCTTTGTTCGGAGTGACCACGGAGATGAAGTATTTTCAGTGTTAGGACTCTGCTTCACAACTACCCATGTCAAATTAGGCAGTAAGTGCAATATAAAAAGCACTAGTTCAACAGACCACCAGAGATCTGGGTTTTCTCTGCGTTTTACAAGATTACCTTTATTTTAGATGCATGCAATGAAGAGGAGGAACAGATGGGCAGAACCATGATGAGCTACTGGGGCAACTTTGCTCGCACAGGGTAGGAACTCAAGTTATTATACCATAGGCTGTATATAAAGATGGACGACATGACAGCTCCCCCTGGTGGCTGGCTGCAGTATAGCTCATAAACCCCGCCCCTCCATGTTAGCGGATGGGACATGGGTCAAACTAAAAAGTCAAAGTACACGTCAGATACATTTTTCCCAAAGATGGTTTCTGTAATTTTAGGTATTTGTTATCACGCTGATGTTTGTTCAAGTGTTCATTTTTCTGATAAATTTGGTTTTAATAGAGAACTGCAGGGATGACGTATTTTTGTAGACAAAAACCCCAATGGGATTGTTCCATTGGGTTTTGGATTATTGCAGAAAATAAAATGACGTCAAAGCCTCAAGATGGCAGCTCCTGTATCCGGGATATTTTGGTTTCACTTTTGTTTAGTGGGAGGAAGTGGAGACGCGTCATCCATCTTTATATTATACACATGGAGATAAGACTGGGTTATGATTTATAACTGTGTGTGTAGGAGTCCTAATGGGGACAGCCTGGTCCACTGGCCAAAGTACGGAGCAGAAGGAGACTACCTGTCTATAGATTCAAAGGAGCAGATGACGGGTCAGCACCTGAAGAAGGACCGGTTCGTCCTCGTCACTCAGACTCTACCGGAGAAGAGCCGACAACACATGGAGAAGGCGGAGCGCAACGAGCTGTAAAACAATCACCTCGCCTTTCTCCTTTTTATTGATTCCATCTTTAACCAAAAAACAAGTCAGTCAAAAATGTATGTGATGATGATAATAATAATTTAACAAATTGAAGTACTTTTGTAATACTTTTTGTAGCCTATACAAAGCAGGAGATCTTTTCAAAATGTGTCTTTAGAAGATTTTCAAATCCTACAGCTGAACTTAAAAATCTGTGTATGATGTGGCGAGTCAAAACTTAGAGTCGGGTGAATACCATGTAAGGGATAATGTACAGCGAGCCAGTCATTGTTGTGAAATATCTCCCAATCTGGGGGGTCCCCAGGTCGGGAACCAGTGCCTTAAGTCATGATACTTCTACTGTGTTTGCCCACATATTTAATATCTCCTTAATAATCTGGATTCAAATATGAAATAAAAATCCTCTGAAGCTGTTGTGTGAAACGCTTGTGTGGTATTAAAGGTTTACAAGCATGTTATCTGTATGAAATATAATCTTATAGCAACTTGTAATCTTTAAAGAACCAGTGTGTAACAATTGGGGGGTCTATTGGCAGAAATGGAACATAATATTAATGAGCATATTTTCTTTAGTCTATAATCACCAGCGGTATATCATATTCAGCAAGTCCTCTTCACGGTTGCAAACGACAATTTTGGGGCTCGTCCGGGATGCCTACATGAGCTTTCCCTGATATTACCTCTCTGGGTCAACTGTGCACAGCCAGAGACCAGGTCCTGGAGGCTCCTCTGTTGGTTCCTTTGTGCTGGATTCAAAGGTGCTGCTGTGCTCAATGCGTGGCCTTTTGACAGGGGTTGACGTGAGGAATGGTAGTTGGGGGTTGGCGCCAACATTGTTCATGGAGCAGCCCAAGAGGTTGAATCGCTAACGTTAAACAACGTACAAATAAAAGATGCACAACTGTAAGACACGTGGCAGGTGGATAATGGAAAGCTATTGCTAACGTTATAACAACAAACCCTTTGAATATTGCATGTAAGCCAAGTAGCCTACATTATTTTTAAGTTAGCCTAAAGCTACTTACTCTTAAAGTAGGAGAGGCCCTGATGGTCAGGGAGAGAGAGACAAGATCCATCGTACGCTCTGTGAAGCAGTCTGCTGTAAAATGCCTTAGCCATAATCTGAAGCTGTCACAGATACCAAAGTGAATAAATTCAAACCAGAGGACCCATAACTTAGTTATATTGGGCGAAATGGAACAAAGTTTGAGGTTGTGAACACCCAAAGACACGCCAACGTACCATACTGTTGCTAGATCATACGGGAAACCAACACCATATTCCTCAGTCCTATTATGCGATACGTGCAATACGTTATTACAAATAATATTTAAACAAGCTATGAGTAAAAACATAAATGAATGGCATACCTTGACGCTTCGCTAAGTCCCGCCCCTTGTACGCAGACTGGCCAATGATAGTGTAGCATCAGTCAGCTCCGACTGGCTCTGCTTCAATCGTTTCAGATGTTCGTCATTTTCAGGCTGGTCATGGTTAAATATTTACACGTCGTGTACATGCATCTTTCAGTAAACACTAGATTTCTCTAGTCCTTTATCAACATTAGTGTACTTGATGGAAAGCTGAAATCTTTCAAAATAAATTGCACTTTATTTTTTATATTTTTCACAAGTTACAAAGCATCACAGAGGCATCATACTGCAGAGCTCTGGAACAAATGAAGAATGAAACCAGTTAAACTAAGAGACTCTTACAAAATACTTAACAGGACAAAACTGACTCTTATTTGCATGTAGTTTGGCAAAACAAACAGGATCGTCAAAAATGTAGAAATCTGGAAAAACATTAAATTGATGAATTTTCCCCTTAAAGTGAGACTGTAACTTTCGCTGTACAGCGACAATTGTGGCCACAAGTGGTAATTACAGGATGATAACATGATGTATTTTCCTACATTTCCCATGATTCCTTTCAGCCATCTTTAGGTGACCCAACTGAAAGCCAAATGGGATCATATGCAGAAAATAAAATCAGGAAACTGAGTAGTTATGGTAACGTAAAGTAACGGTGTTTTAGTGCTTATAAATTAAACTTTTTATTTGTAAAATGAAGAATTTTATATTTCTTCTAAAACTTACATCGTCTCACTTTAAATAGAAATGTTATGTTCAGAAACCAAAAATCAGATATTAGAGAAATAGTTTTTTTTTTCACTTATTTGCACATTTGTATCCAGTAAAGAACCTGCAAGGTCGCCTCTGAGATATTTACAGTTTCACTTACTTGATAATCTTTAGCTTTCGTAGCTCTTGCATAATGTTTGTTAGTATTAAGGCACCGAACATGAACCAGAAACACTCTTTACAAAAGAAAAAGACCTTTGAGGAAACTTAAGGAGCTCCTCGGATTGTAAACATCAGAGGATCCCAAACGGTTCCCTGAGGAACTCCATCAGAACGGTTTTCATAATGGTACATGAAGAAACCTCAAACACACTGGAGTTCTTCAGAGAACATTTAGAGGAACCACTGAGGTTGTTATTATGCTGGATCCAAGTCACACGAGTAAAGCCAGGCGAAAATTGACTTGGCTCTTGGTGTGAACACAGTGTTAGAGTGCAGTAAGCCTCACCTGAAATACTTAACATCAGTTAGTTTTACCTGAAATTTTAAGCAGCTTCCAGCATCAAAGTATCTGTAAGTCAAACGACGGCAGCAGCAGTTTTCAGAACGAACTCAAGTGCAGGTTTGAGATTTAACATTTAAGGTAAAATCTCTAAAAGAACAACACAACGTTTTGGAATTTAACACTTAAATTTCACTCTAAAACTAAAATATCAGCAAAATCAGAGAACATTTTCTCTTCAGCTTGAACTGCGAGGGTTCATGAGTTCTTCAGTTTGAGTCCATCAAAACAATTTAACTCAGATTTTATACAATTTTTATACTATGAACTGTTACAGGAGGACATCTTTTAGTTTTTTATATACAATGGCTGCATCCGAAATCTCATACTGTGTACTAAATACCCTATATGTGTACTATTGTTCAGTATACTTTTGTGTGAATAAACAGGCGCTGAGCAGTAATTTACGTCGTCACCTCCTGAGAGCCTCCTCGCCGGTTGGAGACAAGTAACCATGGTAACCCGTGCCAACATCATGTGATCAAAACAAGGATTGTGAGAATCAAAGTCTGAATTAATTTAAAATATAAATTACGCCTAGCAATGTGAAATCTTATACTTACAGTTAAATCAAAGAGTTATTGATGTTACAGAGCTGTCGGTCAACGTCTGTTATGAACGTCGTCGTCACTACCGCATCGCATTGTGGGATATTTATGCCGCCGTAGTCTCCAGCGTTGCATACTGTAATATTTCACCAGAAATAGTATGTAATTCGCGAACTATTGGTTTAATATTAAGGTTTCGGACATACTAAAATATCTCACATACTGTTTTAGCCTAATAAAGAGCATGTTAGTATGACATTTCGGACGCAACCTTTAATTTTAAGACTGCTTTCTTAAAAATGCACGCAAGTCATAAAAACCCTGATGGTAAACATTTTATCAATGATGTTATTTACCATGCTTCCTTTGACTGCTAAGGCATTTTGTTACTGTATTTTTAAAACTATCATTAAATCATTTCTCCTCAAAAACAAGTTTATATTGTAATTAATGTTGTAACAAGACTTTTGTGAAGTGTCAGAAATATTGAGTAACAACGTTGAGTATTTCTTTCTTGTATTTTTACCTTCTCTTAAAGTGAAAAGCACATCTCTGCAGTGATAAAATAAAAACATATTTACAGATAAAGATACGAGAGGCACCAGCGGCTCCTGAGACTCGACGCAGCAGCTCTGATGTTTAGAAATGCTTCATCATTTTTAAACTAGAAATACACTGAAGTTTGATTATTTGCTCTGTGAATCTGAACTTGTCAGGTGAATGTCAAGGCCTTCAATAGTTTAGATTTACTGATTCTATTTCTGTTTATTGATTCTTGTCGTATAAACTTGAGCTAAAGACGGCAAAATCTGTTGAAAACAAAAACCAGCATCATTTTCAGCAGATTCAGGCTGCCGTACACAGACATTATGAGGTATATTTGAGGGGTTAAAAGGCCCAAAATAACAAAAGTAGAACTATTTTCTGTTTCCATAAACAAGCTGAATGTTTTCCAACTGTTTTCCCTGAGTCTTACGTCCTGTATGGAAGCTCAGCAGGTCCAAACTTTATTTTTTATATTAGAAACTGGTTCAAAGTCAGAACTGGTTTGGATATTTTAATAAAGTGTTACCAACTATTTTTAGTTAAGTGCACAATTTGGATGTTTTACTTTTGTAAACTCAGCATCACTGATGGATGTGTAACCTGACCACACAGAGTTCACCTGGTGCCAAGTTCAACCACTGGAGGTCAGCAAACACAACATCTTCAAAGTTTGTTCTTTAGAAGTAGAAAATGTGAGTAAACAGGTGTCAGAGTGGGAGAGATGATCGGCTCCACCGGCCAAACAGAGCTACAATTTAATAAAATGTTCTATTATAAATTATTTTAATGGGAAATTAAACTGACAAGCATCAACATGGAATCTCTAGTAAGATGTTCATGGTGATAACTGACATGAAAAAGAAGAGCTGTGACTAACCTGTCCTGGTCAGAAAAACGACTGACTGCTGCTCTGTGATGTCTTTTTCTTCTTTGCTTTGACTTTTTAAAATCTCCTCCACCATAAAATCTTTGTATCATGTCTGCTGGATTTCACTGTTAAAACTATTTGCTGAAGGCTTTGAGCTTTTAAAAAGCATCCTGAGGATCAGGCTGAGAGTCGAGGACCTCCTGTAGGAGCCACATGATGAGCAGAATGTGTCATGTCTGATAAAACGTGTGTTGAGACGTCCGTCAGTGGCTGAGCAGCCGGAGACGAGCCAGCCAGCCTCCGAGCAGCGACGTCGACGGTTTCGTTACAGGCAGAGGAGGAGAAACAGCGGCAGAGGAGGAGGAGGCGGCAGGCTTCTTGGACGCTGCTTCCTGGTAAGGGATGGTGGCGCTGTTGTGCAGGTTGGCGTTGATGAAGCACTGGCTGCCTCTGATGTGGTCGACGCCGCGGACAGACGGGTGTCCTCGGTACGGCAGAGGGAAACACGGCTCCTCCTCCGTGATGGTGCTGATTCCCTCGTTACTCAGATATCTGTGCAGGATGTCCTGACCTGTTCAGGAGACCAGACGGGAGCAATGAGGAAACAACGAGGAAACAACGAGGAAACAATGAGGAAACAATGAAGAAAAAACGAGGAAACAACGAGGAGGAAACAACAAGTAAAGAACGAGTAAACAATGAGGAAACAATGAGGAAACAACGAGGAGGAAACAACGAGTAAACAATGAGGAAACAACAAGTAAACAACGAGTAAACAATGAGGAAACAACAAGTAAAGAACGAGTAAACAATGAGGAAACAACGAGTAAACAATGAGGAAACAACGAGTAAACAATGAGGAAACAATGAGGAAACAATGAGGAAACAACGAGTAAACAATGAGGAAACAATGAGGAAACAACGAGGAAACAATGAGGAAACCATGAGTAAACAATGAAGAAACAATGAGGAAACAACGAGTAAACAATGAGGAAACAATGAGGAAACAATGAGGAAACCATGAGTAAACAATGAAGAAACAATGAGGAAACAACGAGTAAACAACGAGGAAACAACGAGGAAACAATGAGGAAACCATGAGGAAACAATGAGGAAACAACGAGGAAACAATGAGGAAACCATGAGTAAACAATGAAGAAACAATGAGGAAACAACGAGTAAACAACGAGGAAACAACGAGGAAACAACGAGGAAACCATGAGTAAACAATGAAGAAACAATGAGGAAACAACGAGTAAACAACGAGGAAACAACGAGGAAACAATGAGGAAACCATGAGGAAACAATGAGGAAACAATGAGGAAACAACGAGTAAACAATGAGGAAACAATGAGGAAACAACGAGGAAACAACGAGGAAAGAACGAAGAAACAATGAGGAAACAATGAGGAAACAATGAGGAAACAACGAGGAAAGAACGAAGAAACAACGAGGAAAGAACGAAGAAACAACGAGGAAACAACGAGTAAACAATGAGGAAACAATGAGGAAACAATGAGGAAACAATGAGGAAACAATGAGGAAACAACGAGGAAAGAACGAAGAAACAACGAGGAAACAATGAGGAAACAATGAGGAAACAATGAGGAAACAACGAGGAAAGAACGAAGAAACAATGAGGAAACAACGAGTAAACAATGAGTAAACAATGAGGAAACAACGAGGAAAGAACGAAGAAACAACGAGGAAACAACGTCATGTGACTTCATTCAAGAAATCACTCGTATATAAGAGTCTGTATGCACATATTAAATAGCAGTACTAAATAAAGAACTTACTAGAAGCAGACTGACATTGAGAACGTTTCAAGGTGATTGTTTTAAAGATGAAGTCACGTGTAAATGACTCAACATGACACAGCTGCCAGCAGTTCAGTTCAGTCTCTTTTGTTAAGCGTCAGTGGAAACAGTCCACCTCTTAATGTGTCTCTGTTTAACTTCCATTAACAGCCCGCTATCTCGGACAAACTGCCAAACACACATTTACATCCACACGGTCGGTTCCTCAAGGTGAAGCTCTCGGGGTTAATAATCCACGAGGTAAAAATTCAAAGCACGCGGCCCGTCCTGTCGCTGTTTGTTAACGAGGCAGACAGACGACACATTACTGATAAACGCCTGGCTGAACCAGGCGGAGCTCACCTTTCCTCCCCTTTGCCCCGGGTCTGGAGGACGGGTCCACTGAGAACGACTCCACCGGCATGGAGACAGGTCGAGGTTTACCTGCAAACCGCCCAGACACAACAACAAGTTACAATATGAGCGGAGATAAACATCTCTATCTTGTTTTGAAAGGCTGTTAAAGAGAATATTTGATGTTAATGAGGTCCTCAGAAGTATAGATGTGTGTGTGTGTGCACTCACAGCGTGTAGATGATCTCTGTCTAAGGGACACAGGGATTGATTGCTGGGGGTCAGGTGGGGGGGCGTTGATGGACGTCCTGTTGTCGTCTGTACAAGTGGAGCGTCGCCGCACGTCTGCGTCCAGACACGAGTTTGGAGACTTCGGCCTCATTTTCACTCCCGAAGACGCGTTGATGTTCCCGTCTCTTCAGAGGAACCGGACGGGAGGAGGATTAAAACTTTGAATTATTGGTTCCACGTTATAACTATGATAAACTGTATCTATTTATTATATATATATATATATATATATTTATATGATATACTGTAATCAGAGAGCTGCTGAATCGGTGAGGTACTCACAGCGGTATGTAAGGTGCTGCAGGCGGTGGAGGGACGTACAAATCCAAGACTCTCTTGCCAGGAGCGTCGGAGGTTTCTGGCTGTCGAGATCTGTAGAGACCCGGAGCTCCCTGAGACGTCTGGACACAACCACAGAAATAATCTTTCATTTAATTATGGAAACAGAACACATTTCTCAGCTGTATGTACTTCTAGTCGGTGTTTCTGTGGAGCTTTTAACAACGTCTCCGTCACACAGCAGAGGAGGTCATGATTCCTCTACAGCTTTCGGTGCTCCAGGAACCTTAACCCTAGCCCCAACACACATCAGACATCACACATCACAATGGTTTAAGACATGTTTAGTTAGTTTCACTGCAATTTACAGTTTTCTTAACGAATAAGCGTCCGGGCAGATGAAGTGTGAGAAACAGGGTTACAGGGTGGAAGGTGTATTTCTTGCTTTATTTATTTATTTGTTTATTTGTTACCTCAATGCAGAAAATGAGGAAGGGCGACACCGGCATTTCTTTTTTTTAAAGGGCGACCAGCGCCCCCCAGAAGGTGGCGCCCTAGGCGACCGCCTGTATGTCCTTTATTAAGACGGCCCTGAAGGAGGGAATGATCCCTCAAGCCCTTGTGCCTCACTTTAAAACAAGTTGCTCTGATGTCCTTACAGGTTGTATATTAATATTAATTTCCACTTTTCATGAGTTAAATATTTTAACCAACATCAGTCCTGATCATAAATACCACATATTTATTATTCTCTGTATGCTGAATGCCGGGGGGATTATCTGGTGGAAAATAGTAAAAACTACAATGTTGAGGCCAGGGCTCGAGACTGGATGTGTGATTTTATGCTGAAATGGCTGAAGGATCAAAAACTTTGGTTTTAATGGGTTTCATTGAGGACATTTTTGTCCTTAAGGGTCTCACAGTCTGTATTTTGGCTATATAATATATTATAGACTTATTATAGACTTATTATAGGAGCTGAGATTGAACTTAAAAAATTCGAAATACATAAATAACTAAAACTTAATGCATGTTATGTGCATTAACGCGGCCAAATGATTGAAAAACAAAACATTATCAAGCCCAAAACGCCCCCCCCCCAGTGAGGTTAATGGTGTTTCTCATAAAACAGAAGTAAGACGTTCCAGCTGGAGACGAGAAACAGCCGACGGAGCTTTTCGGTTTCCTTCCTCCTGAACTCCCATAAACAGGAACTTCACTCAGCTCCTTTTCTGCTTCTACTGAAAGAAGAAACGACGTGTTCTCCTGCTGATTAAACATTTAATTAACATGAACACACACACACACACACACACACACACACACACACACACACACACACACACACACAGTCCTGCTGCCACTGACACTCACTAGAGCCCCACATGTGGATTAATCCGCCGCTGAAAATAGTCCCCAACGAATGCTCTATTTCCTCCCGTTGGTTTGATAACATCTGCAGTGAACAGCTGGTTTATGAGATTCCTTTACAGCGGAGTACCAGTAGAGGAGACGTAAGCGATGATTCAGGATGACCTTTGACCTGAACAGTAGGAGTGACGGTGAGGTAAAGACAGACTGAGATTAGAGAGTGAACCGGGCTGTCGAGGGGCGTTTAAGACTCCTATCTTCCCCAAACACTCACATCCTGGACGCCTGTCAGCACTAAACCCTGGAGGCCGTTTGGTGAAGTCAGAACCGTCACATTGTGGAGCGACGAATGAGTCACCTTCTAAAGATGTCTGACATCAACGCAGCCGACGGTTGAGCCGTTTCCTTTCCTCGATTGTTCCAGGAAGAAGGCAAGAAGGGATCCATTGTTCCCACACACCTCAATGGAGCAGCAGACTGGGAGGCTGCTGGGTTTGCTGGTTACAGAAACTAGCAGACTGGGAGGCTGCTGGGTTTGCTGGTTACAGAAACTAGCAGACTGGGAGGTTGCTGGGTTTACTTGTTACAGAAACTAGCAGACTGGGAGGCTGCTGGGTTTACTGGTTACAGAAACTAGCAGACTGGGAGGCTGCTGGGTTTACTGGTTACAGAAACTAGCAGACTGGGAGGCTGCTGGGTTTACTGGTTACAGAAACTAGCAGACTGAGAGGCTGCTGGGTTTACTGGTTACAGAAACTAGCAGACTGGGAGGTTGCTGGGTTTACTGGTTACAGAAACTAGCAGACTGGGAGGCTGCTGGGTTTACTGGTTACAAAAACTAGCAGACTGGGAGGCTGCTGGGTTTACTGGTTACAGAAACTAGCAGACTGGGAGGCTGCTGGGTTTACTGGTTACAGAAACTAGCAGACTGGGAGGTTGCTGGGTTTACTGGTTGACTACTACATTTCTGGTAAGGTGACATCCGTAGCAGCTCATGTTTTTTGCTCCACAACCACAGAACAACCTCCTGCTGCTCGTATGTCTTTTAGAGAATGATAATAAAAGAATCAGGAGGAAGGAGGACAAGAAGAAGCTGGTTGGATTTCAGAGTCTTGGATGTTTAGACGTGTCGTACCGACGGGTGTCGTTCCGACTGTGTGGTACCGACAGGTGTCGTACTGACAGGTGTCGGGGCAGCTCACCTGTATGAGCGGCGGCCTCCAGCGCAGGTTCTTCAGCGGAGCGGGCGCGAAGCCAGCGGTCATTCCGGACGGCCTCTTCTTCACCACCAGGACGACGCCTCCAGACTCCGCCCTCAGCTTCTCCACCAGATGCTTCAACTGCCAGCCCACCTGGACCAATCACAGAGCAGAACTCTTGAGCGGTACTGAACACTGCAACGTATCCTCACACGACGGTTCGTATGATATCTTACAAAAAGTTATTCATTATTTTTTCGTGCGTTTTCCTACGAATGTCCAGCAACAGGTGACACACGTGTCAATTTACACTCCGGTCTTGAGGACTTTGGACTCACCACGGTCTGTTGGTTGACCTGAACGACTTCGTCTCCAGCGTGAATCCTCTGAGTTTTATCTGCAGGAGACTGAAGAGCAGAATCACAGAGTTTTACTCTCATTAGAAGGTAAACCGAAGACACTAAATGTCTTTTCTCTTCTCCAGTCCTGAAAACAGCAGCACACTCACATTCTCTGTAGTTCCTGTGATGACGTGAAGCCCGTCGTAGGTGGACTTGATGTAAATACCCTGAAAGATAAAACACATGTAATGAACTCAGTGTTTGAGAAGGTATATATATATATATATATATATATATATATGAATCTTATCTATATAAATAACTTCACGTGGTTTCTCTACAGTTCCTCACTGCTGCTGCTGCGGTGGTTTATTTGTTTGGACCTACATGTGTTTCTGTTTTGGACTCGGTGCTGATTGTGGTTCATGTTGCAGCACTTAAATACCTGTTGGTGTTTCTCGGGGAAGTCGGGTTGAATTGTGGGTTTTCTTCTTTTACAGAGCTTGTTACTAACAGTACGTGACAGTGACGTCCCTCTGATACGGTCTGAACATAAATGATGTAATATTCTTTAGTTTCATGCTGTTTTATGGTGTTTTCAGAGCTCACCAGTCCTTCGCCAGGCTTCACGTTGGTGATGTGCACCTCCTCCAGACAGGACAGCTCGCTCTTTGAGGGGTCAGAGGTCGCCTGGACCGTGTTCTCGCAGACGCCCGTCAGAGCTCGGGACTGAAACAAAATACAGACAACTCAAGGTCAACGGCTGTTTCACTCAAACTGCAGTTTAATTCCCCAAAAGAAGATAAAGTTACACATCGAGCTGAAACGATTAGTTGATTAATCGATTAGATGATTGACAGAAAATTAATCAACATGTATTTTTTATATTTAATTAATCATTTAGGTCATTTTTTCAATCAAAAATACCAAATATTTGATGCTTCCAGGTTCTCAAAATAATTTATATATAATTAATAAAAGAGAATTTGTTACTTTTTTTGGTCTTCTGTGAACTTTTTTTTTACATTTTATTTATTGACTCAATTAATCCATAAATGTAATTTACAAACTCATTCCATCTTACAATATAAATGAATAAGACAAAGAACATGCCATAACATGATCATGTAAATCCAATCGCAGTATTTTTATGTGAGGGGAAACGAAAAAAATAAATAAAAATGAAATAAAAGCAAGGACAAACAGACAGAATAATAATAATAATAATAATAATAATAATAATAATAATAATAATAAAACAAGTGAGGAGAAAATAAATTCATTAAAATAATAATAATTATGATTCAAAAAAGGAAATATGTTATATTTAGATAAAATAAATACTAACAAATTAAAAGGTAGATGAAAGCTGAGACAGTAATAGAGAGGAGGGGCTAAAGAGTATTTAATCATCATAATAGTTCTTCTTATTCTGCCTAATAATAAAAATATACTTCCCCACAGGCCAAATAAGAGAGAGAGGGAGAGAAAAATAAGATAAATGGGCTTGGTCTTCTGTAAAAAATAATATTTTTCGTTAAGAAAAACAAACATTTTGAATACTGATGAAGACTTTCTTGTTATGTTTTTAGACTTATTAATTAATAAAAAAAAAATCTGCAGATGAATCAATAATGAAAATAATTGTTAGTTGCAGCCCTAACAACTCACATATGTGACATTACTTGAATAAAACTCATCAAACAGACTCAGAACAGATCTCATGATGAGGTGGTGGAATCAATGTCAATTTTTATGCATGTATTATACACATTTATTTATATTTTTTATCACCTTTACTATTTTATTATTATTGATATGTTCTGTGATGTTCTGTTTTAAGAGTTAACTTAATGTTTCTTTTGCTTCATTTATGCACTTTGTAAAGTGCTATATTAAAAAAAATATTAATATTATTATATTATTATTTTTAGGATAAAAATAATAAAAGTAATGTTGCATCCCTCGTTCATTTGGCTTCTAATTGTACTGAAACTCTTCACATTATTCATTATTTATTCTATAACTCTTCACGTTATTTGTACTTCCTCAGCGAGTTTCACAGCTTCAGGCATCAAACACATTTCTAAAAGTCAGGAGAGGAAGTCCTTGGCCTCGTGCCAGTTTCTATCTCCTATATGATGACAAAGCGTCCGTTCTGATGAGTCTAAAATGCTGAGTCACTACCTGCTGTGGCCCTAAAGCCGCCTGTCCCTGACCTTTGACCTCTGTGTGGAAAAGGAAGAGAATAAATAGACTTCTGAACCCCTCAGAGATCAGAGCAGCATCACATACATGTTACATAACTGTTGGTTATGTTGAAATAGACAGGAGGATCTAGCTGGAGCCGGAGGCTGGAACTCATATTATCTCCATACTGACGAGACACCCTGAAGCCCCGCGGGGGGCCGAGGTCATGGGAAACATACAAAAACATGCTTCTTTTCCTCTTGATTTGAATATTTTGATGATCCATAGATTGTTTCTGACGAGCTGACGAGCTCGTCTTTGGGTGGAGAACAGTCTAACACTACTTTTACACAACTGAATACACAAAACTGTACAGCTGTCAAAGCTTTAAACCACACAGAGAGTGAGTTGTTGGTTTTGTTCTCAGGCTCTCCTGCTACTTTATCTATCGTTGCAGTGTTTCCCTCTTTGTCACCTGGACAAACAAACTGAAGCAAAACCTTCACCTTCACTGAGACGCCTCGTTAGGAGACAGAAAGACTATAAAAAACTACAGGAAAAGAAAAGATAACAAGATATCTCACACCATATTAAAGCACACAAATATACCTTCATGTGTGTTTACCATCATGTCAAATGAAGGGTTAAACAGAGAAGGCCTACTGATCCTGATCTGAGTCCAGTCCCTTTTCTTTATAATACAGTTGCACCGTAGATTCTTACAGTACACCAACATTAGATTTAGAAGTTATAGCCTGTGTTTCTGCAGTATTGTGTGTAATATCTGTGGAGTGGAGTGTGGATCTGATGTGAAGCTTTCAATTAACAGCAGCACTTTACAGTTATTGGTAAATTTAACCCTCTGAAACCCACAATAGACCAGTTTTAGTCTTCTTTAGGGGGGTACAGGGGGTCTTTAGGGGGAGATAGCAGGTCAACAGTAGATGTCACATAGAAGTGGTGTACATCATCTGAAAGCTGGAACCTAAAGGTTGATTTGAGATGCAGCTCAGCACTGTGTGTCAAGCTCTTCTAGTCATAAATCAGAAATATACATGAATGAATGAATGAATTAATTAATTAATTGATTAACTAAAATAAATAGTAAAATGTAGAAGGGTTTAGAACATGATGATAGAAGTATATGATGGCTATCTCCATGCTCTATTATGTCTCAGAAGTTGTTGCAGCAATTTTGGGGTTGATACCATTTGTTTCACAGATTTGGTGCTAAATTTAACCATTTTTTACCACTGGAGAATTAATAAAAATGATCAATAATCCCTCCAGAATACCACATTAAGACACCAAGACCTTGAGGAACACTATAGAAAAAGCCACGCTGTGATTTGGGATCAAAAACTTTAGATTTTTGTTTCCTGCCGGTGCCGGTGCGAAACATGAACGCTGAGGCAAGTCAGGTAATTGCAAAATTACCACGCGCAGCTGTTCACTGCGTACTCCAGTGTGACTGCTCTTCAACAGAAGGCTATTGTTTTTTGATAACCCCTAAATAAATAAAACAAATGTATTGGGGGAAGTAAAAACTGAATTTGGACATATAGATTTCTAAAAAACATGATGTTGAACACTGCCAACCATTCTAAAGCTCAATAATCAAAATGTTCTATCTCATTTGTTGGCAGCTTTTTGATGATCTTTAAAGACACTATGTGACTTATCGTCTGCAGAACACTCACAAGGAAGCAGGACGTAGCTTTAGTGGTTTTCAACACAGTGTTGATTCATGCACATACAGTAAAGCCTGAGGTCTCATTAGAGGAGACTCAGAGGGTCAAGAGGTCACACTAGAAGGTGGTCAGGAGGAAACGGGATTTCACTTCAGCCGATTCAGGATTCTGGGAACAACAGGACGACCAACAGGAAGTGTTATCTAAGACAGGAAGTGGACGGTCCTGAGCTGAATAAACAAACCTGCAGATTCAAACGCACACTAACAGTGAACGCCACGGGACGCTCTGTGCGAGACAGGAAGAGGAAACGTGTGCTCGCTCACTCTGAGTGTGTGTGTGTGTGTTTCCGATCAGCATCTCCAAACATCCAAACCAGAGGGAAAAGGAGCAGCAGTACTCACCACTTCCAGAATCTTCTCCTCGATCTCATAAACAGTGCAGTCCTGTAATTAAAGAGACAGACACAAAGACTGACTGACTGACTGATGGACGTCACGCTGCAAAAAACTCACACTTCAATCCTAAAAAAAAACTTCCAAACATCTGCATTTACATCCAGATGTGAACTATTCTGCCCATGAAATAAGACGACTCCTACTTTAAGCCGCTAGTTTCAGTTCGTCTTTATAGTCAAATTAATAGTGTGATGTGATTTATTCTAGATCTTGCCCTCTGATTTTGTGCTTTTATTTTGAAAAGTGATAGGACAAGACAATAAGAAAGTCACATGATTCAACTCTTTGACCCCCACAGACTCTGGTTTCAAACTAACAGACTTTAGATTTGAGTCTACATCATGAAGATTAAGTCAAAATAAATGAGATTTGGTTTTCTCCATCAGAGTTATATATACCTGACAGTGTACGACATTTAGACAATAATGTAGGGAGATAAAATAAAAAGAAAACCACTTAGTCAGGGTAAGGAAAGACGTCGTGCTTGGGCTTAAAATAAATACGTAAACTAAGTAAAACACGTACGGAAACAACGTAACACAACTACGGAAAACACGTCACAAACATCAATAAAAAACATGTGACGATCGTCACGAATGTCACGGACAAACGTCACTAACGTAAGTTACAAACAAAACACTGGTGTGTTAGTTGGGTGCAATATAAAATATACTGTAGCTATAGTGAAAAACAAACAACAGGGAGAATAGAGACGGTGACTGGAGATATCTTATGGGGAATTCAAAGGGAATATTGGGAACATTGGAGTCAGAAAGTATTGAGAGACGCATTTATGGTTTCTGTATAATATAAAATAATGCCAGCCTTTTCCTTTAATTAGGCTTTTTTGTACTACATCACATTCAATATACAGACACCGACCAGAAACAAACTGAATACAAAATAAATGTTAAGCTTGTTTTATAAAAGCCCATCGTGTGAAATGAGACAGCGTTCCTTTCCAGACGTCAGTCTGTGTGAAGAACTGAGTGAGTAAACAGAGAAGAAGAAGAGGAGAAAGGAATCAGCGGGAAAACAAATATTTGAGAAATGACAGCCTGCAGGAGAGAAACCAGAAGGAGGGACGGCGAACGCCTCCCAGAGACACCGAGAGGATTCCTCCTGCGGTCGGTTAAATAACAGCTCCCTGCTAACGGGCTGACGGGATGATTGCATGACGGCGCGGCGCGGCGACGCCTCAACGCTGCACAAAACGCTGCAGTCACATGGAGGGAGGGGACACGCTGCAAAAAATATCCAACTAAAAAACTGCTTTTCAAATTTCACCTGGGCTTTTATTTTTTATTAGGAATCATCTGCTTTATTTTAAAACTCAAAAAAGTATTTTAAACCCAGTAAAACAATCACACCTTTCCACTAAATGACTCGTAAAGAACGTCTCATAAAAGCTGTTGTGTTTACGGCCATGTTCAGACAACCTAACCACAAGTTTTAAGACTTTCATTGGCTAAAGCAGCTAGTAGTTGTTAATCTTACAGTCTTTAATGCACATTTTTAGATCATAATTTACAGTCTTTAATGCACATTTCTAGATTATAATTTAGTCTTTAATGCACATTTCTGCACATTTTTAGATTATAATTTACAGTGTTTAATGCACATTTTAGATTATAATTTACAGTGTTTAATATATGGCTGCACGGTGGTGCAGTGGTTAGCACTGGCGCCTCACAGCTAGAGGGTTGCAGGTTCAAATCTGGCTTGGTGCCCTTCTGTGTGGAGTTTGCATGTTCTCCCCGTGTTAGCGTGGGTTTTCTCCGGGTACTCCGGTTTCCTCCCACAGTCCAAAGACATGCAGGTTAGGTTAATTGTTGACTCTAAATTGCCCGTAGGTGTGAATGTGAGTGTGAATGGTTGTCTGTCTCTATGTGTCAGCCCTGTGATGGACTGGCGACCTGTCCAGGGTGTACCCCGCCTTCGCCCAATGTCGGCTGGGATCGGCTCCAGCCCCCCCGCGACCCCTAACGGGATAAGCGGTTGCAGATGAGGATGAGGATGAGGAGGATGAGTGTTTAATATATCTGTCACTTTATGTACATATTATAATATGTAAATATCTGTCACTGTATATATAAATCCTCCCCGGTGTATATACAGTATATAGACATACTGTACATAATCATCCAGTTCACGTACTGTTTGTCCATCCAGTATTTTTTTCTTTGCACTGTTTGTATTGTTTACTCCCAAACACATGACTTAATCAAATATCAAATATGATGATGAACAGAAGATTAAGAAGTTAAAATATAAAAACTGTTTCTTGTTCTTGCTTGTTTTGGTAAAACTGATATCTGAAAGAGGATCGTCACCAAAAGGACTTTGTACATGTAAACAGAAGTTATCTGGTTCATCATCATCATCATCATCATCATCAAAGCAGTGAGATTAAACCGTCTCGGGGGTCCAACATGAGAAGTCATGACCCTCTCTCCGTCTCTGATGTCCCTTTAGATGCTGCTGATGAGAAGGTTTAAGGATGTTTGAGCCTCACTGACCTTCTGGACGGTGGAGGTGAGCTCCAGGCACAGCTGGATGATTCTGCTTTTGGTGGAGGTGAAGTCGTTGGCGCTCGTCAGAGGAGTCCTGAAAACAGAGAGAATATAGGTTTTATTACAGCGAGGTGACCTGATGCTGATACTGTCATGAGTCTGTAAGGTCTGGTTCTGATAGAAGGTTCTGTTTCAGTTGACCAAATGCATCCCATTGCAGATTGTGAACAGTAATTAGACGTTGTGCCTTCACAGCCAACAAACGGTGATCACACGTTATCTCAAGTTTTCGTTTGATATTTACAAATGTAGAAATCTGAACATAATTAGATTCTAAATGATCTGGATTTGATACCAGATTCAGGTTGAACCTTGGCTCAGGTGTGTGTGTTTGTGTGTGCGTGACTTGACATGCGACAGATGTCAGGTGTGTTTTGGGCGTCAGTGCAGGAACTTGTCAGTGTTTGTGTGTAACAGCTGCAGCGATGCAGGAATGTTCTTCAAGCTGATACAAGCTGAGAAAAACCTGACAGCAGCCGGAGAGACGCATGGACAGCTGACAGATGTCTCACATGTTAACAAGGACCAGCAGCACCGAGAACTAGAGTCTGGTATAAAGTCTACCTGTCCAGAGAGACGCATGGACAGCTGACAGACGTCTCACATGTGAACAAGAACCAGCAGCACTGAGGACTGAATGAGTGTCAGATAACATGCGTCTAAACTCGTACCTGTCCAGCCAGGCCAGCATACTCTTGGCGGCTCCGATCAGCTCGACCACGGCGGTCAGGAACTCGTTGGAGGGCTGATGGGAGATTTTATTGTGGTAGGCGGGGTTCTTCCTGCGCTGCGACACCGAACTGTTGAGGTTGTGGTGCGCCGCTCTCATCTTCCCCACCAGAGTCTTCAGGTTGTCCTTCTCCACGCCGTAGTTCTGTCCAAAATAAATGGAGACGTGCTTCAAATACAACAGTTATAGAGCTTACATCTTAAACAATACATTACCAACATACAGAATGTTAAAGCTGCAGTGGGCAGAATTATTATTAACTAATGTCTAGTTCACACTACACCACTTTAGCTCTGATTTTCTGGTCCCCGACAAAAGCTCGCCGCTTGCACATCGGCACTCGAGCGTCATGTGTGAACTACTCAAAGACGTTCGCCGACGCTCGCCGACGCCTCGCAGACACATTCCAGACCCATTCCAGATATCTAGCATGCTAAATATCTGGACCTGTCGTGGACTCCGGCCACGAGCTCCAGCCGATGAGAGCGTGAGACACGGATTGAGGGTAAACCTGGAGGAGGAGGGGTCGCCTGTAGCAACAGGAACTGACTGAATGTGCTGCAGTCGCAACACGGAACAAAATTGTTGTTCCACCGAGAGGAATAAATAAATAGTAATAAAGTGTAGAAACGGGCTATTTCGCGAAACATGTGCCAACAACAACATCAGCAATGTGTTCCGCGTATGGTATCACGTCATTTATCGGGTATTTCTCGTGTGTTTTCGTGACAACACGTAGTTTGGAGAACTCATCTGGGATTCCTCCGGTGAAAGATCTTGTAGTGTGTGACCTCCCGTCGCTGGTCAGTCATATAAATCAGATCAGATATAAATCAGTTTTATATCTATAATGTATTCTCTATAGATATAAAACAGTTTTATATCTATAATGTATTCTCTATAGATATAAATCAGTTTTATTTCTATAATGCATTCTCTATAGATATAAATCAGTTTTACATCTATAATGTTTCCTCTCAGTCAGCTGACGGTGTGAACGCGCCGGCTTGCCGGAGGCGGCCCAGATGTTTGAGGCGTAGCGACACTCAGAGCCAACAAAAACATCTGCAGCCAAACTGACGTTCCACCTGTCGACTGACTGCACTGTAAAAAATAACAGTCATCCACCGTAATGAAACATGACACCTGACAAGAGAGTTCAAGTCATGTTTCAGCTCAAATGATCAGAGCTGTCTATCAGAAAAGAGCTCTACAATGAAGTTAGAAGTTGCGGTGAAACAGACAGTATCTGTCTCTATATCTGACTAAACACACATGTGAGTCTCACTTCAGTTCACCATAGATCCAAACAAATAATTAAAAATATAAACCTTTTGTGTTGAAAAACTGAAGAAATGCAGAAGCTGAACAGAAACTCTCCTCTAGAGCTGCACCTACTGGTTATTTTAATTATAGATTAACCTCTTCATTGTTTTTCTGATTAATCATTTAACTGTTTAGTCTATAAAATGTTCCCAGCACAGTTTCCCAGAATCCAAGGGGATGTCTTCAAATAGTTTTATGTCCGACCAACAATCCAAAACACAAAGATATTCAATTTACAATGAAAGAAGCAGCAAATCTTGACGTTTGAGAAGCTGGACCCAGAGAATGTTTAGTATTTCACTTGAGGAATGACTTAAACAATAATTTAATGGCTTAAACTAATAAATGAATCAACTAATTATTTCAGCACCATTCTGTTCATACCCAAATCTGTATTGAATCAACAATAAATCTGACTACCATGGTGGAAAAACACATCTAACTGCTCTGTTTGTCACATTTTAACACTTGTTGAAGTGTCATTACACTCCAAAAATTACTATTAAAGATAAAACAATAGTTCAAGCTCAATGCACCACATTAAGGATGAAAAGAGTAGAAGCTTTTCAATCTGAAATCCTCGTTTGTAGGACTGCAACTTACTAAATTATTTTTATTATTGATTAATGTGTGTTTTATTGATTATTTAAGTCATCGTTTTGTTGCTAAAATGTCAGAAAACAATGAAAAATGCTGTAAAAATTTCCAAGGAAACACATGTAATGTCTTGTTTTGTCCGACCAACAGTAAAAAAAACAACAAAGATATTCACTTCACTAACAATTATGATAAAGAAAATCATCAAATCATCACAGTTGAAGCAGGAATCATCTGGAATCAACAAATGTTTGTTTGTCAATTTTGTTTGAAATATGACTAAAACAATTATTATATTATTGCTCTTAACTTTACATATGTGTGGGATCAGATTTTGAGGAGGAGAGATAATCTGTGAGTTATATTGTGAGTTATATTTCCTATTGATTATGTACTGATACTTTGCAGGAACTGAAATGTGGTTGGGGAACTCTGGTTCTGAATCATTCAGCTTGTAACGGTAACAAGGAGATTTATTTATCTTCTGTATCTCTTAATACAACACAAGAGCCTCAGATAACTGAGCTACATTCACTGTTACCTCTGAACAGCCCGACTGTGTTCTCTTAACTCATGAAGCTGTGGTGTTTCAGTTTCTCAGGTGGAAAACTGATCATCTGACGGCCGACGGAAAACTGCTGCTGGAACAGAAACGGCAACGGCTCTTCCTCTGTTTCAATGTGTGTGTGTGTGTGTGTGTGTGTGTCAGGGGAAGGGTGGGGGGGTCTCTCTGACAGGTGGGAGTGGTCACATCTGTTTCCTGCTCCACACCAGAGAGCAGTAAACTCGGCTCTGTGCTGCAGAAAATATCCACAAAAGAACGTCACTTGACCTTCAATTGAGTCAGACAGGAAAAACTGTGGAGCTGCTGCTGATGGACGATCTATTCAGGACTCTGTTCGGTCTGATGTCACGTCCAAGTTCGGCTCTTAGATCTCATAATCAGTTCCATTCGCTGTGGAAGGTCCAAAGCCCGGGAAAAAGCCAGCAAGTGAACCTTATATTTTCTCACAGATGAGTTAAGTTCAGGTGAAACTGAACATAAATATTCACTAAATCAGTGGTGGAATGTAACTAAGTACATTTACTCAAGTGCTGTTGTTAGGTACACATTTAAGGTACTTTTACTTTACTTCTCTACTTCACTACATTTCAGAGGTAAATATTGACATTTTACTACATTACATTTATCTGACAGCTTTAGTTACTTTACAGATTAAGATATGTTGCACACAAAATATATGAAAAAGTTAAAGTACATCTTTTTTGTAATTTTTTATACAAAAGATTGTCTGCTTTTCCTTTAAATAATGTTAATGTCATAATGTTGAGGTTTGGACTGCTGGTTGGACAAAACAAACATAGTGAAAGTGTGACTTTGGGCTTTGGGTCATTGTGACGAACATTTATCACTATTTTCACTATTTTTACAAAACCAAGCAATCAATCGATTAATGGAGAAAATAATCAGCAGATTAATCCATAATGAAAATATTCATTAGTCAATAGTTCAAAATGAGCTTTGCCTCAACCAACTACAACAGTAAAATCCTGCTTTTACATTAATGCATGAGTAAGAATAATCTAATGATAGAATATTATATGCGAGCGCGCATTGGACACCGACCCGGTGATACGTGTAAGAAGCTATAAACAGTCCCTTTAAAATATCTCAATACCTCCTCCTACACTGAAACACAAATACAGAAATGTGAAATAAACAACCCAAACATGAATATATATTGTGTTCATGTGTCCCAGTACAGAACTGGCTTCACAAACAGTTCAGTAGAACCAGAGGACTTGTTTTACTTCAAGATAATGTCCCCATTCTACATCCACCAAGCTGAGTCATATCAGACTCAAACTTATCTCATACCCCATTAGCACATGTTTCACTTCCTGATTAAATGACTGACAACTTTTGGGGGAAATCCCACACTGCAAAAAATATCTTTTCTTGAAATATTAAAGTGACTATTCCACGTTTCTGAAGCAGTTTTAGGGATTTTAGGATCCTGATTCACTTAAGTAATATACATCTGCTCATAATGTCCACATTCCTTTTGAAAGACTAATTCCCCTCGTTACAAACAAATAGATAGAGATAACCATGATCTGCCAGTTGTCAGATAATCTGATTTTGGAGTAAAGTTGATATTGATGGATATAAGAATAAATGAAGCTTCAGTAAGACAACATTAAACAGTAGTATGTCTGATAACCGTCCCTGTTTGTCAGCGGTGACAGCAGAGTGTCAGGCTCCATTTAAAAGGCTGCTGGATCCCATTCAGACCAGTAACACCATTAAACCATTAAAGCTCAGCACTGACTGTAAATCCTCCTTTTCACTGTGACACAGACAGTCAGAGCTCATAAACAGCTGACTGAGGGCCTCTCTGTCTGCAGCTCATCAACACTGTTTTATCTGTTTTAAACAACAGCTCTGAAATGTTTGGCTCCCGTCACGGTGCCTTCAGCTGAGGTCAAATACTGTTCCTTAAAATAAACATTTTCAAAAAGGCATTTTGTGAAATTACTCATTTGTTTTATAATATGCAACTTAAGTCAAATATAGTTATTTCACAGCAGGCTGCCATGTTTTACTTGTGTCAGTCTATTATTTATGTTTTCATGTTTTACCAACTTAGTTTTAGTTTGAACAATGAAACAAAACATTTTAAATGTTTCTTAGGACTATTTCTGTTAAACTTTCTTTCTAACAAATAAACAAATCCGATCTCTGCAGAAACCTTTGCTGAATACTTTTTTTTTTACAGTGTAGAAGTATTAAAGCCAGCAGTGAGGGCGTGTTGCCAGATCTGATAAAGATTTAACAGAGTGCATTTTATTTACATCAGCACATTCTCTGGCATGAGAGCCAGCAGGACCAGCAGAAACCACTGGTATCACACCATGTGATGGACACACATACTGTAGAGCTGCTTGGTGTTCACACGTTGTTGCTCTGCAGCTGTTGGCAGCAGGAGAGCTTCATTACATGTGGACAGACAGGGAGCTTCCTCTTACAAAGATACTGGAGCTCTCTGCAGTGATGGAACAAGTACTCAGATCCTTTAGTACTAATACCACACTGTGAAATACTCCACTACATGTAAAAGTCCTGCATTCAAAACCTTAATTATGTAAAAGTATTATTAGCAAAATTGAGCAGTAAAATGTTCCCTGTCAGTGTTTACCTATTATATCGATGTTTCTATATTAATATTACGGCTGCATTGATGCGCATGTTGCATTTTAACTCCTTTATATCCTGTTGGCTAGTTTAATCTACAGCAATGCATCATGGTCTATTTCAGCTTTGTGACGATGCATTTTCCAGCTGACCCAAGAGGCTTTCTAAAGAGTTTATTTAACTTCAGAAGGACGAGGATTTTCTCAACACATGACAACAAACATTCAACATCAACTAGGGCTGTCAATCGATTCAAATAGTTAATCTGTTCAAAATGAACCTTAAAGGGAGATTTGTCAACATGGGAGTGGACAAATATGCTTTCTTTACCCAAATGTATGTATATATTTATTATTTTAAATCAATTAACACAAAACAATGACAGATATTGATCCAGAAACCCTCACAGGTTCTGCATTTAGCATAAAACAATATGCTCCAATCATATCATAACAAACTGCAGCCCAACAGGCACCAACAGCTGTCAGTGTGTCAGTGTGCTGACTTGACTATGACTTGTGATTATGAAGTTTGGTTGATGTTACAGCTTCTTCTGGTGGCCTCTGAAGTCTAAATAAATGAGATAAGTCGCTGCAGCTTGAGGTCACCGCAGTGTGAAGTTGCTGTGAGCTGCTTCACATATTTATTCGGGGTGTAACAGAACACAGATGTTTGGGTTTGCTACAGGACTGAGAATAACTTCTGTCTCAGCATGTGGTGAACACAACTGTCAGGTTTTTGGCAGCTGGCTGGTTGCTGACTGTTGCTCGTCAGGTGAGCTCAGCCCATTCAGGTAGAATCATCAGTACAGTGAACACGTGTACAGGCTCTGTATTTGAACATGTAAAACAACCCCTATAGCTCTATAAACTGTGGTAACCTATGTCACAGGTATAAGGGTGGAGTGGGAGTTCATAAGAGATGTCATAAAACATGTTTGTGACTCTAATATCTCTGCTACTGTACTACTGCTATAAAATGTTTAGAACAAAAAAAAAAGAGTACAGCGAACACTGATGAGAAACCAGTTAATTACAGCTGAACTAAGAACAGTGGATTGGATCAAATCTGTATGTTAACACTGTTGAAGCCAAGTCATGAGACAGTATTTGTCTGTAAACAGTGACATCAAACATATTAACCCATTAGTGACTCATTACAGAAGGAGTCTGTTAGCAGAGTGAGTCACACACAAGCAGATCTCTGACTGCAGATTCAGACAAAGACAAAGAAACAACCAACAACCGCAGGAGTTTTCATCTCTGTGGATCTGTGACCGCTGTTACAGAGAACACAAGTATAATATAATTAACCCTTAGTGCTGATTGATGACGTGTGGAAAACGCCAGCTGTGCCGCTTTTTCTTTTCTTTCCAAGGTACTTGGGAGGTTGCGCTCCTGTCGCACCTGTCGTTACTAAGCAACCAAAAGCTGCGTGCTGCGATGACGATGATGATGAAGTTGCAGTAATTTAACAGTAAGGCCTCACCGACCAAAATAAACACAAGCAAACAAAAGATAAATGGATTTCCAGTACTGTATATCCCTCACTGGAGCTTTACTGCTGGATGTCTCTGTCTCAGTGTGGCTGACCTTGCAACCGGATGCTGTGTCGTTCTTGGACGTAAAGGATGAAACCAGTAAAATAGTCCGTGGGACAGACGGTAAAAGTACCTGCCAACATTATATATACTGAACTGTGACATTTAGTTTGATGCTGTGTGTGACTGACCAGTGCACAGAGCAGATCCACGGCCTCCAGCACCAGCTCCTGGTGTCCGACCCGCGACACGCCCAGAGACAGCAGCTCCTGGTGGGACATCCTGAGCAGCCTCTCCCCGTCCACCTGCTGCCGCTGGAAGGACGGGATGTACTGCTGCAGGCTGTCGTCCAGACCTGAGGGGACAGACAGAGACACAACACTGAGCGGGGACACCAAGGAAAGACCAAGGTTTTATAGACGGCATTCAATAGGCAATAAAACATATGAACAGGGCACAGAGAGGAAGAAGAGGTTGTTGATCAGTAGTGCACATGTGAGGCAGAGTAAACGATACCAAGACTGAGTTTCAGTGAGAGTCGTCTCTGTTATGATCCATTCAAGTTTGACAGCAAACAGAGCTGCAGAGTCAACACTGACTTATTGACTCTTCCTGCTGATCCATCACAGCTAACAGCATCCTGCCACCTCACCACCTCACCACCTCAGCTCTCCTCAGGAGCACTCTGGGTTTACACAGACAGTCTAAAGGTTTGAGCCCTCACATTCAGCACCATCAAATGTTCCTCTGTTGATTAAAGTTGAGCTTCTGGCTGAATATTAACATTTGAGTTTAGTCAGGGTTAATCCGTTCCTCACACAGTCAAACACGAGTTACTATTATGAAACAAAACACAAACACAAAACTGTCTTAGTGTTGAAATGACTGCCAAAAAGCTCAAGTTTTTCTTGCGCCCTCTGGCCGCTCCCATTAAAAGGCCTCTCCATCTCAAAGTCCCGGCTGAGTTTCAGTCCCAGTCCGCCCTGATTAACACCAAAATCATCAATGTTTAGATATTTGTGTCCTTTAATGAATCCGTCCTGCAGGACTAGCAGATGAGACCTGGACCGTTCTGACTGTAGAACCCCACCTTCAATCCCCGTGACCTAATGTGACTTTGAGCGAGACACCGCCGGCTCCAACGGCGCCACTATGTGGCCGACCCTGAACTCTGACCTCTGACCCCTCAGTGAAAGGCAGCAGCAGCAGCGGGAGACGAGATGAAAGAGTTCTCACCGCTGGATCAATGGAGGAGCATCAACGGACATCCAGCACATGATTCTACTGACACACATCAGAAAGCAGAGCGCTCACCTCGGGGAGGATCTGGATGGGTTTGGTTTGTAAAAGACTGACACACTAAACAATGTGTGAAATTCATTAAATATGTTTTATGGATTCATCTTAACTAATATCATGACTCATTCATTTTAAGTTATCTATTTACATTTAAATGTAAAATCTGCTTTATTTATAGTGAAGTCTGGTTCAATGATTCTCATTTGAAGGTTTTAAAACCTTAAAAAGAAAAACTAGAAACAAACAAAATATGAATATTAGTTTAATCAAGGTAAACGGAACGATCCTGTACATAACAAGAAGTGACATCTAACTAAAAACTATTTTACAAAAGGAGAGCAAAGATTCAAATGTTTCACTTTCTATTAACTTTAAAAGTCAGAACTCATAAAACACAACAACGTCTAGTGTACAGTGGAAACGACTGGCTGATTTGTCGACTGACGGAAAATTCATCTCTAGTAATTTGGATAGTTGATCAATCATCATAGTTCTCAATGTGATTATTTGCTGGTTTTCTGTTATAGTGAATTAAATATCTAGTTTTGATTAAACAAAACAAGCAATCTGAAGATGTCACCTCGAGCTCTGGAAACTACTGATGGACATCTTTCACTTTCTTTCTGACATTTTTCAGACCAAACAATCAATCAGGATAATAATTGGCAGATTATTTGATAATGAAAATAATCATAAATTGCAGCCTTTGTTGCGTTCACCTCATAATGCAGCTAATTTATAAATCAAACTACCCAAATATCAGTTAAAAGTTAATAATGAACATTATTACAGGTTAATACAGTTTAAAGCTGTAGAGAAACTGACATTCAATTTAGACAGTAAAATAGCATTTCAGCTAAAAAAAACATGGAAATTAATCACTGATTAAGTACTGATTCACTAACTAGCAGAATCACTTTCATTGGCAAAGTACGTGTGCAGATACAAGGAATTAGACTCTGTTTTTTTGCATCTCTCTTATATGAAAATAGAAAATAACAGCTGGCACAAGGACAACAAAGCTGGACAAATAAACCTCACACTTGCAGATTGTTTCTATAGATCTGTTGCGGTACGAATTGGACAAAATTATGTAAACATAAACAACAATAAAATAAGAAATAAAACTACAATGGCTCGGTGTTGGACTCCTACTGATCTATGAATACATGTTATTAGAGAAAGCTTTTGTCCACCAAATGGCAGACTTTATGAAGCCAGATCAGCTGGCCAACAAAATGCCTGAGCTGGTGTGAACAGTGAAGAAAACAACTGTCCCTGCATGTGGTCATTAAAGAAACTCCACGAGTCCTGTTGGTCTTCAGACGGACACGCAGGACGACAGATGGTCGACACTCCCGTCGACAGCAGGGAGGAAACATTCCTGTTGAACTAACTGCTGATGTGACACCTCTGTGTTGTCACCGGTTCACACCTCTGACACCAACAATAACAACAGCACACCGGGAGACTTATTATCACTATAAAGAGCACTTCTTATGTTAAAGCCATGCAGGGTAACACATTCACTGTTTTAATGAAGAACTCTTGGCTCCTAATTTGGGGACATTTTGGTCTTTAACAGTTTATCAAACGGTGAAGTAAGAAATCTGGCTGGAAATATGTTTTTTTAATTTATTGACTTACCAGAAAACATGCTATATTGTGATATATATCATTACTGAGATATGAAATGACCTATAAAGGGGGAGAGGATTTTGCCATATCTCCCAGCCCGACACATATCATGCAAGAAAGTCAAGATGACTTGACAACTGGCCAATGAGAGTTGAACAAAGGACTGCATGTTAAAATAAGCAGTACTGAACCTCTACCCTACAGATCTCCTTCTTTACGTTTGTTTTGCTTTCTGCTCCAGTGGAGCTGCTGCATCAAACGTGTGACAGAAACGTGTTCTGCTGCTACATGTTCCTGGAAACATGCCCAGATGAAAACTTTGCATGATATTCCCAAACTACCTCACATAAATATTCACACTCCCTGCCTGGAACACACCCCTAAAGAACTCTCCATGACAGAAGGTTTGATGGTGAACTAACATATTTCAAACCAAACTCTGGTGTGTCAGAGTCGGACGGCGGCTGGCGAAAGCTGTGGTCACCAGGAATGTGTTGGCGACAGCCTGGATCACATTACTGACACCCGAGGAGGCCGATAATCTCTCAGCGGCACAGCAGGGTCGGCTAAATGTCACGCCACAGCCAAATCACCTGCTAATGGAAGCGTGACAACGCCGGGCCAGGCCGCTGTGCAGAGCACGCTGCAGAGCACGCTGCAGAGAGCGGAAACCTTCACAAGCTAATCCGAGCTTCTGTTGAGCTTTTACATGATTATTACTTCAACACATGCAGAAATATTCAGGTCACGTGGGATGATATTAATGGTTTCAGGTCCAAATTCACCAGCTTCAACTGTTCAGTCATGGGAGTTCATCTTATTTCATAAAACAAATGAAGACGTACTCTCCACTGGTATAGATCTGTTCTCAGTTTGATTTAAAATATGGTTTTGAGGCTAAAATCAAGGTTAAAGACATACATTTACACTGTGGAATAACCTGAAATATTAAATAAAAACAAGTCCGGCACAGTGCCAACATCCAGAGCTGGATCCAATGTTCTCGTGAGAAATAAATTGTCATTAATTTATGTGACAGTTGAGACATTTTCATCATTCCACATTTTGCAGTTGGGTTTGGCGCTCGGCCCAAACTGAAATCGTCTTCAATCGGCTGGCAGACGGCGAGGAACGAGCAGCATCACCGCTCTGAAATACTGCTGAGCGGTTTGTGTTTTTGGCTTCAGAGACGCTTCTCAAGCAGCATGAAGATTAATGAAACACAGCAAACTGTGGCTGTCTGCATGAACACTGCAAAAACTACCGATAAGTTATGTAACGTTAAGACGGCTCAGATAAACTTCAATAATAAGCTTTATTCTGGGTATTAAAAGCCGTGCTAAATGTTGTTGTGCTCAGCCGGCCATAATCCAGTCAGAGTTTTGAAACAACCACAAATCCTCCAGTAAGGTGAGATCTGTATGATTTCCAGAATCACTAAGACCTGGGAATCAAGTCAACCACCTGTATTTCTAAGCTTTCCAGAACTTCGACACATCCTAAAAGACTCTCTCATGTTCATCTACTAACAGAACCATTCCCAACTTTTTCTGATTCACCACCAATCTTAATCTAATCAGCTGTGAGGTCAGAGCCCAGTTCACATGAGAAAACAGCCTGTTTTAATCTTTGCTCTTTGTAAAGCACTTTGAAACCGAACTGTTTGTTGACAGAATACATTTGACTGAACATGAAAGCTCGCTGGAGACTGAAGAAAGTTCACAGTGACTCTGTAACATCGACAACTTTCTCACTCACTTCCTATACAAGCCAGTAAATATTTACAAACTAATAGTGATACTCATAGAAAATAACTGTCTCTTGATTTAAGAAAACTAAGAAGAAAGGAGTTTGCATTTCCAGCAGCACCAGTTTCCACCGTTTCCTTTAGTCTCAGATGTAACAGAAGTTAATCTGTCCATCTGTGGTCTGCTCTCTGACCAGTCTTATATTTGCAGACGACTCTGGGCCTCTGCCCTCCTGTCAGTCAGCTGCTGCTGGGAAACTCTCTGTGTACCGACAGCAGCAGCTCAGGGTGGGAAAGTTTTACTTCGTACTTCAGCGACAAAACCACCGGGTCACCTCGAAAACCACCAGACAGTCACTGCTTTACAAGCAGCCTCGGTGTTACGAGATATGGAGATAGTAGTATCATATGAAACTAGAATACCTGATGAATCCATCGGTACCAACCATGTCGTACTAGCTCGTCAGGAAGGAGGCTAAATAACGCTCCAAACTTACACTAAATTTTGGCGAGGAAAAACTGTCATGTCCATTTTCAAAGAGGTCCCTTGACCTCTGACCTCCAGATATGTGAATGTAAATGGAATAATCACAATGTGATCACAATGTGATTAATCACAATTAAATATTTTAACTGATTGACAGCCCTAGTTATTTTCAAAATCTAGATATGGGCCGATAATTGGTTTACTGAAATATTACCAATATCTGATATCAACCGGTATCAGAAAACCCTACAACCAGATAACAGACTGATAAACGTATCTTTCAATAACCTGGCCTTTGTTGACATGGTTCCTGTTGTGGACCAGCTCCTACATATAAATTCCTGGCTGACAGTAACTCAGTTAAAGTATTTACAAGGTGTGCTGATGATAAAGTGGGTAAGTCCGTCCGGCTGCAGTCAAACACGTGAGGAGGTCAGTAAAAAGAGCTGGAGGTGAAACTCCAGCTGCTCATAAACAGTCCAGTTAATCATTTGTCAGAAAGATCAAAACAAACACGATGTTGGGCCTCATTTTACAAAGCGCCACGACAAGACCTCCCTCCTCCAAATACACTCATCTTTCTCACTGAAAGGAACATTTAGAAAGTCATTTGTTAGTAAAACGACGTTATAACTTCCCACAGCCCAGAGTGACGTCTTCAGATGTCTTATGTTTTATACCATCATGTACGACAACCAAAAGCATCTAATCCTCACATTTGAGAAGCAGTTAATTGTTGTAATTTTTGCTTAAAAAATGACTAAAATCATTATTCAAATTATCAAAATAGTTGCCAATTTATGGCAGAAGGGCTTCATTAGATATAACTTTGTTTTTTTGTGCTTCCGTGGAGTTTGTGTTGGAGTCTGAGTTGTGGTGGCGGCTGGTCGTTTGGTGACTCCATTTCTAACCAAACGTTAGCTATGGTTGCACATTGTTAGCCCCGTAGCAGAGCTGAAAATAAAGGCACTGGCGAGAGTGCGTGCATGACGTCACATCTGTTGGGTTTTCCCTGAAAAACGCCCCACATTCTTCACATTAAAAGCAGTCTATAGGCTGATAGAGGAAACAGAAAGTTGCGGAAGGTCTCATATCTTAAGTTAGTTTACAACCTGTAAAAACTTACATACAGTCTTTTTAAACAGCTGCTTTGAGTGGTTTTAACTTATATTTAAATATTTAAGTGAAATAACTAGGGCTGTCCTCAACCACAGAAATTCGTAGTTGACTAACACTCATATGATTTTTTGGACTAATCGATTAGTTGATTTAATCAACAGTTTCTCTACAAAGAATCACACAAAAGCACCACTTGCTCAGAAGTTTCTTGGAAATAAATCATTCAGCATGAAAAACGCATTAAAAAATGACTAATCAAGTAAAGACATCTTAGTGGACTAAGACCAAAATGACCGATAAGTCGACTTATGGACTTCGAGGGGGCAGTCCAGTAACAACATAACCATCAGCCCTGTACTGCAGTCTGACATCCTTCATTCTAATAAAAACACTCCAGACAAGATCAGACTGCTCGATAACATTTCTCTACATTGTGAAATTGTCCCGGCTGAACTCTAAATCCCTCGTTCATTACAACAAATGGCACGTGTTGTGTTGTCGAGGCACAAAGCCGGAGTTGGGACCCGACACTCCCCAGCTGGGGGCAACAAAAGGAATATTTACCTCCATCACAACAGGACGAGGGCGGAGAGCAGAGAGAAGTGGTAAAAGAGCACTGAGGCTATTCATGGCTTCACTGGGCCTCTGTCAAACCCTACACTATATCACACACACACACACACACACACACTGGCCATTCATCTCACTGGTACGAGGCAGCGGGGGGGAAACACACACACACACACACTGGTTAACAAACACTATTCAAGAGGAAAAAGGATTTCCTTTGGCAGATTTGTGCTAAGACGTCTTATGAAATCAAACAAAGAGGAATTCTGGGAGTTAACGATGTGTTAAGCTGAGCTGAGCTGTGATCTTAACATTCATTGTTGTTTGCATCAATACACATCCCTGGTGCCAACAGCAAGGATTACCAAGTAAAAGGTCACGTCAGGCTAGTAAATCTAAAAAAAGAATCATACACATCGTTTTTGTCCAGTGGCAAATAATAATCAAAAAGGCAAGGTAGAAATTGTCTTCGGTTTTAACAACTTTTTTATATGAGATTTTATTCAAGGTGGTTTTTCTAATATATTTGGGCACGTTTCATGTCCTCTTTAACGTTCATTCATTATTTTTAGAGGTATCCTGTCACGAACTGAAGGGTTGGAGGAGTAGAAATGTTGACCTGATGGTGGCATTTAATGAAAAGACAACAAAGTCAAAGACATTCAGGAATGTCTGTACCAAACTTTGTGGGAGTCCAAAAGCAATAAACCCATGCTGCTGTCCTACAGTTACTATTCTGTTCCATCATGGAGATGGCGGTCCTGCAGGTAATCATCATTCGGTTCTTTATGACGTTCAGGTTGTTGGAGCCGTCAGCTGTGACGCAGGCTGAACAAATCTCCCAATCTGCTTTACTGGGATCCATTAATGAGGTGTTACATGAATCCTGGTGATAGAACTGACTAACACAGAGTTTACTAATATTTCTGTCTCACAGCAGCAACTTTTTATGGCTGTTGTTTTTACTAATAAGCTTATGAGCTTATTTAGGATTAATAACTCCTTTCACAGTTTTATATCGTTATAATTTAATACATTTTGGGAGTTTTTTTTTTTACTGTTTTTTAACAAAATAAGCTATTTGAAGACATCTATTTCTCTAACATTTTATGTTGGGTATTTTATAGACAAAACAATATCTATAAATCTAATAATGATTAAAAAAAAAAAGAAACTGTTGCCGCCCTAGTCCTGAATACTTTCTTATTATAGTAAATTTGCATGGCATTACTGTCATCAGTTTAGTAAATTTGTGAATATGGGTTGCAACTAAAAAATATTTTCATTATCTGTTAATTTGGCAAATATTTTCTGGATTAACAGATTCATTGATTGATCTATAAAATGTCAGAGAATTAAAAAAAAGCCATCACAACATCCTAAAGTCTAAGATAACGCTGTCAGAGTTCACTTGTTGTGGTCAACCAACAGTCCAGAAGTCAAAGATGTTCAGTCTACTGTTACAGGTAACAAAGAAAAGCAGCATGAGCAGCTGGAACTGGATAATTGTTGGTATTTTTTGCAGTTGACCGATTAATCGATTATGGAAATCGTCGGTCCATTAATAGACTAATAGTTCCAGCTCTCCAGGAGTCCTGAGTGAACGTGACTCTGGACACTCTCACTCCTGAACGACGTCAGTGTTGATCACAAAGGAGGGAAAAAGGCAGGAAGAGGCGCTCGCTGGAGAGAACCGGGATGTTTCCTCTCATTCAACTTCAGTCAACTCAGTTTCACTCAGAACACAAACGTTGGTCCCAAAGAAAGATAAAAATATATCAGCCAATCAGGAGAATCCATCCACTTACAACAATGACAGTTTTGCAGTTCTTGGTTCTGTAGTCTTTTTTAGTCATTTTTGAGTCTTGAAAAACTTAAATTCGAAGTTTCATTTTCAGTAGCAACTCAGAATATTGTCTTTTCAAATATCTTGTGATTTAGTTAGAGGAACGAGGAATGTTTACAATAAATATATTTAAAATATATCTGAATGTGTGACCGACTGTTTTTGGTGTTAAAAATCTTTGAAAAGGATCACAAATAGTGGGATGGTGACACTTTTTCCAAATGACTTCAAACATATCTTTATGTACTGCTAATATCAGCCAATAATATTGTCCCTACCTGGTTCAACTTCTACTAAACACAATCCCAACTATACAGAATCTGATCTGTATATCACAATATATATCTCCCAACTCTCTGTGCTTCCATTCAATAATGTATACTTCAGTACGCAGGTAAGTTCTTCCAGTCCATCTCCTTGTTTATTGGCTGTATTCCTACACTCTCTGGATGCGTCACCGTATTTATTGAGCTTCTTACTCTCTGACAGCCTGTCGTCATCTACGTTGTGATGTGTGATTACACCTGCCAGACGAGCAGAGGAGAAGAATGTCGATGTGTCTGAACACGCTGTGTTTACCTCGGAGCTACAGCTGTCTGATCAGTTTGCTGCTGTAACACAGACAATTAGAAACTGTCACACAGAGACTGTCACTGATCTGAGAGCTACTGTACGTAGTGGAACATTTGTCTTCAGATGGTATCAAACTGTTTTGTTCAATGTGTCCAAAACATTTAAAAGCTGGCACTGAATGCTCTGTCAGATTCTCTGATCATAAAATATTACCACATCTAAAATCAAGACATGAGTTCATTTGAGATGGTTCTTATTTTGGAATATTTTGTTACGTGTTATACTCCTCTAACTCATATTGGCCTCAGCCTTGACAACCTGTCAAATTATACCCGGCCTTAACTGACCCCTTCGTTAAGCGTTTAATCATGACTAGCTCCAAATCCACTAATCCAGCCTGAAAATAAAGAAAATCTATGCTATGATTGGCCAGTCTGCGTTCGAGGGGTGGGACTTAACAAAGGGTCAATTGTACATTAAGCTTAATTTAAGATTTAAAACATTTTAATGCCAATTTGAAGAGAAAGTTAGTAAAGCATCACAACTGGAAAATGAAAGAAGTCACCAGATGAACACCAAAAACAAAAGACTTTTCCAGGACGTCCTGAATATGAAAACAATTCCTATACTTCTACTACACGACTTTCCATAATAAGGGATGTTCTTGATAATTAAATGTGTTTTCAGTCTATGTTAGTACATTTCTTATGAATTTGACCTATATTCCTTGACTTCCCCCAAAGAATTCATGGAATTCCCGGACAATCCCTCCAACTGCTCCAGTAATATTCCAGTCAGCTGGAGCGGCTCGGTGACAGCCGGCCTGTGGGAACCAACTCCAGATCAAACACGAAGATTTTAACGAGAACAACTGAACCTCCCATTAAAAGAACCAGTTGCTGAAGTTGTATGAGGCACACACACACACACACACACACACACACACACACACACACACACACACACACACACACACACACACACACACACACACACACACACACACACACACACACACACACACACACACACACACACACACACACACACACACACACACACACACACACACACACACACACACACACACACACACACACACACACACACACACACACACACACACACACACACACACACACACACACACACACACACACACTATAGCCGGAGGCAGCAATCTGCTCTGTAGCTACACTGTAAATAACCCAACAGGATGAAATGATCAACAGGTCAATGACAAAGACATTAACAAACCTAAATGCAACCTGAAGTCTGCAAGAACATTTTCACAGTGTCTGTTTATCATGATTTTACTGATCATATTAATCAAAAGTATATTTATCTCAGCATGCAGAAAAGAACTACAACTTCCACTTTATGAACTACGACAACAGAGTAGACATTATCACAGTGCAGAATCTAAAATGAATGAACTGTTATATGAACCAGACTGTGTTGAGAAAGATAAATGATGTTTTTGAGAGAGAGCGAGAGAGAGAGAGAGAGACAGGAAACACGGGGAGAGAACGAGCTTTAATTGAGCCGTCCGGGTCATGTGACTGACCCCGGTGTGTTTGTCACTCTTTTCATGCACAACAAAAGTCAGATGTGGTTAAATGGCGGCGCTGCCACAGTGAAGTGTCCCGGCGACCTTTTGACCCTCCACACGACAGGAGGCCGACCTTTGTGGAGAGCTGGTATTGTCTGGGACTTTACTGACCGCCAGCTCTGCATTGTCTGCGCTGCTAAATGACGTGTGTGTTGGTATGTGTGTGTTTGTGCTGTCGGAGGACAAGCTGGACTGAATAGACAAAGATGCAGCCACAAAGATGAGGAATTTAGATTTAACGCTTTTGGTCTTAAAAAAAAACTACAGCTGTCAAAGTTAACGTGATAACGTGATAACGTGATAACGTGATTACGCGTTAACGCTAATTCGTTTTAACATCACTAATTTCTTTAACGCATTTACGGAACGCACAACCACAATATTTAATTTAAATGGTATTTTGACACACATTTCGCCTTTAACAAATATTGCACCTCCTGAGATTTGAAAATTGCTGGAGGACATATTGTGATTTCGATAAAATTTGGATTAATTGCACTGCCAGGTGAAAACCTTGCATCTTCAATTTTGAGGATTTTGAAGACAGAACAGTCTCTGAAACTTTTGATCATTTCTGAAATGTATTTAGTCATCAAACTGAAACAAAACTGTAATTCACATTTCCAGAAAATTTCATATTTTAAGGTGCCAGATTATTTTCTTACAATATGGCCGGCATTTAACAATTATTGCACCTCCTGAGATTTAAAAATTACAGAAGGTCATATTGCAATTTCGATGAAATTTCGATTAATTGTGCAGCTCTATATTATTCACACATTCAATTTTAGGGGACTTGATGTATTTTCTCAGGACATTTATGGCATTATTCTGTTATTTTCCCAGGTTTTCCAGTCCAGAATGGGAATGGGACTCCAGGTGTCTTTTAAAAAACACAGTGATTACAGCTGTTCTTTTCTCAAATATTAAAATGTAAAAACAACAATTATTACGTAAGAGACACAAACTGGCTTCAAACACTGCAACAGAAACAATTCTCCTCGTGCCGCTGCTTGTTCAAACCTTCTTGGAATTAAAAACAGGTATTTATCAAACCACAGTGTGGGTCTGATTGACATTTTATGGCTGATCTGTTAACTGGTTGGGCCTGTTTACTGCTTTAATACCTGACTCAGTGCTGTGTGTAAATCCCATCCAGCTGCCACTCAAGAGCCAAGTTCAACAACCGAGTTCAACAACCGAGCAGAAATACGACTGTCAGTAAAACAAAGGTAAACAAGGGAACAACCTGCAGCCTGTTACTGAGTCAACACAACACAACACAGCCTAATCAACCTGGACCATCATTATATACAGTATTATATATGTAACACACACACAATACATCCTAATCAACCATCATTATATACAGTATTATATATGTCACACCCACATAATACAGCCTAATCAACCTGGACCATCATTATATAAAGTATTATATATATGTCTCACACAAACAACACAGCCCTAATTAACCTGGACCATCATTATATATATGTCTCACACAAACAACACAGTCCTAATCAACCTGGACCATCATTATATATATGTCTCACACAAACAAAACAGTCCTAATCAACCTGGACCATCACTACATACAGTAGTATATATGTTTAATACTGTGTAATCGTATTATTTAATTGTTCCTGATTTAAGTTTTAGACCAATTTTATTAAAGTAAAGTTCTTGTGTTGTTTTGAGACAACATGTAACATTTGACAACATTGGCTTCTTTTGTTAAATGTAAAATGGTTTAGTGAAAAACATGTTTATATTTCTCAAAGTTAAAGATATCACTACCAAAACCTCAGTTATAGTATTGGAATGGTACTCAGCCCTAAATCTGACATAAAGGCACAATCATATATCAACATGTAAACCAAATGGGTCACATCAATAAAATACAAAATACAACCTGAATACAACCAGAATGGCCTTATTTCTCAACTCAAGTATTACTTTTAAACTGTGTCAACACTGCAGTAATGTAAAAACCAAAATATTTCACCAGGTAATCACAACCAGTTACACTAGCTTCCAAAAAAAATACCAAGAATATGTCATATATTTATGAATATACTTGTAATTTCTACAGTGAAATGACTGATTAGTGAAAACACAATATACACTCTTGCACAGTGGTGGAAAGTAACTAAGTACATTTACTCAAGTACTGTATTTAAGAACAATTTTGAAATACTTGTACTTTACTTAAGTATTTCCATTTTCTGCTACTTTATATTTCTACTCCACAATTCAGTGGGAAATATTGTACTTTTTTGCATTTATTTGTTAACTTTAGTTACTAGTTACATAACAAATTCAGATTAAGAATAGAAAAATATAATCAACAAATAAATTATATTATTATATCAATTAACCTTTATCCACAGGGAGAAATTCACAAGCTACCCAGCACTATATAAAGTAAATACATAAAAATTAATAACACATTAATGTATCAGTAATCATAATCTAATAATATTCATTGTTCTGAAAGTGGCCATTCTGCATAATGAGTACTTTTACTTTTGGTACTTTAGGTATATTTTAATACTCTATTTTCGTACTTTTACTTTAGTAACATTTTGAAAGCAGGACTTTTAGGGAATACTTCTTCCACCACTGTATACATGAATAATAATAATAATAATAATAATGATAATGATAATAATAATAATGATAATGATAATGATAATAATAATAATGATGATAATAATAATAATGATAATAATAATAATGATGATAATAATAATAATGATAATAATAATAATATAGCTAATAATAATAATAATAATAATAATGATAATAATAATAATATAGCTAATAATAATAATAATAATTAATAATTATATAATTATATTAATTAATTTGAGCCTTCAGGTGCTACAAACATCAGATAATATCATATAAACTATAACATTAAATAGTTTAATACTATCTGTGATTTGTTGGATCAAGTTGGAGCCAAAAAACAACTTTAAAACTTCAGACTAAATTAGCAGTTATTTACTTTTATTTGACAGTATCTTTAACATTAGTTCTGTTTAACGTTAGTTCTGTTTAACGTTAGTTCTGTTTAACGTTAGTTCTGTTTAACGTTAGTTCTCACTATTTGGCAGTCTGTTTAACATTAGTTCTCACTATTTGGCAGTCTGTTTAACGTTAGTTCTCACTATTTGGCAGTGTTCTTACCTCTCATCCAGTCCACTACTTGTTGCGGGCTCATCTTACTCACAGCCTCCATTTCTCCAGGATTTAAAATATAACTCGAATAAAACCGAATAAAACCGTTAACCGGACATAATTAACGGAGGAGTTTCCGTTAAAACACAGAGACAGACGCGGTACCGACGGTCTGACGGTCTGACGGCTCCTCCGCTCTCTGCTGACTGACTGACTGAGCGCGAGGAGAAAGTTTACTGTCAGAGCAGAACACACGCGCGAGGGGCGGGTGTTGGGTTACCAAGGGATTTAACCACGCCCCCTCGCTTCCTTCTCCTCCAATCACATAAGAGCTGCCTTCAAGTGCTGTGGGAACGACGGAACATTAGCTCTTCATGAGATTTTTTTTTTTACACTGGCTGTTTTCATAAATGCAATCCACTGTTTGTAAGTACAACAGTTTATAAACCAACTTTTAAGTAGATGAGCTTACAGACAAACCCATCAAGTACACTAGAGAAACAACCTCAACATTCAAAACCAAAACAAAACCAAGAAAAGAAATAACAATAATAATAATGACAAAAAGAAAGAATAGAGTTAAAAAACAACAACAACAAAGCAAACAAAAAAAACACCAAAAAAACACACATAACAAAAAAAAAAAATCATGAGCTTTAAAGGGACTGTTTGTAACTTCTTAAACGTATAAATCACCGGGGTCGGTGTCCCATGCGTGTGGCCCATTGTGATATCTGATGTGTGTTGTGGTTTACGGCACTTTATGGATTATTTTTTGAAAAAATGAGTTCAATTTTCATCCAATATGTGAGAATTTGCAGTTTTTATGCAAACAAACCATTAAATATAAATATACAGACTAATGTAACATCTCTTTTGCACTTTTGCACGACTGAGAAAATCAGCTTTTTCATGTTTGTATTGCATGCAAAGATAAAGATAAATGTATGTATGTATGTATGTATTTATCCTGTGAATGGAACAAAGCCTTCTCGTGGGAGATTATCATTAAAATGCCTCCTTCAGCCTCTCATCAGATCTCTGATCCTCTGATCCTCTGAGCTCCTCAGCAGCTCTTCATGTGTTCTGGGTGTTGGCTCGTTCTCGTTCAGCTTTTTTAGGGTCTGCAGACGTTTCCCATGGGAAGAGATCAGCCACATCAGGAAATACACCAACACACATTATTTATTGTACTCCACAATCTGACAGCGTTGCACCGAACAGACAACACAATAAGAATGTAAAGTATGAATGTGGATCTAGAGGAAACATCACAGGATACAGAAAGCAAAACCACGACTGAAACCTTTCATCCATTTCACTTTACTTTAATTACCAAACATTGAAGTAACACTGCAAACAAATGTCATTTTCATACTAATTATACATTGACTTTCTGTGAAAACCACAAATATTCCACCATTACATATTTGTGTGGTTTACAACTTTATGGCTTTGGGACTTCTGACCTTTGAAGACTATGTTACAGTTATTTAGTAAAACACAAGACAAAAAGCTTCAAAGATAAACATTTGAACATGATTTGGTGCAGCAGAAATAGAACTTTTCTGCTTTCCTTAATCATGGACCCCTGGCATTTGTCTTGTTTTCAAAAACATTATGTTATTACATAAAATACATCCCCATGTTCACAAGGGTCTTTTAAAAGAAGTTGATATGTCTGACAGCACCTGAACGCAGCATTATGAAGTGTTAGAGCAGGGGTGTCAAACGTACGGCCCGCGGGCCGGATCAGGCCCGCGAACGGGTTTAATCCGGCCCGCGAGATGATTTTGCAAAGCATAAAAAGGAAAAAAAAAAATTTTTTTTTTTTTTTTTTTTTTTTAAGATTATTTTTTTTGGTCTTTTTCCTTTATTTGACAGTGATAGTGGTGAAAGGGGGGATAGAGGGGATGACAATGCGGAAAGTGCCACAGGTCGGATTCGAACCCTGGGCCGCTGCAGCAAGGATCGAGATCGATGAAACTGTTATATCGCATAGAAAGTATAACAGAGGATAAATACTAAAAACGGAGTGGATGTTTGGTGGGGTTTGCAGGGAAACAAAAAAGAGATTTTTAGTCCATGTACCTGATAGAAAAGAACAAACTTTGTTGGATTTAATTGAGAAACATATTGCTCCTGGTTCAATAATCATTTCTGATTGCTGGAAATCTTACTTCAATATTTAAAAAAATGGGGTACATACACAGGACAATAAATCACTCTAAAAACTTTGTAGATCCAAACAACCCAGAAGTACATACACAAAGTATTGAAAGCACATGGAATGTCTTGAAAAATGGATCAAGTGTAGAGGAACCAATATAAGCGATTTTGTTGATGAATATATTGATGAATTTAATTTCAAAAAGAGTTAAAAAAAATGCATTTTATGATTTAATTCAGTTGATTAAGAATAAATACAGCTTTTAATTTTGATTTTTGTAAATTTTTTATGGGGGACAAATAACCAATTTTATCCCAATTCTGTTAAGCAAGCAAAATGTTTATACCGGGGCTAAGGAAGTAGGCTACAGCTAGTCCGGAGCTAGCTTGTCATTCTGCCTGCCTGATTTGAACATTACGTGCTTTGGCACCCTCATTGCCCCAAAATGTCTCTGTCAAAAAAGAGAAAAGTGGACGCAGAGTGCAGACTGTTCCAAGAAAAATGGTCATCCTCCTATTTCTTCACGGAAGTGAATGGGAAAGCTGTGTGTTTGTTGTGTTTACAGCAAGTTTCAGTGCTGAAAGAATAGAACGTTCGTTCCACTATGAGACTCTTCATGCCGACAAATACAACAACGTTCAAGGACAACAGAGAAGAGAGAAGGTGAATGAATTGTTGGCGGGTCTGAAGAAACAGAAGTCTGTGTTTACTCATAGCCGAGAATTCAGTGACGCTGCAGTGAAAGCCAGCTACCTTATTGCTAATGAAATTGCAGTGGCTTCAAAGCCATTTAGTGAGGGGGAATTTGTGAAAACATGCATGCTGAAGGCTGCGGAGATTATGTGCCCTGAAAAGCGCCAGGCTTTTTCAAATATCAGCCTGACAAGAAACACAGTTGCAGACAGGATTTCTGATCTTTCGGCGGATTTGGACAGCCAATTGAAGCGCAAAGTAAAGTCATTTATTGCGTTTTCAGTTGCAATTGATGAAAGCACTGACATTACAGATGTTGCGCAACTGGCCATATTCATCCGCGGAGTTGATGACACTTTGACCATCACCGAGGAGTTCGTGGAGTTGGTGCCAATGACGGATACCACAACAGCAGCTGATATTTTCACCGCACTCGTCGGCGCCCTGGACAGGGCCGGAGTGGACTGGTCCCGCGCTGTCAGCCTGGCTACAGATGGTGCGCCCTCAATGATCGGGAAAAAAGCAGGTGTTGTGACAAAGTTCAGAGAGAAAGTGCAGACTGCAAATGGAGAACGTGATTTTTGGACTTTTCACTGTATTTTGCATCAGGAGGCTTTGTGTTGCAAGTCATTAAAGATGGATAACGTCATGAAGGTGGTCGTCCAAACTGTTAATTTCATCCGATCCAGAGGCCTGAATCACCGTCAGTTTGACAGCCTTCTCAGAGAGAAAGGCCACAACTATGGGCTGCCATACCACACCGAGGTAAGATGGTTAAGCCGAGGTGCTGTGCTGAGGCGTTTCTTTGAATTACGAGAGGAAATTGAACAGTTCATGGAAAAAAAGGGCAAACCAGTGTTAGAATTTCAGTCCACAGAATGGATGCAGGACCTTGCATTTATGGTGGATGTTACAGAGCACTTGAATAACTTGAACAAAATGCTGCAAGGGCGCAACAAAGTTGTCACGCAGTATTATGACAGCATATGTGCGTTCAAGTTGAAGCTGTCATTGTGGGAGACGCAACTCGTCTGAAAGATGTGTGCGCGACCCAACATGCCGCAGACATGAAGCGGTTCAAAGATAAAATAACGGGACTATTGCGGGAGTTTGAGCAACGTTTTCAGATTTTTGGTGAACTGGAGAAAGACTTCAAAGTGTTTTGCTCGCCATTCACCGCGAATGCCTCTGATCTGCCCGTCAACATCCAACTTGAAATAATAGACTTGCAGTGTGACTCAGATTTGAAGGGCAAATTTGCTGCAGCTGGCTTGGACACATTTTATCAGTATCTCTTGCCACGTTACCCCAACTTGACAGCCCTTGCTGCAAAAGTGTTGTGCATGTTTGGAACCACATATCTTTGTGAGCAAGTTTTCTCTGTAATGAGCATCAATAAAACAAATCTGCGCTCAAGGCTCACGAACAAGCACTTGAATAACATCCTGAAATTGGCTGCCACTCAGGATGTGACGCCTGATATTGATGCACTTGTGAAAGCTAAAAGATGCCAGATTTCAGGAGTGAAATAAACAATGGGTAATCCCACTTAAAATGCTGCATGAGACACTGCACCCTGATATAGTTCTGTGAAAATGATTGTCTTCTGTGGAAATTTAAAGAAAGTGAACAATGTGTGATTTACTGTAATAATGTCAGTCACTTCAATTCATAAGTTTGGTTTGTTGAAATTGTTCATGCATTGCACAGCTTTTATTTTTCTATCAATAAATAGTTTAGCCTACAAGGCAGGGAGTAACTCAACCCTCTTGAATAGTTTCTACCTCAGTTTGTATGGTTTGTTGAGTTAGCACAGGATTAATATGTGGAAATGACAAATGAGGTATTTGATACCTAGAAGAGTTGTTTTATTTATTTATTATTTATTTCGTATTTTGTTCAATCCCAGATAGGCTGTGACTTAAAGTTTAATGGCTTTGTAGATACACTGAGACGAAGTTTAAGTTCCAATCACTGAGGCATTGTGTTCTTGAAATTGCACCAATTTTTTCCTCAGAATTTTCAACTAACTTGAAGTGTTTTGTCAAGAGGATTATTTGTGATGTGTACATTTTCAGAATGTGCTTGTACTATTTTGGACCAAAGTAAAACAAAGAAAACAATCTGAAGTTGTCGTTATTTTTAAGTTATTATGCCATGATTTTACCGGTCCGGCCCACTTGAGAATAGATTTTTCTCCATGTGGCCCCTGAGCTAAAATGAGTTTGACACCCCTGTGTTAGAGGCTCCTTTAAATCTTTATTTCACCTGTTAGATGGAGATGAAAGGTGTGAATATATAAAGATATTCAGCTGTCTTTCAGGTTTAGGAGCAGTATCTGCAGAGCTGGGAAGTAACTAAGTACATCTACTCAAGTACTGTATTGAGTATTTCCATTTTTCTGCTACTTTCTACGTACATTCCTCTACATCTCTGGGAAATATTGTACTTTGTCTTAATTTTTAAATGTGGATTTTCTAGAAGATGAAATCTGCAATGTGGCATCCGTTTTATCAGGTTCATATATAATTTCTATAATTGGATTTTAAGTTGCGTATTAAAAATGTCTAAAGTTAAACATTTACATAGCTTAAACTGATTGTGTCACTTCTCAGCTCACCACATCCCTTACCAATATTAATGTCACTTTTAAAATTTTTACAAAGTTTAAAAAAATAATTTGATCAACACTCACCCCCTGATGCTGTAAAGCTGTGGGCACACTACCAACGTCAGGAGCGCGTGGCGGCTGCGTCGCGTGGCGGCTGCGTGATGCAGGAGTCTGGTGTTCACACTAGACCCGTGTTGGCTGCGTGTCGGCTGTTTCAGCTGCTGCTGTCAGCCCTTTCTTTCTGCATAGAGTTTGCCTTTTAATGGCCATTTAACTTCATGATAAATATAATTTATATTTATTTTAGACAGAGAAAGGTTCAGAAACGTGTGGTAATTAGTAAATAATAGTAATAATCCACAATTAAAACTCCGTACTATATTCATTTATGGAACTCTCCAAGTCACGGCTTGTTCCACATCACTGTCCGGCACATATTTCAGAATATAAGCCTCGTGTTAACAAATGAAGGAATTCTGTGCAAAGAAAAACCCGCTTTAGGGCTTTTATTTTGAAATGAATGTGTTAACTATACTGTAATAGCTACGATCATGTTCATAACAGCGAGGAAGTGGCCAATCACCGGGGAGCTACTGTATACAGTCAAACGCCCAGGACTGATGTCAGACGATCAACACATTTATATATGAGACAAAAATAAACAGTAAAAGAAAGTGTTTAGCAGCAGCAGCAGCAGCAGCAGCAGCAGCAGCAGCAGCAGCAGGAGCAGCATCAGCAGCATCAGCAGGAGCAGCAGCAGCATCAGCAGCAGCAGCAGCAGCAGCAGGACTTCCACGTGCTTCCACATTTTCATACTGGACACCATCGTTCTCTACCTGTGAAACACAACACATGAGATTCTGAAACATGTTTTTGGTGAAACGAACCAGAGAGACTGCAGCCTCTGTGGTCACAGAAGGAACAACAGACTCAGATTAAAAAGGTACAGATTATTATGATTATTATTTTTACTCACTTCGTTGTCATTATCAAGTGTTTTTTTGTTCCCTGGAAAAGAAATAACAAATGTAAAAATAGCATTAACATTCTGTGACGTATATAAACCAGTTTTACCAAATTAAGATCTGAATGTCCTCACATGTGTGTCTGATGAGAAGAGCGGTGATGACGATCATTAGGATCAGTCCTGCAATACGCAGAGCCAACATGACGTAGCTCAGAGGAGACCAACCTGTGGGATCTGTTGAACACACGTCTGTTAATAAATTAATAAATACAGTATTAATCCTCCCACCTTTGAGGAACCAAGAGGAGAAGCTTTGTATCTGGTGGGCTGCATATAATCTCACCTGGATTAGATGGTTCTCTCTGATTATATGTTATCCCACCTGTGAAGTCAGGTGTGTAGTCAGCCTGTATCTCTACATTGTTCTGTTCATTAACCAGCTGCCAGGTGTATTTCCTGTTGTGGCCACTCTGACGCTTCACAGTCAGACTAGAGACACATTTCCTCTGTCTGATGGAACTGTACTTGACACCATCACCATGCAGCACAGTTCCTGTCTCATCCAACCAGCGGATGCTGTTCAGTCGACAAGGACGGAGGTCGCTGTGTGTCAACAGAGAGCACTCTAATGTGACTTCATCGTCCCTGTTTGGATCAGCGTCTGGTGGAGATGGAGAGACTGAGAGAAAACAAGAGATAACTGTTAACTCAGCATAAACATTTCTTTTATTTTAAGTTAGTAACTTTACTACAGTACAAGACTCTGTATTGAAGTTTCTATCTATCTTCTGTCATCATTGTTTTACTGAGTTAAAACATGAACCAAAAGGAAACAAGACCTTTCAGCGGTGTAAGAAAATATTGATACACGAGAATCACGATATTATGTTTTGTGATACTGTATTGATTTTTAATTAACCTCTTAAAAATCTGACGGTCCACCGGCAGCCCGGCTGCTATTCTGTCTTTCAGAGGTTGTAGCGGTTTTAAACTTAAACTGAAGGTCCTGGCCTCAGTTGAAACTAGAATCCATTGGTACCAACCATGTCAAACCTGCATGTCGGGAAGGAGGCTAAATAGTGCTTCCAAAGTGTATGTGTAGGTATCGCGATTCTTTTTTTTTTTTCTACGATTTCTAAATAGATGGAATGGATCTATTTGCTTCATCTGAGTCTATGTGGAGGTAGAAGGAAGTTACTGCTTTTATTGTGGTAGTCTGAGTAACGTGACGTCATATCCTTTCCGTATCCGTCAACCAAAACAAACCTCAGAGAGTCTAAAACGTTGGAGGGTCGTCGTGGAAACGACCTGCACCCTTCCATGTTAAATCCAGCGTGGTAAACACTACACATCCAGTAAAGGATGGAAACACTTTGGGTTTCACACATTGACAGGAAAAGCAGAGCTACACAGAGCAGAGCTAAAGCTGCATGCTAACTCTGTCACGGACAGGAAATGCTATTGTATGGAGGTAACGTTATGGTATGGCGGTAACGTTATGGTATGGAGGTAACGTTATGGTATGGTGGTAACGTTATGGTATGGAGGTAACGTTATGGTATGGAGGTAACGTTATGGTATGGTGGTAACGTTATGGTATGGAGGTAACGTTATGGTATGGAGGTAACGTTATGGTATGGAGGTAACGTTATGGTATGGAGGTAACGTTATGGTATGGAGGTAACGTTATGGTATGGAGGTAACGTTATGGTATGGAGGTAACGTTATGGTATGGTGGTAACGTTATGGTATGGTGGTAACGTTATGGTATGGAGGTAACGTTATGGTATGGAGGTAACGTTATGGTATGGCGGTAACGTTATGGTGTGGAGGTAACGTTATGGTATGGAGGTAACGTTATGGTGTGGAGGTAACGTTATGGTATGGAGGCAACGTTATGGTATGGCGGTAACGTTATGGTATGGAGGTAACGTTATGGTATGGTGGTAACGTTATGGTATGGAGGTAACGTTATGGTATGGAGGTAACGTTATGGTATGGAGGTAACGTTATGATATGGTGGTAACGTTATGGTATGGAGGTAACGTTATGGTATGGAGGTAACGTTATGGTATGGAAGTAACGTTATGGTATGGTGGTAACGTTATGGTATGGTGGTAACGTTATGGTATGGTGGTAACGTTATGGTATGGTGGTAACGTTATGGTATGGAGGTAACGTTATGGTATGGCGGTAACGTTATGGTATGGTGGTAACGTTATGGTATGGTGGTAACGTTATGGTATGGAGGTAACGTTATGGTATGGAGGTAACGTTATGGTATGGTGGTAACGTTATGGTATGGAGGTAACGTTATGGTATGGTGGTAACGTTATGGTATGGCGGTAACGTTATGGTATGGAGGTAACGTTATGGTATGGTGGTAACGTTATGGTATGGAGGTAACGTTATGGTATGGTGGTAACGTTATGGTATGGCGGTAACGTTATGGTATGGAGGTAACGTTATGGTATGGTGGTAATGTTATGGTATGGTGGTAACGTGGCGGTCGAGCCGGCCGTCGCTCTCGTCTCCGTGGTCAAATGGGCCGATGCTACGACTGTAGAGCACCCAGATACTGACATTTGTGTTCTCTGCATTGAAACGGCCCCGATGGAGCTGACCATGGATGGATAAAGAGAACGGAGCTGACGGGAGAGCTAGAGACCACCTTGGAGAAGTTAGAGGAAGTAGACACGTGGGACTACGTCAGCTTTTCAAAATAAGGTGTTAACAAAGGGAACTGAAGATACTAAATACATCTATGGAAATCAGATTGATGGATTATATTCACCAGAAGTATAAAACATTATAAATTAAAAATAAAATCCCACTAATCTGTGAGGGAAATGTCTTTATTCTTTGATTTCTGGGTTGCTGGATAATAAATGTAATCAATAATTCCTGCCAATGATCCTGATATATTTGACTTCAGGACATCTCTGACTACAGACATGCTGAAAATCAAACATTCTACTGGATTCATTTAGAGATTTTACAAAGTTAAAGTCTCGAGAAGTGGATGATTCAACTTGTTCCCTCCAAGGTCTAGTTTTAAACAAGTTAACAACAATCACAATAAATCTGAATATCAAATCACAATACTTAAAAATCACAATACATATTGAATCAGCACCCAGGTATGGTGATGTTATTGAATCAGGGGATAGGTGTATCGTCCCAGCGCTAGTGTCCCCATGATGCCTGGATGAATGATGGCTGTTGTTAACTCCTTATGTAGAGTGTAGGAGGGATCGGTTTGGGAAAAGGCCACAGTGTTAATTACCCTCAGAATTGGGGCTGGGACGGTACACCTATCTCTTGATTCGATGCCATCACAATACTCTGGTGCCGATTCGATATGTATTACGATTTTTAAATATTGTGATTCTGCAAGACTTGCATTTCGATATTACGATTTATTTCTACTTTCTCGTTTCGGCTCGCTGAGGTTTGTTTTGGTTGACGGATACGGAACAGATACTCACATAACGTTACTCAAGACTACCACAATAAAAGCGGTAACTTCCTTCTACCACCACATAGACTCAGATGAAGCAGATATATTGATTCAGGCATTAAAACATCTATTTAGAAATCGTTGAAAAAAATCGCGACACATAGATGAATCAATTATTTTTCCCACCCCTACTCAAAAGGTGCCAAAAGTAGAATTCCCTTTTGATGATCTAAATGACTTTTCATGGAAATGAGACTCACCTGTCAGAACACTTAGATATACATACTGATCAACCCTGCCCCCCTGCCGACAGGTGTAGAGACCAGCATCCTCAGCAGTGATGATGTTAATGACCAAAGAGCAGTTAGTGTCCACGCTCAGTCTGTCAGCTCAAGCTGAGCTCTCTCTAACATTTCCATTCTGAACCTCAATGAGAGTCAGAGATAGATCTCTGTCGTAAAGCCATGAAACGATGGAGCATGTTGGATCAGAGGGTGATGCAGTGGCACAGGGCAGAATGGCATCTTCTCCAGGTCTGTTATAGAGATAGATATCTCCTCCACTGATGCCTGCTGGAAAGAAAAGAACACATGTTCTGTAAGAAATGACAAATTACACATAAAAATCATCTGCATGGAGACAGTCATTTTCATTTAGGTCTCAGTTAAATAGTGAATTCTGGGCTCTTTGGGAGATTAATACAGCTAAAAGCAGCACAGACGTTAAGAATAGATAAAGGTTCAGACTCAGATCAAATAAAATCTGCACATCTGATGTTACTGTCTTTGTTTTGTGTGCACCTGTATTATAGCAGCATCAATTCATAACGTAAATACTTTAATATTATATCACATTAGCAGAGAGCGAACAGACTGATCATTACTTTTGTCAACCTTTCTGTCCTTGACGTTTGCATATGCTGAAGTCTATATATATATATATATATATATATATATATACACTGTATACTAACATTTATCTAATAGTAAAGAAAAAGTATTAATTATGTTAATGATTAAGGAATAAGAAAACAGAGGCTTACCTTCAAACTGAAGCACAAAAATAAGGATTAATTCCAGGAGACATTTCGTGTCCATTCTCTGTCAGCAGACGGACGTTGTGTGAGCTTTTTCTTCTCTGCTAACAGATCTGTATGTGATGGTGCTGATTCCTCTTTGTGGTTGACTTACTGACTTGAGAAACAGCTTCACCCTCTCAGCCTGTTGCAAGTTCCAGAGAGTTACAGTTACATCACTTCTAAGTGAACTGCAGTTTTGTCACTTTAATTATAAAGAAATGCCATTTTAAGAGCATTTGACTTCCTGGTTTTGATAAACGTCTTGATCAGAATGACTCAAATAGAACGGATACAGTGGTTTAAATGATTGAATGTACATTTAAAGTAAATGACTCAACAAAGGTTTCCTCAAAAATATACACTTTGCGGTTTATATTACTTATTTTCCATGTAGGATGTACAATATTCTCAGGTGAAAATCTAATATCTCCAAATGTCAAGACGTTGTGAACTCAAAAAGCCTCCAGTAGGCCGGTCCAACCCCCGGCCTAATATATCAAAACACACAAACTCCATGATTAATTAACAGTTTTTCTACTGAATCAAACCTAACGTTTAGTTCTACGTTGCCCCACAGTAACATAGAAATGTTGTCATTTCAGTGATGTAATCAAAAGAGGAAGTTCCATGTCTGGTCAGAAACCAAACACAGAATAACAACATGCTTTTTTGAGTGCACAAGTGTGTTCACACTGAGATGTGTGGTAAAATGCAGTATGCACTCAAAGTACCCGGATGTTGTAGTCAAAACGTTGAGTGAGGAACGCTGGACATTTCTCACCCTCAACGGTCGCCCTCTTTGCTCCGTAGTGTACCGGGAGGTCTTTCTTCAGTTTACTTCTATACACAGTTCATAACGGCCCCGTTAACGTTGTTCTGTACCGCTGATAGCGGTGGCAGCCGACAGTCTCTGCGTTGTGTTTGACTGTAGACCGACGGCTGACGGTTAACGTAACACTCCAACGAACCGCAGACGGCTCCGATGTCTATTCAAGATGGATTTATTTGCTTACAAGCACTCCGGGACACCTGTTCACCTGTTGACCTGTTGACCTGTTGACCTGTTGACCTGTTCACCTGTTCACCTGTTCACCTGTTCACCCGTTCACCCGTTCACCTGTTCACCTGGGAGATATAAACCCGGTCTGACTTGCTCCCCCAGTGATGAGCTTTTATAGCTCCATGGTTACCTTGGATACTGTAGTATTACATATTATATATAAAAGAATCACATTAAAATATGAAAATAACACAAATATGTACACCTAACGACTATCAATTTATTAAAGCTGAAATGTTGTATCTAATGTGACATGTAAGAGGCATGTTACAGCAGCAGAAAGGGAGGAGTCACCAAACTATTTCAAACTGGTGTAAATGGAGGGCGAGGAAGCTGCAGCGGTTGCATTGAAACAGCAAATACTGAATTAAACAAATGTAAGTTATGAATATGTTTTCTTTCACCAGGTACCACTATACATTCAGGTGTGCCTCGTAATCTCTGGGAAACTCTCTCTGTGGTTGTAAAGTCCTCTCCTGCCATCTAGTGGATCTTCTTTGTGTTGTTTTAACAGCTTGTTCTCCAGTTGACCAACAGCATCAACTGGTGAAATAAGATATTGTTATTATATATTATGGTATATAAATTGAGATATTATGTTGTGTTGCAACATAATACAAATGTGAACAGCATATAGGAGTTTACTTTACTCACTTCTTGACAAAAGACTGAAATAAGGTCACACAGGCTTTTTATGTGTTGTTAAACTGTAGAAAGTCTTGGCAGTATTTACAGAATGAACACGTGTGTCAATCTTCACTTCTTTGATGAACAATAGAACAAACTACATGAGCCTCAGTTGTCCTTACAGAGTATAAAAGTTTATTACAACAGAAGATCTTTGTAGCCTACAGCAGGTACACATGGACACAGTCATACCAAAACACTCAGCTCTATACAGTATGTCCCACGTGTTATTACACAGAAGTGAATAAAATATGTCCTCTGAGTATTGTGAAAAGATTCAGCGATTCAGGAATATTGGTGAGTACCTCTGCTGATGGGTTAACTATACTGTAATCTGTAATAGCTACACAATCATGTTCATAACAGCGAGGAAGTGGCCAATCACCGGGGAGCTACTGTATACAGTCAAACGCCCAGGACTGATGTCAGACGATCAACACATTTATATATGAGACAAAAATAAACAGTAAAAGAAAGTGTTTAGTTCAACAGAAAGCATTTGACTTCTTTGAGCCAAATAAAAAGCAAATATAGCAGCAGACCAGCTTCCCATTCAAGTTGCATCCACCTGATGAATTCACGCTCTTTTAGCTCTGCTTTTGGTCTCCACCACCTATTGAGGGAAATAACGTAGAGCTGTTTGCTGCTGCTGGGTTGATGAGAGCGCAGAGGCTGAAGTATACAGTACATGTGCCATCAAATCAAAACTATTAGCTAAATGAGGATAAAATGATCTGCAGAACTGCAATAAGTTCAAAATATAAAGCAATCGTTTTAACTCAAAGCTTTGATCACAAGTGAGAAATGATGATATTTGACTTTCTGATGAGCTGCAGTTGTTGATCAGTGCAGTTGAGCAGTAGTAGCAGCAGCAGCAGCAGGACTTCCACGTGCTTCCACATTTTCGTACTGGACACCATCGTTCTCTACCTGTGAAACACAACACATGAGATTCTGAAACATGTTTTTGGTGAAACGAACCAGAGAGACTGCAGCCTCTGTGGTCACAGAAGGAACAACAGACTCAGATTAAAAAGGTACAGATTATTATGATTATTATTTTTACTCACTTTGTTGTCATTATCAAGTGTTTTTTTGTTCCCTGGAAAAGAAATAACAAATGTAAAAATAGCATTAACATTCTGTGACGTATATAAACCAGTTTTACCAAATTATGATCTGAATGTCCTCACATGTGTGTCTGATGAGAAGAGCGGTGATGACGATCATTAGGATCAGTCCTGCAATACGCAGAGCCAACATGACGTAGCTCAGAGGAAACCAACCTGTGGGATCTGTTGAACACACGTCTGTTAATAAATTAATAAATACAGTATTAATCCTCCCACCTTTGAGGAACCAAGAGGAGAAGCTTTGTATCTGGTGGGCTGTATATTATCTCACCTGGATTGTATGTTATCCCACCTGTGAAGTCAGGTGTGTAGTCAGCCTGTATCTCTACATTGTTCTGTTCATTAACCAGCTGGCAGGTGTATTTCCTGTTGTGGCCACTCTGACGCTTCACAGTCAGACTAGAGACACATTTCCTCTGTCTGAGGGAACTGTACTTGACACCATCACCATGCAGCACAGCTCCTGTCTCATCCAACCAGCGGATGCTGTTCAGTCGACAAGGACGGAGGTCGCTGTGTGTCAACAGAGAGCACTCTAATGTGACTTCATCGTCCCTGTTTGGATCAGCGTCTGGTGGAGATGGAGAGACTGAGAGAAAACAAGAGATAACTGTTAACTCAGCATAAACATTTCTTTTATTTTAAGTTAGTAACTTTACTACAGTACAAGACTCTGTATTGAAGTTTCTATCTATCTTCTGTCATCATTGTTTTACTGAGTTAAAACATGAACCAAAAGGAAACAAGACCTTTCAGCGGTGTAAGAAAATATTGATACACGAGAATCACGATATTATGTTTTGTGATACTGTATCGATTTTTAATTAACCTCTTAAAAATCTGACGGTCCACCGGCAGCCCGGCTGCTATTCTGTCTTTCAGAGGTTGTAGCGGTTTTAAACTTAAACTGAAGGTCCTGGCCTCAGTTGAAACTAGAATCCATTGGTACCAACCATGTCAAACCTGCATGTCGGGAAGGAGGCTAAATAGTGCTTCCAAAGTGTATGTGTAGGTATGGCCATTTTTTATTTTTTTTACGATTTCTAAACAGATGTTTTAACACCAGAATCAATATATCTGCTTCATCTGAGTCTATATGGAGGTAAAAGAAAGTTACCGCTTTTACTGTTGTAGTCTGAGTAACGTGACGTCATATCCGTTCCGTATCCGTCAACCAAAACAAACCTCAGAGAGTCTAAAACGTTGGAGGGTCGTCGTGGAAACGACCTGCACCCTTCCATGTTAAATCCAGCGTGGTAAACACTACACATCCAGTAAAGGATGGAAACACTTTGGGTTTCACACATTGACAGGAAAAGCAGAGCTACACAGAGCAGAGCTAAAGCTGCATGCTAACTCTGTCACGGACAGGAAACGTTATGGTATGGAGGTAACGTTATGGTATGGAGGAAACGTTATGGTATGGAGGTAACGTTATGGTATGGTGGTAACGTTATGGTATGGAGGTAACGTTATGGTATGGAGGTAACGTTATGGTATGGAGGTAACGTTATGGTATGGAGGTAACGTTATGGTATGGAGGTAACGTTATGGTATGGTGGTAACGTTATGGTATGGTGGTAACGTTATGGTATGGAGGTAACGTTATGGTATGGAGGTAACGTTATGGTATGGAGGTAACGTTATGGTATGGAGGTAACGTTATGGTATGGTGGTAACGTTATGGTATGGTGGTAACGTTATGGTATGGAGGTAACGTTATGGTATGGAGGTAACGTTATGGTATGGAGGTAACGTTATGGTATGGTGGTAACGTTATGGTATGGAGGTAACGTTATGGTATGGAGGAAACGTTATGGTATGGTGGTAACGTTATGGTATGGCGGTAACGTGGCGGTTGAGCCGGCCGTCGCTCTCGTCTCCGTGGTCAAATGGGCCGATGCTACGACTGTAGAGCACCCAGATACTGACATTTCTGTTCTCTGCATTGAAACGGCCCCGATGGAGCTGACCATGGATGGATAAAGAGAACGGAGCTGACGGGAGAGCTAGAGACCACCTTGGAGAAGTTAGAGGAAGTAGACACGTGGGACTACGTCAGCTTTTCAAAATAAGGTGTTAACAAAGGGAACTGAAGATACTAAATACATCTATGGAAATCAGATTGATGGATTATATTCACCAGAAGTATAAAACATTATAAATTAAAAATAAAATCCCACTAATCTGTGAGGGAAATGTCTTTATTCTTTGATTTCTGGGTTGCTGGATAATAAATGTAATCAATAATTCCTGCCAATGATCCTGATATATTTGACTTCAGGACATCTCTGACTACAGACATGCTGAAAATCAAACATTCTACTGGATTCATTTAGAGATTTTACAAAGTTAAAGTCTCGAGAAGTGGATGATTCAACTTGTTCCCTCCAAGGTCTAGTGTTAAACAAGTTAACAACAATCACAATAAATCTGAATATCAAATCACAATACTTAAAAATCACAGTACATATTGAATCAGCACCCAGGTATGGTGATGTTATTGAATCAGGGGATAGGTGTATCGTCCCAGCGCTAGTGTCCCCATGATGCCTGGATGAATGATGGCTGTTGTTAACTCCTTATGTAGAGTGTAGGAGGGATCGGTTTGGGAAAAGGCCACAGTGTTAATTACCCTCAGAATTGGGGCTGGGACGGTACACCTATCTCTTGATTCGATGCCATCACAATACTCTGGTGCCGATTCGATATGTATTACGATTTTTAAATATTGTGATTCTACAAGAATTGCATTTCAATATTACGATTTATTTCTACTTTCTCGTTTCGGCTCGCTGAGGTTTGTTTTGGTTGACGGATACGGAACGGATACTCACATAACGTTACTCAAGACTACCACAATAAAAGCGGTAACTTCCTTCTACCTCCACATAGACTCAGATGAAGCAGATATATTGATTCAGGCATTAAAACATCTATTTAGAAATCGTTGAAAAAAATTGCGACACATAGATGAATCAATTATTTTTCCCACCCCTACTCAAAAGGTGCCAAAAGTAGAATTCCCTTTTGATGATCTAAATGACTTTTCATGGAAATGAGACTCACCTGTCAGAACACTTAGATATACATACTGATCAACCCTGCCCCCCTGCCGACAGGTGTAGAGACCAACATCCTCAGCAGTGATGATGTTAATGACCAAAGAGCAGTTAGTGTCCACGCTCAGTCTGTCAGCTCAAGCTGAGCTCTCTCTCACATTTCCATTCTGAACCTCAGTGAGAGTCTGAGATCCATTTCTGTTGTAAAGCCACAAAACGATGGAGCATGTTTGGTCAGAGGGTGATGCAGTGGGACAGGGCATAATGGCATCTTCTCCAGGTCTGTTATAGAGAAAGATATCTCCTCCACTGATGCCTGTTGGCAGAAAAGAACACATGTTCTGTAAGAAATGACAAATTACACATAAAAATCATCTGCATGGAGACAGTCATTTTCATTTATGTCTCAGTTAATTAGTGAATTCTGGGCTCTTTGGGAGATTAATACAGCTAAAAGCAGCACAGACGTTAAGAATAGATAAAGGTTCAGACTCAGATCAAATAAAATCTGCACATCTGATGTTACTGTCTTTGTTTTGTGTGCACCTGTATTATAGCAGCATCAATTCATAACGTAAATACTTTAATATTATATCACATTAGCAGAGAGCGAACAGACTGATCATTACTTTTGTCAACCTTTCTGTCCTTGACGTTTGCATATGCTGAAGTATATATATATATATATAAATATATATATATACACTGTATACTAACATTTATCTAATAGTAAAGAAAAAGTATTAATTATGTTAATGATTAAGGAATAAGAAATCAGAGGCTTACCTTCAAACTGAAGCACAAAAATAAGGATTAATTCCAGGAGACATTTCGTGTCCATTCTCTGTCAGCAGACGGACGTTGTGTGAGCTTTTTCTTCTCTGCTAACAGATCTGTATGTGATGGTGCTGATTCCTCTTTGTGGTTGACTTACTGACTTGAGAAACAGCTTCACCCTCTCAGCCTGTCGCTATCACTTCTATGTGAACTGCAGTTGTGTCACTTTAATTATAAAGAAATTCCATTTTAAGAGCATTTTACTTCCTTGTTTTGATAAACGTCATGAGCAGAATGACTCAAATAGAACGGATTCAGTGGTTTAAATGATTGAATGTACATTTAAAGTAAATGACTCAACAAAGGTTTCCTCACAAATATACACTTTGTGGTTTATATAACTTATTTTCCATGTAGGATGTACAATATTCTCAGGTGAAAATCTAATATCTCTCCAAATGTCAAATGTCAATGTCAAAACGTTGAGTGAGGAACGCTGGACATTTCTCACCCTCAACGGTCGCCCTCTTTACTCCGTAGCGTACCGGAAGGTCTTTCTTCAGTTTACTTCTATACACAGTTCATAACGGCCCCGTTAACGTTGTTCTGTACCGCTGATAGCGGTGGCAGCCGACAGTCTCTGCGTTGTGTTTGACTGTAGACCGACGGCTGACGGTTAACGTAACACTCCAACGAACCGCAGACGGCTCCGATGTCTATTCAAGATGGATTTATTTGCTTACAAGCACTCCGGGACACCTGTTCACCCGTTCACCTGTTCACCCGTTCACCTGTTCACCCGTTCACCCGTTCACCTGGGAGATACAATCCCGTTCTCTTAAGCCATTGGCACACTACCCGCATCAGGAGCGCGTGGCGGCTGCGTCGCGTGGTGGCTGCATGATGCAGGAGTCTGGTGTTCACACTAGACGCGTGCCGGCTGCGTGTCGGCTGCGTTCCTGCTGCTGCTGACAGCCCTTTCTTTCTGCATAGAGTTTGCCTTTTAATGGCCATTTAACTTCATGATAAATATAATTTATATTTATTTTAGACAGAAAGGTTCAGAAACGTGTGGTAATTAGTAAATAATAGCAATAATCCACAATTAAAACTCCGTACTATATTCATTTATGATGCTTTCCAAGTCACTGCTTGTTCCACATCACTGTCCGGCACATATTTCAGAATAAAAGCCTCGTGTTAACAAATGAAGGAATTCTGTGCAAAGAAAACCCGCTTTAGGGCTTTTATTTTGAAATGAAAGCAGGAAGTGTTGATTTAAACCCCAAACTTGATCAATTCATGGAGCTCTCAAAGTGACTGCGTGTTCCACAGCACTGACTGCTCATATTTCAGAATAAAAGCCTTGTGTTAACAAATGAAGGGATTCTGTCTATAGAAGAAACGCCTGAAGGCTTTTATTTTTAAATGAAAGCAGGAAGTGTTGATTTAAAAACAAGTTCACTGAACTTTACTTTTTTTCATCTCCGTAACATATTCTACACATAAACCTGTAAACTGTAGTAAAGTCTTGCTGGTATGATGTTAATATACAGTCACTAGATCACCTTCACTGTCTGTGACATATTCTACAGATGTCTAGACATGGAAACTGTATCATGTAGCTGATATGTTAATTTACTGTCACTAGATCACCTTCACCGTCTGTTGCTGCTGAGACAAGCAGCCGAGACGCGAGAGGCTCGCGTCTAAAATAGGCGAGCCTTCTATTCTATAAAATAGACGCGTCTCACGCGGGCAGTGTGCCCACTCTGACCTGTTAACATGGACGCCGAAATAAAAAACAACACGCCACGCAGCCGCCACGCGCTCGACGCTTTTTCTTCTCAGCTAACAGATCTGTATGTGATGGTGCCGATTCCTCTTTGTGGTTGACTTACTGACTTGAGAAACAGCTTCACCATCTCAGCCTGTTGCAAGTTCCAGAGTTACAGTTACATCACTTCTATGTGAACTGCAGTTTTGTCACTTTAATTATAAAGAAATGCCATTTTAAGAGCATTTGACTTCCTTGTTTTGATAAACGTCTTGAGCAGAATGAGTCAAATAGAACAGAAACAGTGGTTTAAATGATTGAAGGTACATTTAAATACCTGCGTCATTACACACCAGAAAACTGTTACATGAAATTGAGGTTTGTCTAGTCGTGGGAAAAGTCTCAAATCAGTCCTGAGGGTGGCGTCAGAGGAAAGACGACTAACTTTGGTCAAGATGAAAAGCAGAGGCTGTTCTGCAGAGGAATAAAACTTATTGAAATGTGACCAGATATTTTAAATAAAACGTGTTAACTGATTTAGCACCCTCAAAAATAAACCTTTGACCACACAAACCAGTTAATGTCTGTGCAGTAAAATCATCTTTCATCATAAGATTCTCTCTTCAAGAAGTAAAAAGACAAACCAACAACAATAATAGACAGTAAACAAATTTATTTTGTCATCTGCATTTACAGCTGGAATTCGGGGAATTCGAACACGACGTCTTTGCCTGTGAGTTTCTTGTAGACACCAGAGAAAGTCTCCACCTGAAAGACACCGACAGAAACACGTCAACTTCAGTTATATTCAGTTTATAGTCTGAATGGGTCAAAATGATCCAACAGAACAATAACATACTGAATACTTTCAGTTTCATGATTTAAGAGGTAGGAATTATAACTATTTTTTATTTCCTTGTCATGATGGAAATGCTCCAGAAATAAAGGCTGAAGTTTAGGATTTGAATTACAGATTATTCTACTGATGATTCCAGATTTATAAAATAAAACAAAGCAGCAAACATTCTCTCATAAATGACAATTCATTAATAGATTTCTTGTTTGGACAGTCAAACAACTTCAGACCATAAACAACAGTTATCTACACTTCTTTAGTATCAGCTCTCAGATTTAAACAGTTTTAAGTTCACAGACGGCGAGGTGAACATTTCTGAGGAAGAGTTTGTGCACTGCATGGTTTAGCCCCCCAGTAACGGCCCCAAGGGACTCTGGGAAGATGTAGGAATATGCAGGACGCCCGTCCTCACCGACCAGAAGCCGGGGACAGAGCTTTGTCTCCGACGTTGTGGAACGGGAATGTACGTCTCAGCTGGAAAGCTACGCTCCCATAACGCCACCAGGACAGAGCCAGGAGAGCAACCTCGCTGGATGACCACGTCGGATAACAAACTGTACCAGCCAATGACTGCACAGGTGTGGGGAATACTCGCTTCTGATTGGGCGGTGACAGCTTTAAAAACCAGCTCTATTGTGGTTCAGGATATGATCACTCCTGGTTCCAATACTATCAATAAGTTTAATTGATACTTTATTATTGGACATCACCACCAAACCGTAATGATCATGTTTGGAGCTGCAACAATTATGCTATTTGTCTACTTTTAATTAATCATGTTATTTTTCAAGCAAAACATTACAAGTATATGATGATTCCAGGTTGTCAAATGTGAAAATCAGCTGCTTTTCTTGGTTTAACATTATAGTAAATTCAATATTTGTGGGTTTAAGTATGTTGTTTAGACAAAAATTTGGCATTTCCCCCAATTTTCTGATGTTTTATAGACCAAATGATTAAATCAAGACAATAATCAGCAGATAAACTGATGGAGACAATAATCGTTGCAGGTCTAATCATGTGATGTGAACATCCAGACATCTACTCCACCTGTTTCTAATCATCTTACTTTGTGTTCCACGTTGTTCTGCTGCGCCTTGTCCAGGTGGACCTTGATGAGCCGACTGCAGTCCTGTTTCACTCTGATCCTCTTTCCAACGATCTCGCTGGGGAACACAAGGTCCTCCAAGATGGCGTCGTGGACCGCGGTCAGAGTACGGCTGACGGACGAATCAAGGAAAGGAAATCACATTAACACCAAACCCCACAAAAATGAGTAAATTAACCAATAATATTCTGATTAATTGAGTCATTTATCAAGTCAAACATTCACTATTAGCTGTTGTTCTGTTTTATATCGTAAATTAAATATCTTTGTCATGACAAATCTTGAATAAAACAGGGTTTGTGCACTGCATGGTTTAGCCCCCCAGTAACGGCCCCAAGGGACTCTGGGAAGATGTAGGAATATGCAGGACGCCCGTCCTCACCGACCAGAAGCCGGGGACAGAGCTTTGTCTCCGACGTTGTGGAACGGGAATGTACGTCTCAGCTGGAAAGCTACGCTCCCATAACGCCACCAGGACAGAGCCAGGAGAGCAACCTCGCTGGATGACCACGTCGGATAACAGGGTTCATACTTTACATGATAAATCACCATTATCTGATTAATGGTGTCTATTGATTAACTATCAGTTTCAGCACTAGCAACTTCAAAATGTTCAAACTGTTCTGGTTGAATTAGATTTACCCGTCAATTAAGTGATTATATTCAGAGCAGAAAGTTGATTAGTCAAATCGACAAAAATCACAAATCTGCCTCCAAAGACTTTAATTAAATGACTTGTTTCAGCTCATCAGTCCAACACATCAACGATGTTCAGTTTACCATCACAGACGACATTTGAGAAGATAATATGTTACCAGCTCATATTTTGTCATAAAAATGTCTTAAATCATCAGGTTAGTCATTTTTGTAATTAACTAATTTCTCATAAAGCAGTTTCAGTTTTGCACATTGATCAGCTTCAACGGCTTAATGACACAACTAGAGGTGTATATCATCATATCACGTAACCATAGTGTTCATATCAGTCAGGAGCGGTTCCTGAAATGTGCATCACTGAAGTGTAATATAACAGTAGGACCAAAAAGGGAATATAAAATCTAAATTAACAATATTATCCTGACCAACATCTCATACAGACTCATGATTATTCCCATGTTCTAATAACAATAAATCTCAGTTTCTACTCACCTCCTGGGACGCTTCTGCTTATTCTTTGTGCGACTTTTTCTGGTGGGTTTGGGCAGAATTCTCCTCTGAAAATCAACATCATCGTCTCATTAACCTCCGATCAGGATTCACACACATTTAAACAGGTTTAAAATCAAATCATTCTAGAACAAAAATAGTTCATTAACTAAATTAAATCAGGGTCAGACTGATATTCTGGGTCAATACTGGATATAATATTTACTCGACAGCTTCAATGTCGAAAAGCTGATTCTTTCTGCATTAAACAATTTTAATAGAAAATATCAGCAGCTTCAGACTTTCATCATAAACATTAATAACATTCATGAGACACAAGAGTGATGATTTTCTATTAAATAAATGGTCAAATTTCAGACAATTATGAACAATAAATCATCAATATCGGACTTTAAACGCCCATATCAGTCAAACCCTGACAAGTAATGTGCACTGCATGGTTTAGCCCCCCAGTAACGGCCCCAAGGGACTCTGGGAAGATGTAGGAATATGCAGGACGCCCGTCCTCACCGACCAGAAGCCGGGGACAGAGCTTTGTCTCCGACGTTGTGGAACGGGAATGTACGTCTCAGCTGGAAAGCTACGCTCCCATAACGCCACCAGGACAGAGCCAGGAGAGCAACCTCGCTGGATGACCACGTCGGATTACAACTTTAAAGACATAAAAGACTCATTTCACATCATCCATACTCATCCTTCAGGTTGCAGGTTGTGGCAGAGGTCGGGTTTTATTTGTACCAGATAACTTCATCCTGCAAGTTGTTATTCAAAGTCAAATAAAACTAAATGAACTGCTGCATGTGGTGAAAATCCACAAATCACTAAATTCTAGACTCAGTTTGGTGATGATGCATTTCAGTTACTGCCAAACAATTTTTATGCATGAAAACTAAGTCAAATTTCTCAGATTGGTCGGCTTTAAGAGATGGTTCCAATTTCCTAAAATAAGCTGGTGCTAGTCAAGTAGTGAAGCTGTAGTAAAGACTGAAGAGCTCCAGTATGGACACAGCCCTCACTCCAGTTATAAAAGGAGCAATGGTCTCTGCATCCCTTCAGCAGATCCTCAGGAAGGTCACCAGCCTCCAGTTAGTCCATAAAACACAGGTTGACTATTTAAGACCTCCACCACAACCCTGCAGCATCCATCCATGGGTGTAAAGCCAAGACACACTTCATCATCATCATCATCATCTTCATCATCATCATCATCCTCACCTGTGCAATGAAGACCACGTGCTTTCCGCTGAACTTTTTCTCCAGCTCCCTCACCAGACGAACCTGAATCTTCTGGAAGGACTTCAGCTGAGGAACGGGAACGAAGATGATGATGGCTTTCCTGCTGCCACCAACCTCGATTTCCTAGAGACAAAAACACACTTATGATGACCGGATAAAACGCTGAATAACATCCCCTATTTATTATTAGAAACACAAAGCGAATGCCAGTTAATATTTGTCTGCTTAAGTTATCATTGAAAAGTCCTAAATGTAAAGTTAGCTAGTAAACAAGTTAAGTTGATATCAAATAATGTGCACTGCATGGTTTAGCAAATATTCAAATAATTATAATCATTTGAATTCTGTGTTTTTATGCAAATAACCACCAGAGACGACAATAGCAAAGTACAGTACAGTATTGTGTACAGTACCCTCCCATCCCCGAAATACAGGGCTCCTGGAAGCTACGTTGTAATTTGAACTCTTAAATTAATTAATAAAAGTTCATTTCAGACCCTGTGTCTAATAAAATGTTATTTACAACATGTTTTCTGTTTCATGATGTTAGTAAAAATATAAAAACATGTGCATGCATCATGATAAATCTTGTATGAAACAGAATTTGTGCAAAAATGTATACATGTATGAAGTCTGTGCACTGCATGGTTTAGCCCCCCAGTAACGGCCCCAAGGGACTCTGGGAAGATGTAGGAATATGCAGGACGCCCGTCCTCACCGACCAGAAGCCGGGGACAGAGCTTTGTCTCCGACGTTGTGGAACGGGAATGTACGTCTCAGCTGGAAAGCTACGCTCCCATAACGCCACCAGGACAGAGCCAGGAGAGCAACCTCGCTGGATGACCACGTCGGATTACAACATTTCATTTAATGAGGTTTCTGATAGAGTGCGACTAGCAGCAAAAACAGCACTACAGTGGTTGAGATTAATAGCTCTTTAAGAACTTTAACAGTTATTATAATGTAGAAGGAGGAGATGCGGATGAGTGGAAATGTCCTCCTACCTTTGCTGCAGTGATGTTCAGCTCTCTCAGCTGAGCCTTCAGGTCGGAGTTCATCTCCAGCTCGAGCAGAGCCTGCAGGAAGACAAGTCAAACCAGCATGAAATAACTTTATTTATGCAACACTCCCTGACACATTTACAAGCAATAGCCTGAAGATTTAGTCTAAAGTGGTTTCTATTTAGTTCATTTTCCTGTTTAAATGCAACCAAGCAGAACCTGATTTCTACTTTAAAACAATGACAGTCAGTGGATTTTATTTGTTAATGTTGCTAATGTTTTTATCTAGAAGTCAAAATCATTTTCAAATCAGTTTCCCCCCAGCAATCAACTTCCAACCCCATCTACTGACACTTGTATACTAGACGTAGAAGCAGAAATACTAGTTCTGTGGGGTTTAGTATCTCTGGGTGACATTAAAACTCTTTTCCCTGCAAGTAAAAGTCAATGTGATTCAGACTTTTACAGCTTTGCATCACAAAATATCTGGATGTACCATGAACAATGATCCTTTTAGCATGAGTATCTCCACACTACATGCAGCTTGACAAACTTAGAGCACAGTAAACTCATGCTTAATGTTGAACTGAAGTGAAAGCTGGTGTTCTTACCTGGGAGATCCCAGACTCAAACTCGTCCGGCTTTTCGCCATTCGGCTTCACTATTTTGGCGCTGGTACTGAACATGGCCTTTGTCTCTGCGAACAGAAATACACATGTGGAGTTATAACCTGGTATTCATCTCTATCCTGACAGACCTGAATCCTGGAGGAGCTCCTTCAAACCAGCATGGATCTAAGCTACGTTATGTTAGCGAACAGTTAGCTGGCTAACATAACGTCATTTACCTCAGTGGTAACTGAGCCGAGGAGCTTTAAATGGCAAAGACAAGTAGCTAGTCTCATTCCACATGAAACTACAGATATACACAGCCTTATATAGTAATGTAAAGCCTATAATATATGATATAGAACACATGCTCGGCCTGCTGATGACGTCACTCTACATACTACAACACCATTCAGCGGAGCTTCTCTACTACGCTTCATTTAGTCCTATTAAACAGCCATCCACCACCACAAACCACATAATCTAACGTATCAGAGCCTTAACAAGCTTTACGGTGCGTTCACACGAAGATTAAACGACATTAAAGCACATTTTAAGGTAGAAAAGTCCGTCCTGTGAAAAGTAGCACGACTAACCTCTGTCAACGACGGCCAAGGAAGAGGCCGGAACATCGCGAGAGTTGTATTCATCCAATCAGCGCGCCCCGTTTTAGTACCGCGAGAGTTGTCTGAATCCAGGATTGGAGGGATAAGAACATCGCGAGAGTTGTATTCATCCAATCAGCGCGCCCCATTTTAGTATCGCGAGAGTTGTTGGAGTCCACGCTTGGAGGGATGAGAACATCGCGAGAGTTGTATTAATCCAACAGGAAAGCATGGTTTCTATTCCAGCAGCAACATTTTATTGGAGTAATCTTGTTAGTGATATATATATATATTAATCTTGTTAGTGATATATATATATATTAATCTTGTTAGTGATATTGACTTATTATTATATATATATATATATATGAATCTTGTTAGTGATATTGACTTATATAATATATATATATATATATATATATATATATATATATATATATATTAATCTTGTTAGTGATATTGACTGAAAGAAAGTTTGGTCCTTACCGCAAAAGTTCCTTCTTACAAATCAGGTGAAAGAGGTGTTATTTAAGTTGATCTACAGATTCTATCCAGTGAAACATTTCTTACAGAAGTTAAAGAGTGACATATACTGTAGATGTAAATTGTTCCTTCTGCGAATCACATCCTGAAACTTGCTCTCATTTATTCAGCTCCTGTAAATTTACATTTGAATTGTGGAAAGATGTCAATAATTTTATACTTGTTAACATTTTCTCAGATTTTGCACTGTACTATAGAAATATTATATTTGGTTGCTATGGTTACAGTGACAAAGACAGTAATGCATTCTTTCTTATTAATTTAATTTTAATTCTCGCGAAGTTCCACATTCACAAGTGTAAATTTACCCAAAAAAAGCCTAACTTTGTATTTATGAAAGAAATGGAATTATATCTGTCAACAATTTCTTCCTCACAAAACAAAAAAGCAATGAAAACAATGAATGTATGCAATATCTTTGAAGTTTTTAAGTGAAATTATTTTCATACTCTTGCGTGGTCTTTTTATTATTATTATGATTTATTATTTTTTTTTTATTGTGTTTTTTTTAATTTTATGTTGTCCTTTTATGTTTGTCACAGCTCTTTGTCTATGTTTATGCTTCTTTTGTATGTAAATATTTCTAATGTTTTCTGCTGTTACTACGTATACTGTCATTTTGAAATAATAATTAAAAAAAGAATATAGATGATGGAAATATTACAATGGGGAATCTGCTAGGAAACACATCTAAGAAAGTACACAATCTTATAATTAATTACTTAAGGGCAACAGGAATAATGGAGAGAATTGAATTATTATTAATAATTATACATTTTATTTTATTGTTTTTTTTTGTGTTTTTATTTATTTATTTTATTTTTATTATTATTATTATTTTCCTGCCTATCTCCTGCTCCACACTCCAGTAGTCCTGTAGGTGGCGGTAATGCACCTATAAACTGGTTTGCCAACCGCCAATAAACACCAAAGAAGAAGAAGAATTAATCCAATCAGCGCGCCCCATTTTAGTATCGCGAGAGCTGTTGCAGTCCACGCTTGGAGGGATAAGAACATCGCGAGAGTTGCGTGAGAGAACCTGTCAACATTACTTTCTATTTCCAGCTCTTTGTTGCTGCTCTTTTAGAGCTTTAATCAAACGCTTAACTCCGGATTTACAAGACTACAGCAGGTTATAGTGTTGTTGTATTTGTTAGGAATACTTTGTGTGTGTTTTTAGTGTGATTCAGAGCCAGGAAACTAGATAGTAACGTCACTAGTTCTAGCTGTAGCTTCCTCTGTTCTGACGTCACCTGGATGCTGAATCTGTCCCACAGTTTAAGGGTTTTATAGCAAAACACACTCTGACCAGTCAGATTTAGTGATGTTTTATAGTGTTTTGAGTTAACATCATTATGTTAGACACTTAAGGTCTGTGATGTTCAGACTGACTGGTGTTTTCAGAGCAGTCAGGAGGACAGACCTCTGCAGGAGCATCAGTAGGACAGTCTGCAGGACAGACTACAGGAGCCTCTGCAGGAGCATCCTCTGCAGGACAGACTACTGGAGCCTCTGCAGGAGCATCAGTAGGACAGTCTGCAGGACAGACTACAGGAGCCTCTGCAGGAGCATCCTCTGCAGGACAGACAGTAGGACCACTATCCTCTGCAGGAGCTTCTGCAGCAGCACCGACATGGCGAAGGGCAAGTTCTACTACGCAGTAAAGACAGGATTCAAACCAGGAGTCTACAGTTCATGGTGAGACTGTTTACATCTTACTGTCAGAACATCTGCATGTAAGAAATCCAAACTCACTGACCTCTTAAAGTGCATTTCATCTAGTGAGAGGAGATGCAGGCCAGATTCCATTCAGATATCTGGTGTTTTAATCTCTCCTTGATATTCGGCTAAACAACACAACAGCTAAAACATCATTTTAAGATGTTTTATAATGACACCAGTCCACTCTTCAATTCGGCTTAGAAGTAATACATTATCAACCACTTTGTCTACATCAAAACACACACCCAGTGGTGGGCGTTGCTGAGCCTCCTTAAGCACATCGAAAGGCAAGTGTAGTTTATTCACACAAAGGCAAATCAAAGTGCTTTACATAAGCATAAACATACAAAACAAATACAACAGAAAGATATGATATTTCATAAAAGAGCCATCATCACAAATGTATCAAAAGACCCTGATGGTTTTTAAAGGGTGTTAAGATGTGTTCTGCTGAAAAACAAGGAAATGTAAAATTGACAAATTTATAGCTGAGGTTTGGTCCACCAAATTTGATAGGATGTTTGTGCTTTCATTGGAAGATATTAACATGAGGATTAGTGGAACTGATCACACTGTGATCACATCACAACATCTGTACTAAGAATAATGTTCAGCTCAGTGTGCATTTCACAGAGAAACTACTAAGTATAGAATATGTAAAGTTTAGGAAGATTTATGAAATGTTAATACAAGAAATTTGCAGGATTCCTGTTCAGACTTCTGGAATTGTTGATCATTTTAGTTTTACTGTGATTTAGGGATGAATGTAAGAGCCAGGTGGACAAATTTCCCGCTGCCTCTTTCAAGAAGTTTGCGTCAGAGAAAGATGCCTGGGCGTTCTTCAGAGGAGTCGAACCCTCGCCAGTTCCAGAGGTGAAGAAAGGTAAACTGGTTCGGACAAATATGAAGCTTTTATTCTGCACAAAACCCACAAAACAACTAATTCTAGAGGCTGTAAATGATCCGTCCAATCTGAGAACAACACAGCATTAAAAAAGAGTTTGTAGTTTTGATCCCAGCAGCAAGTTTTAAGGGAAGACTCAATTCCTCCTCGCCCTGATCCAGATCCAAATGGCACTTTGCAAAACCATTTCTTTAAGTTTGCAAAAACAGTTTATGTTGTTGTCTTTCAGTGGCTCCGTGTGTGGAGTCGGCCGACGCTCTGCTTCCTAAAAGAGGCCCGGAGCCTCTGGAGTACATCCCCCTCGGGAAGAAGAGATGTCACTCAGAGGAGGACGCGGAGTCCCAACCCAAACGAGTCAAACCGTCAGAGAGCTCGTCTTCAGAGAGCTCGTCTTCAGAGAGCACAGACGGATTCACATACATGGGTAAGATGCTTGAACGAATGTGGAAATTAGATAAATTTATGGAGCTATTACTCAGTTTTTTTGTCCACCTTGAATTGAAATAAAAGCATTTTTCTGATTATAATCGTGGATACATAATCTGTAAACAGATTCTTTTAGCTGCTAGTTGACACATTACTGTGCAAGAAGTTCAAATGCAGGAAACAGGGAGATGGAATAAAACTTGAACTCACTTCAGAGTCACTCCCTCTGCCCAGGTGATGCTGTGGTCGTTTACACTGACGGTTGCTGCTCGTGCAACGGGCAGAAGGGCGCCCGAGCCGGCATCGGGGTGTACTGGGGCCACAACCACCCGCTGTGAGAAAACACACAACTTTTAACTGAACTTTAGCTCAATTTAAATCCATTAATTTATCACGTTTATCACTGCTTTCCTGCAGAAATGCTGCAGAGCCGCTAGAGGGAAGACAAACCAACCAGCGTGCAGAAGTACAGGTACAGAATCATTTAGTTGTCCTGCACCAACACGGACGCAACGGCGTGTTAATAGTTGTAACCAGTTTGACTGTTTGTGTGTGTTTGTGTGTGTTTGTGTGTGTGTGTGAACCAGGCTGCCTGCAAAGCGCTGGAACAAGCCAAAGAGAACAACATAAAGAAGCTGGTCCTCTACACCGACAGCAAGTTCACGATCAACGGTGAGTCGTCAAAGAGCGTTTAACTCTCATCAAAGTCAGTTTGTCCACAGTAGACCTTGAAGAGTTGAAGTCTGCGGCGTGTGTCTGTGCTGCAGGTGTGACCACCTGGGTGAAGAACTGGAAGCTGAACGGCTGGCGGCTGAAATCTGGAGGTCAGATCACCAACAAAGACGACTTTGTGAAGCTGGACCGACTGAATGCAGAACTGGAGGTCGTCTGGGTAAATATCAGCCTGCGTCACGTCACCGTGAAGACGAGTCTCTTCACCCTGAACCCCGTCCGTCGGTCGCTTACTTTCTTACATTCAATTCATTTATTCATTCCAGACTCACCGAAGAGTCGAGAGTTCGGTTGTTACTGTAAAGTAAAAATAAGAAAATCACCACATTACTTACTTTCACTTTCTTACAGTCAACGAGCCAGAACTTCTGTGTTCCTCTGCCTTCACTGAGTGAATAAATATATATTTTCTCGGCCTAAACTCACAATAATACAGATTTTTATATACTGGCAGGTAAAACAAATCATTCAGCAGAGAGCCTGCAGATTAAATTCATACTTGTGTTCTGCTCGTGTTTCTTATATTTTCAGAATAACCTGAAGACAACCAAACATACGGATTTTTAAAATCAATGTGACACCAATAAATAGATTTAAGAGCCAAAGACAGACAACAGTGTTGGATCAATACCTGAGATGTGATCACTATAAGTAAGAGTAATGTGTTGTTTTACTTCTTTTAGACGTATTGGCGGGTTATTCTGTTCTACTTGTCATCCTTAATGTAAAGTTCTGTTTTGTTTTTGCAGTCTAGCATCTCCTGCTATTTGAAAAGTCTCACTAATCTCACAACACTTCAACCACACGGGGCGCTAGAGACACGTCACAGTCAGTGAGAGTCACAAAGTCTTGGAGTTTATAAATCAGCAGTTCACAAGTAAAGTCAATGTGATGCTGGAGTGTGTTTTGAGTTCTAGTTCCTTTCAGTAGGAATATTTCTCGCACATTTTGCCAGCAGACCATCAAGACTGTGTTTTTTGCTGACCTGAGACAAACTAAATCTGGGTTTATGCTCGCCGTAGTGTCCTTATAGCGCGAGGGGTGTGTCATCATGTATTTTTTTGCATGAAGCCCGAAGGCTCTGCAAGTTGTCGTGCACCTCCGAATTCTTGTAACTAGGGACCCGCTGTCCAACGAGGCTTTTGAGACATTTTTTTCATGACTGCTACAAATACTGATAAAAGCAAATAACTTAAATTAAGAATTAAAATAATGAATCACTTTTTACTATTTCAAAAAGACCACCAGTTAGTTTTTAAATTCTTTAAAAGGAGATCTTAGAAATCTACATGTGAGTAAATATTTTGCAGCCGAATCAAATTGTTAACACGATATTAAACCTTTCAACCTTCGTCTCATCAGAATTTGTTCTAAATACTTGACTTTGTTCTTAACAGGGATTGATAAAGGAGATAAAGTCCATGAATATTTGATATGAGTTTACAGTTAATCACAATCCCTCTGCAGCATCGAGAAGTTGCATGTTTGGTGTGTGGCGTTCGTCAGGAAACACTCGTTAACTTCTTGCTTCTTCACTGAGTATTTAGTTTGTACGCCCCCAAATACGGCACTTCTTTATTATTTAGTCAGATATATCGGTGCTTTTAGAAAAATCAACCTTGAATGTTGACATCAGCGCTTTTTTACGAGTCAAAAATCTGTCCAACCATGAAGCTGTAGCTGAGACAAAGAGGTCAAAGGGCACCGGTGAGCGCAACAACCTCTAACAACATCTAGGATGAAGAAGAGACGGAGGAGATGACAAATAAACTGGAGTCTATAACACCAGATGAGTTTACAGGTCAGGAAACTGATTGTCTTCTCTCCTTCCTCATCTTCCTCCAGCTGCACATCCCGGGTCATGCCGGCTACAAAGGCAACGAGGAGGCCGACAGACTGTCGAGAGAAGGAGCCGCGAAGCCTCGGCAGCAGCAGCAGCAGCAGCAGCAGCAGTAGTAGCATGAAGGAAGACAAAGACTCTTTAACTGTTACAGAGATCTGCTGCAGGACTGTTCACGTCTTCTCTGGTTTCATACAGAGGTTTATTTTCAGTTTGTGAGCTGGAACCCAGAGAGGGAAGTCTGAGAGGTTTTCTGTTTAAATGTTGATTTTGAATTCTGTGTTCTCGCTCTAAATAAAGTTTCTGCTTCAAACGCCTGTTTGTGTTTTTTGTGATGCAGCAGAGAAATCGAAGAGTTGATTAGAGGAGGAAGAAAGTGAAGGAGAGGAGGGAGGAAGGAGAGAGAGAGAAGGTGTCAAAATGGAAAGCAGCAATTTGAAGGAGGCGAGGAAGACGAGTAAGGAGACGAGCAGGAAGGTTGAATGAGAAATTAAATCTAAAGAGAGAGGAGGAAGGATAAGGAAACTACTGTTGGTTTTAGTTTGATTATAGTTGATCAGAAGTGATCCGGTCTAGTTGTAACACAGTGAAGCGTCCAGCAGGAGGAGCTCCAGCTCGTTGTTAGAGCCCAGATGAAGATGATTTAGGGTTTATTTTATGATCTGTTTGAATACTGATTGATGCATTTGATGCTTATTGTTTCATACACATCGCTGCCTTGGGAATATTCTTTTCAAATGACATTTAAATAAAGTTCATCACAGTGAAAGGTATATCAAACCATTAAACTGTATTGATATTGCAGCTTAAACAGGTATTTAATTCATTTCTTCTTGTTTCCATGAGAGGAATAAAGAGTGAAAAATAACTATTTATTCTGGAAAATACAGATTTGAATTTGACAGATCAAAGCTCGTATCATCTCAAACGGCGTCGGACAAAAACAAAACGTGAACATTTAATTTCATGTATTAGGATCCCTTCAGCATCAAACAGAAGATATTCTCTCTGGGATCCAATCCAGACCTGTTTTAGTCTTCTTTAGGGGGTCCAGGGGGTCTTTAGGGGGAGATAGCAGGTCAACAGACGTCACATAGACGTGGTGTACATCATCTGAAAGCTGGGAACCTGAAGATTAATTTGAGATGCTGCTCAGCACTGTGTGTCACGTTGTTCTAGTCATAAATCAGAAATTGAATTCATTAAATAAGTAGAAGGATTTAGAACATTATGATAGAATAATATGATGGTGATCCTCATGCTCTGTTATGTCTCATAAGTTGTTGCAGCAATTTTTGGGTTTGATACCGTTTGTTCCACAGATTTGGTTCTAAACCAAACTACTTCACTACAACTACTTCAAATGCAAATATTGTACGTTTTACTCCACTTCATTTATTTGGCAGCTATATTTACTTGTTACTTTGCAGTATAAGAATTTTCATACAAAACATCTGATAAGACAAGACAAGACAAGAAAAGTCTGTTAAGTCACTATCGTGAAAAATCAGTGTTGTTTTTTAGTTATGTTTTTTAGGACGTAATTATGTACAGAAATGTCGTCATGAAATTTGGTGTTTCAAGTAATTTTAGTCTGTAATTGAGTCTTAAAGTCTTATCATATTTTTTAAAAAGTGAACAATATATAGATAAAGTATACGTATAATACAACACCATCAAACAAGCAGTTTTTCTTCATGAGTATTTTTACTGTTGATACTTTAAAGTGATAATCTAGAAGATTTTCATTTTAATAAATGTCTGCAGTTGCCGCTCATCGCCACAGGAGGCGCCGAAGAGAACTAACGGAGATCTTTGCGATTGTAACTTTTGCTTTGAAACTTGACTGTATTCTGTAATGGAGCATTTTTACTTTGTTGTACTGCTACTTTTACTTCAGTAAAGTATCTGAGTACTTCTTCCAGCTTCCTGCTTCTCGTCTCCGTCCCTCCGGCAGACCGACTGTTAGTAAAACATCATCAGCTTTGTTTCCGCTGATGGAAACAGAGAGAAAGAGAAACTACAGACTCTCCCCTCCTCCCTCCCTCGCTCCCTTCCTCCTCCTCCTCCTCCTCCTCCGTCCTCCTGCGGCCGGTCGATTGGTCGGTGTCGATGTTGGAAACGGCAGGACGGAGGCTCGGGGTTCGCTCGCTCTGACCTCGACCGCTGCCTCGCGGCGAGCGTGGGGCGCCGCGACCCCGCCAGAGGCAGCCCAGTCTGAGAGAGAGAGAGCGCCTCTCGGAGGTCAAAGGTCGCCCCGCAGCAGCTTCACCTCCTCGCTGGCTGAGCCTCGTTAGCACTCCTCCTCAGCACGCACACACACACACATCCGTCCTCGGCAGACGGAGCTCTGGCATTGGTCCACCGCTGCCCCGCTGGAGGGGAAGAAGACCGAGCAAACTGTAAAGAAACTTAACAAACCAGACATTAGAAACATCCTGCTCGCATCTTCACTTAGAGCTTTTGTCAATTTTTAGACCAGCAGCGTCTGAGATGCAGCAGAATGTTCTGCCGGGGTTGAAGAACTCTCTGACACCGCAAACCGTCTGACACCGAGCGGAGGATGTTCGCTAAAGTGCTCGCAGAGCTAACGGGGAAGAAAGAAAACTTCATGCACACAGTCAGCAGCTCCACAGGAAACAAGTCCAGACCGAGTCCGAGTCGCTTCAGTCCAGGTCCAGACCCACCAAGTCCAGACTGAGTCCGAGTCGCGTTAGTCCAGATCCAGACTGAGACCGAGTCGCTTCAGTCCAGGTCCAGACTGAACCGAGTCGCTTCAGTCCAGGTCCAGACTGAACCGAGTCGCTTCAGTCCAGGTCCAGACTGAGTCCGAATCGCTTCAGTCCAGGTCCAGACTGAACCGAGTCGCTTCAGCAAATAAATAAATAAATAAATGAATAAATAAATAAAAATAGAATGAATTGAAACTCAAACATTTGAAATAAGAGTAAGTAAATTGAGATCAGAGATCATAAAACAGGTTTCAGAATGCGTGTAAACACGTGTTTACTGCGATAGAACAAAGTGGCGCCGAGGGGTGTGACGAAGCGTCAGTATGAGACGAGCTGGATGAGCTCGACTCCTTCACGTGTTTTATGTCTCATACAAAGTTCCTTTTTAATTTGGTGAAATGACCCTTTAAACCTGAAGTATTGAGCACATGGACATCATCATCATCATCATCATCTGTCCCTGACGGCCTGCCAGTGCCTGCTACATAAAGATAAAGTGTCTGTGTGTTTAGTGGATGAAGCTGTTGGTCAGTGAGGTCAGTGAACGCACCACGAGCCTCAGACAGATCAATTCTTTCATTCTGCTGACCGATCAGCGGATCAGATATTAGCGGTTTGGCAGGTTCCTGTCATCTGGGGCTTCGTTATCTCGTCTCCCTGCTGATTTAACATCGTGGACACAAACCTAGGCTACATGTATGAATCGATTCGGCCCTCATCCCTGCAGCCATCTCAAGTTTCTCTCACAAATCAGATTTACAGCATTTGGAAATGATGACGCCTACTCTGATGAAAAATACAAAAATAAAGAAACATATCAAATACCGGCATGAAAGTAAAAGTCATTATGGAAATACATTGAACTTATTGACTATTCATGATATTCGCCTGCAAACGAGGAGCCAGTTTCCAGGATGGAGTCTGTGTTTCTAACAGAGAGGTGACGTATTTACTCCCTAAACCAGTTAGTGAATCAATAATCAATCAGTAATTATTGGGTTTGAATCATCATTTTTATTGATCCTTAAAAAAAAATCAATGAGAACAACAACCTAAACAATAACAAATAAATAATATGTAAATATAATAATAGATAGTAACAAATTATTAAAAAAAGGGAGGAGAAAATATAATAATAATAAATAAATAAATAATAAATATAAAAAAATAATAAATTAAAAATGTAACATTTTAAATAGGAGTAAGTAAACTGATATCAGACTATTTAAAAAATATTGGCACATAGAACTGAAACTTTTTTTTACTTGTGTTGAAAATGAGATTAACACCTTTCAACCTTGCACTAAATAAATAAATAAATAAATAAATAAACAAACAAATAAATAAATAAATAAATAAATACATAAATAAATAAAAACTATATGAAATAAAAATATAATAAATTAAAAATGAAACATTTAAATAATAATAATAATATGAAAGACATTTTTCTTCTCGTCAAAAAAGTGGATTTATCCACCGCTGAAAATAGTTCCCAACAAATACTCTATTTCCTGTTTGTTTGATAAAAACTACAGTGAAAAGCTGATTTAAAAAAAAATTAAAGTATACATTTGTGTTATTAAAGATTTATGTCTTCAGTAGGAACCAATGGGAGCTGAGAGCCACAGACAGGAAGTCAGAATGTACTGAGAGATGGACTGACATTTAATGCGACAAGTATTCAGATTTTTAAGTATTATGATCCGATATCACGATTTATTGTGATTTTTGTTTACTTGTTTACCTCGAGACCATGAAGGGAAACGATGAATCAGACACTTCTAGAGACTTTTACTTTGTAAAATCTCTAAATGAATCCAGTAAGAATGTTTGATTTTCAGCATGTCTGTAGTCAGAGACGTCCTGAAGTCAAATATATCAGGATCATTGTCAGGAGCCAAATGTCATTGTATTGAGAGACGGACTAACATGTTGTTGGTTTTGGTCTTTTCATGGGATTTGTTTAGAACCAGCCTCATCCTGTAATGATGGCGGGAAAGTGAACTGACTCTTTACAGTGAAGTGACAGTAGATACGACGCACAGCTGGCCGTAAATTAATTAATTCCCAAAATTGGTGACGATATGAAAACCTGTTTATTCCCTAAAAAACCTTCAGATTAAGCATGTTAATGCATATATCTATAAATGTTATATGCAACTCTGTGGGCCTGCGGTGTACCTGTTTGACGTTATAGGTGTGCATATTACTAACCCGTGGGCGTGGACTCCAAGCGGTAACTTTAGTTGACGCCAGATCAGTATTTCTGCTAAATTCTGCTATAGATCTGCTAAATAATTGTCACGTTGGTATCGCTGTGTGAAAACTGCAGTAAAAAGCCCAGTTGAGATGAATGTGCTGTAAACACGTCGAAGGAAAGCTCCTGAAACCTGGATAATATCGGCATATCCCACATGTCTTCATCAGAATAAGGCCTAATATGCTGTTTACACGACCCGTATCAAATAGTGGAGTAATAGTGTGCATGTAAACGTAGTCAGAGTTTGGTGCTTGTTTCAGTCAGAGCGTCTCGTTTCTGGTCTTTAGTCGGCTACAGTTCCTTATTCCGGTCGGGTAGGTTTTGGGGCCCCGTGCAGACCTCCGCCCCGACCCGAGGTGAGGCCAAGGTCGGCGGGGTGGAGGTGCTGCAGAGCCATCCGTCAGCTGTCTCAGCTCTAATTATGCAGCAGAGTCCTAACCAAGCGTGAGATGTCATTACACAGATGGAGCTCCAGAGGAGAGAGGCTCTGTCTGTCTGTCTCTGTGTACGTTACAGTCATTATCTGAGGCAGTGGACCTCAGGACAGCACGGCGGATGCTTCCTGGTTCTGTAGAGGTGGATGGTTTAGAAAGTTCAAACCTTTTAAACATACGAGCTCTAAATGGTTTACAACAGCTTGCTGTACATTAGATGTGATCACAGTTCAGGAAGTGAGTTAGAGACAGAGAGTCCAGCGGAGATCTGACCAGCAGAAGCAGAATAAAAAAACAGGATTATCATAAAAAGAGATTTTTCCATCAGAGGAAAACACTCAGCTGACGGCAGCATCAAACACCACAGTCACCACGTTCACCTCCTCACCAAAACTGACTCATAAACTTCTTTTAATTGCTGCTTTCAGTGTTTGAACTCTGCACCGCCAGCGCCCGCCGTCCTCATTATGAGGAGAGGTGAATTGTGGGTAGAATCTGCGGGTGGTTCGACAGCAAGCTGTGAGCGCTGATGTTTCAGGAGGCAGGAAACGGGAGACGAAAGGGAGGATGGACGTGATGGAAGAGAGAGCAAAGAGAGAGACGGCGAGGGAAGAGGAGGAGGAGGAAGAGGAGGAGGAGGAGGAGGGATGAGGATCTTCAGGAAGAAAGAGGGAAAAAGACAAAAGAGAGAAGAGGAACAGAAGGGAAAGGTGGTCGAGGGAATGGAGGCAAGATGAATGATGGAGACAAGAATCAGCAGGAAGTGAGACGAGGAACATCTGTGAGGAAAGACAATGAAACATAAAAACGGAAATAAGAGGAAGAGTTGGAAATGAAACAATAAAACATGCTCCAAAAATCAGTCACATGACGTGGTTGTCCAGCTACAGGTGATGGTGATGGTAGTTTTAAGCCCGACCATGTTGCTTTATATAAACCTGACAAAGTTGTTTTATTGTCTGAACCTAAGCAAGTGTTTCTGTTTACTTCACAACATTAAGCACGTGTTTACTGCAACCGCAAAGAGTGACGCCGAGGGGTCTGACGAAGCGTCAGTATGTGACGAGCTGGGATGTGAATGCTGCTATAAAGCGTATATATGACATGACATTTCCACGTGTCATGATGATAACACATTTTTGGCATTTCGCATGTCATTTATACGCCACGTCATTAACATGAAACGGTCATGGTTAGGTTTAGGCAACAAAACCCCTCACTTAGGTTTAGGAAAAACATCATGATTCGGCTTAAATTTAGTACATCAACTCAGTAAAATATGTACAGAGACAACGTAACATCACCTCCCAACCATCAGCAGTCTTTCTCTCTTTTTATTCTACGTCTCTAGCTCTGAGCGTTTACATTGCAGTCAGTACAGACTACCAAAAGCAAGAAAAGCGTTGTGATTGCAAAATGACTTACAATCCTAAAATGCACCGTAACTTGTAAGCGGATGTATTTAAAATCTTAATCTGCAAAGAAACTAACAATCCATGTCAGATAAATGAACCTGTATTGATTAAAGAGTACGATATCTCCCTCTGAGATGAGGCCTATCGAAGGAGCAGCAGTACTGGAGTGAATGTAGCTGCTGTGCTCTCAGTGCTGTGATGTATGTGGTAGAAATGGGACAGCGTGGAGCAGCGTGGAGCAGCAGCGTGGAGCTGCGAGCTGCCTGCTGGCGGTTAAAATGCTGTTCAGGTCTGCAGCAGCAGCAGCAGGCTGAGATCCAGCGAAGCCGACGGTCTGAATCCCAAACACACATCCTGATTCCTGCCTCACCACAACACATCTTCATCCTCAACAGATCTTCATCCTCTCATCCACGCTGTCGGAGGCGTTACAGGTCGACGTTTAGCATCGATAAACCATCACAAACATATGAAGTAAAGACAGAACTCTGGATCACATTTGGATGTAAAATCTGCTGTTTAATCCTCATCACTGAGGGGAAAACAGGGGCTGATGGGAAATGTAGTCTTACTTTGCCGAAACCCAAACAATGACGGGCAACACATAGTGTGCTCCGGCTGTATGACTTGATTACAGCGAGCCAAAGTGAAGCCCTCTGAGATGAGCCACAGGCCAACGAGCAGCTGCATATTTCTACATAAATTAGCCTGTTTTCTTCAGTCGGTATCGAAGTGTTTCACATCGTTCGCTTCGGGGGAACCGGAGCTTCCTCTGTGATTCAGTCCGCAGCTAACAGGAGGAATTATTATTACGTGGGTGTGTCGTAATTGACTGAGAATAAAAGAATTATCTGCAGTAATCCGTCTTTAGTGCCAGAAAGGCTTCATGGGATTGTTTTGGGAGACTTTTGCAGCACTATTGATTTTTTATTTATTATGCTGGATTTCTGTTGGTCAACTAAAAATAAAGTCGTTCTTCAGAAACACCCACCGGTCCCATCTTACTGTACGCGGCAGCGGTTCTACCGAGCTGTACGTATTGATGAGTAGAATCTCAGAAATCACTTATCAGAACAGATTTCTATAGATCCCTGCAGTGCCGCGCTTCAGTAATTGTTTTTGTTTCGATTTGTTTTTGTGTTGAAGCTTTGTTCAGAAACTCAATAACATCGACGAGCAGCGGTTTGAGGTTTTGGTTTCAGCAAACCAAAAAACATGTAAATGAATTTGGTTAGATCGGGGGGGTGATCAGGGTGGTATGAAGCACAGGGCAGACCCAGAGGCAGATGAATCACTGCTGATCAGCAGCACAGAGGGATTTACCCACAAGGAACCACTGCAGGCAGATATGATCCACATTTAGAGACACCTCCAACAGCTTCTCTCGTCTAGAGTTCAGCAGCTGGACGATCAGACGACACAGTTCCACCTGATATCACACCAAAGCGTGTAAAACAGGAACCCCCTCTTAATGGTAACACCGATGAAGCATAACGCTGACTACCGTTTGTACTCTGAAGGTACGTGTCCACAGCCTCCATCCTCTCCACGCTTCCCATTCAATGTCTGTGTCAGCAGCCTTGCAATGCATTCTGGTAGCGTGGTCGCCAGATTTGAGAGCCGGGGCGTCACGTTGCCCGCTCCTCATTTGCATAAAGTTGAGGTCTAGGCTACTTTATGCAAATCAGATGGCGTCCGACGCGACTCGCCGCCTCCGGAAACTCCCTAGAAACTATTAAACTAACCGTTATGGATCTAAAATAAAGACAGGTTCATCACCTGCATGGATTATCTCTCACATAAAATGTTTTCAGAAACACATCTCGGTGAACTATTTTCGTGATTTAAAGGAACTGTTTGTAACTTTTTACACGTATAAATCTACCGGGTCGGGATCCCATGCGCGCTTGCGTGTGGCTATGCTGTTCAGACCGCTCCTCTGCTCCTCTGCTTGCCTTCACTCACACACTGCGCGCGTTCTCGCTGTCTCTCTCCACCTCTCACGTGCATGCTGCTCACTCCACACTGCAGAAGAGTTAGTTTAGCTCTGAGAATATCTAGTGAATGTTCAGTGGACGTTTGTGCAGAAATAACTGCTGCAGCTCCTCCAGACCAACAGAGGTTTCCCGTGTCTTGTGAAGTGACGGGGCTCCGCAGAGAGAAACGTTATCGTCTCCCCCGTTCCCTCCGGCCGCGGTCGGGAGGCTGAGGCAGGAAAAGCCAACACTAGGATCAGCATTGATTCATGGAGAGACCTTGGTCTGGTCAGCTAACATTACTGCCAAGCAGCTGAAATATAGAGTGATATGGTGCTTTTAGCTGACGTGTGTCTCCTCACTGTGTTGAGCGATGCTCCTTCATGTCTATGTAGAGCGAGCACAAGCGCCAGCAACAGGACGCTGACTTTAGTTGACTTAACGGACACAGGTGAAGCTGTTAACAAGCATTTCTGAAAGTTATAAATAGTCCCTTTAAGAGAAGAAAGTTTCCAAACGAGCCTCCATGTTGGTTCCTGTTTGAACGCTGGGAGCAGCAGCCCACGGAGGGACAGCGTTCGTTCAATCAGGCGTCTAGTGGCGGCGTATCAAGCGTCCGAGCGAGGTGATCCCTAGCGATAAAAAACGCCCCTGTGGACACGTACCGTTAGATGCCATATGAACTATTCTAAAACCTTTCATCCTAAATACTTCAGACCTGTTTCACAGTGAGAAACAGAAACACATGAGATAATCCTTTATTAGTCCCACAGCGGGGACATTTGCAATGTTAATGAATGTTAATACCATTTATTTACCATTTAAACGGAGGTTGATTTTATTCAAACTGCATTTGGACTCAACTTAACAGCATTTATAACCTACATTTAAAGTAAAAGCTTTCAGATAATGAAGAGCAGCAGGACTGAAATAGTCCTGATAAATCCAGATGTTTAAATATACCAGTCTGAAGCTGACTGTCAGTGAGTGCTTCAGCTTATAAATAATGAAGTCATTGCTGTGAGTCAGAGTCATATCAGAGTTTCTATTGGCCCAGAGCTAACGAGTAACGTGGAGTAATGGACACAATATGTTTGTATTATTGGTGCAGCTTGTCTCCATCTGTAGATCTGGACTTTTTAATGATGCTGCACAATTTTATAATTTATAGCAAATTATTTGGCGGACCCCCTGACAGAGTGACACGGACCCCTGGGGGTCCCCGGACCACACTTTGGTCTAATAGACCCGCCCTGGTGAGGAAATCAGACGTGTGAATGCTGTGATATTGCAGCTCGTATCTGGATTCCTTCAGTCAGACGGCGCCGTCTCCGTCTCTCAGCTGTATTAAATGTTAATCAGCCTCCTGCAGACTCAGCTGCTCTCTCCGGCTTCGTGTTTCTTAATTCAGCTCTGAATCTTCTCCTCATTCTTTATGCAGAAATCAGCCTAAAAAAAGAAAAGAAAAAACCTTTTCAAAGCCAAAACCCTGCAGAGACACGCCACGCTCCCTAAATACACGGCAGACAGACTGAGAGCTATTTATAGGCTTCGTCCTCAGGGTGCCACCGGAGGAAGGGTCATGAGGTCATCAATATTAATGTTGATATTACTGCCATACAGGGGGAAACTTTGCCCTGATGGTGGCGCCAGAGGAAGATGATTGTGATTCATCCTCTGGGGACAATAAATGTCAGTTGTTCCAATGAACTTGTTAGCAAGTAGCTGCAGACACGCAACAATAGCATCACATTAGAGTTGTCTTTGTGTCACCTGATGAATGTTAAATCCAATATTCTCTCTCTTTTAGCTCTGTTTTTGGTCTCCACCACCTCCCGAAGGAAATATCTGTCTCTTTAGCTGATAAAAAGTCTTGGTTTTGGATCAAATAAATCTGGTTGCTTAAGTACGGAAGTTACGTGACGAATAAATCAACATTGATTTGTGGTTTCACAGAGGACATGAACATCAGTATCCTGGATGAACGTCTGGTATTTTTAGACCCACCGATCCACGCCGACCTCCTCCCTACTGCCGCTGAGTGGAGTAGAAGTATAAAGTAGGATAAGATGGAAACACTCATGTATATATATATTTATATATATATAGATGTGTATGTGGGATATAACTGTATGTGACATGGCTTCATTGTATTTCCCGTCACTGATCTGTACATGATGACTGTCTGAGTCTGAACCTTTAAATAAACTGTATTCTATGTGTGTCTCTGTAGCTCAGATCAGACGCCGCCGTCACCACGGGGAACCACAGTTTGATTGATGGAAGCCACATTTACGCCATCAGCTTCCCTGTGAGAATCCAAAATGGCTGCCTGTTTCCACGGAGACAACAGACGTCCCCCCCTCCTCCCCACCGCCTCCATCGCCTCCATCGCCTCCATCGCCACGGAGATGAATGAACATTCTCCTCCTTCCATGAGAGAGAGATCACAGGTTTATTCTGTTTTCATGGTGAAGAGAGAGAATCGTGTTGCCTTCATGTTCTGTCTGAAAACAGTTACAAGAAAGTTTGTTTGTTTAATTTGAGGTTTGATTCTTCACTGACTTTGACTTCTTAAATTAATCTGGATTATTTTAATGTGGAAAACTTGGATTAATTTCCGTTCATTTGTGATTACAAGATCAAAAAGTTGCTGTTAATATATGTTAATAGGTATAACAGGTAGTAAAATAAATATATATAATGTGATGTTAACAGGTTGTAAGCAGGTTGTAAACGGGTTGTAAACAGGTTGTAAGCAGGTTGTAAACAGGTTGTAAACAGGTTGTTAACAGGTTGTAAACGGGTTGTAAGCAGGTTGTAAACGGGTTGTAAGCAGGTTGTAAACAGGTTGTAAGCAGGTTGTAAACAGGTTGTAAACAGGTTGTAAGCAGGTTGTAAACGGGTTGTAAACAGGTTGTAAACAGGTTATAAACAGGTTGTAAACAGGTTGTAAACAGGTTATAAACAGGTTGTTAACAGGTTGTAAACAGGTTGTAAGCAGGTTGTAAACAGGTTGTAAGCAGGTTGTAAACAGGTTGTAAACAGGTTGTAAACAGGTTATAAGCAGGTTGTAAACAGGTTGTAAACAGGTTATAAACAGGTTGTAAACAGGTTGTAAACAGGTTGTAAGCAGGTTGTAAACAGGTTGTAAACAGGTTGTAAGCAGGTTGTAAACAGGTTGTAAACAGGTTATAAGCAGGTTGTAAACAGGATGTAAACAGGTTGTAAACAGGTTGTAAACAGGTTATAAGCAGGTTGTAAACAGGTTATAAACAGGTTGTTAACAGGTTGTAAACAGGTTGTAAGCAGGTTGTAAACGGGTTGTAAGCAGGTTGTAAGCAGGTTGTAAGCAGGTTGTAAACAGGATGTAAACAGGTTGTAAGCAGGTTGTAAACAGGTTGTAAGCAGGTTATAAGCAGGTTGTAAGCAGGTTGTAAACAGGATGTAAACAGGTTGTAAGCAGGTTATAAACAGGTTGTAAACAGGTTGTAAGCAGGTTATAAACAGGTTGTAAACAGGTTATAAGCAGGTTGTAAGCAGGTTGTAAGCAGGTTGTAAACAGGATGTAAACAGGTTGTAAGCAGGTTATAAGCAGGTTGTAAACAGGTTGTAAACAGGTTGTAAACAGGTTGTAAGCAGGTTGTAAACAGGTTGTAAGCAGGTTGTAAACGGTACGTAAGTTGGAGCCAGAATGATTTTATTTTTATTTTATTAGACGATATTTTTGCACGTGAAGTAAAAAGTTAGTGCCGTTAGAAACAGACAATAATAATAATAATAATAATGGATAAATTCTCCTTTAACTAAAGTTTCTACTTCACAGAGCTGTCGGGCCCTGAGAGAGAAAACCAGAGAAGAAGAGTTGGCCATCACCTCCTCTTCCTGTCGGTGGTGATGGCGGCGTCTCTGATTGGCGATTCATCACTTCAGTACTTCTCCCTCTCTCTCCTCCAGCGCCGCGGCCATGAGAAGATAGGAAGTGACCTACATAGCGCGGCGGCTCCCTCGCCTCGGCTGTCGTTTGCATTTCAAGGGCCGATGAATAATTTACGTTCACACGACTCCCAAATCCCCCCCCCCATCCGAACATCGAACGTACAGCCAGCCGCAACACGACAGGCCTCAATATAACGTTAGATAACTGAACTCAAATATGGATCTGAGAGTGATGGATGAGGAGGAGGATGAAGAAGAGGAGGAGGAGGAGGAGGAGGAGGAGGAGAGGAGAGGAGATCTTCGTGCCTGAGGTGCCAACGCTCAGAAACCACAGGTGAAACTTTCTGTCTGGAGGAAGAGGAGGAGGAGAGGAAGAAAAGGAAGTAACAGAAGAAGAAGAGAGGGGGAAGATGGGGTGATGAGAGGAGGAAATAAGAGGAGAAGAGAAGAGGATGAAGAAGGAAAGGATAGAGAAGTTTAGGAGGAGGAGATAGGAGGAGGAAGATGAGGAGAGAAGAGGAGGAAACAAGAGGAGAAGAGGAGACAAGAGGAAAGGAAACAAGAGGCGAGGAGGAGAGGAGGAAACAAGAGACAAGAAGAGGGGAGGAAACAAAGGAGGAAGAGGAGAGAGAGGTGAAGAGGAGGTGAAGAGGAGGTAAAGAGGAGGAGGATGCCAGAGAGGAGTCAGTTTTGTGTTTTTATTCCATCCAGATGTTTCTTGATGCACTGCTGCGTGAGAGACACCCACTGTGTGTTTGCAGAAGTTTGTGTGTGTGTGAGAGCTGAATGACCTACAGAGAGGACACACACGCACACGCACACGCACACGCACACGCACACGCACACACACACACACACACACACGCACGCACACACACACACACACACACACATATACACACACCACACACAGTAACGGCTGTAGAACGACGAACACATTTTAAAAACAGAGTCACAAACTCTCCAGAAGGACTCGTTGTATCGTCATGTTTGACCCAAAAAGTCCAATAAATCATATTGTGTTTCTATTATCGTCAATAATCCCATAAAAAGACCAAAACCGACACGTTTCATATCAGCCTCGTATAAAACGTATTCTCACTACCACTCGTCACATTCTGTAGCTCCGCTTGGTCAACGGCAATCGGCATCTGAGACCGACGCACGGGGTTCCCCTCTAGCGTTCCTGTTGGACGGACCGGGGACAGACCGGGGACGGACCGGGGACGGACCAGGGACAGCGTAAATTGACACGTGTTGCTGGACATTCGTAGAACACAAAAAAAATGAAGACTAACTTTTTGTAAGATATCATAGGAAGCGTTGTCTGAGGGTACGCTGAGTGTTTCTGAGTGTTTGATAGAAACAGACCAGAGTTGTTTTTTGTCAAACAGGTTTACATGTTAGTGAGCCACAGACAGGACAGAGGAGTCAGATAGTGAGAGACGGACGAACTCTGGTTGGTTTTGATGTTTTAATATAAAATTGTTGACTTTTACTTTGGTTTTGGTTAGCTGAGCACAATCTGCAAGTTAAGAAGGAGGGAAGGTACCGAGGAAAGGACAGAGGAAAGAAGGATGTAGCTCTCTGTCTTCACCGTCTCCTTCTTTCTGTCTCCTATCAGTCCGTCCAGAGACCATCAGGATGTGTGAAAGTGAGAGTCAGTACCAGAATATAAAGCAGGTGAGCTGAGACACTCGGGTCCCAACACACGGACGGTCCAACAGCTCTGCTCCTTTTATAGAAGAATTATCTCAAACTTAAGGAGAGTTTGGTCGATCAGGACTTCACCATCAGGACGGTCGTCAGAATATGTGACAATGTGAACCACGTTAGAGATATATACGAGGTTTAATATAAGAATATATGAATGTTTATAAGAGCACATGTGGGAAATATAAAGGATATGGAGGAGGAAAGGTACACGGAGGTACAGCATATGGACAGATGAGCTTTACATGGACGAGTAGAAATGATGGGAAAAGTATTCAGCATCCTTTAACTTCTACCTTTAGCTGTTTATTTTTAGAGTAACAATACCACGATGGAAAACTACTCCAGCACAAGAACAAAAAGTTCATCTGCTCTAAACAACCAAAGGTTAGTGGTAAAAATAACACCAGTCAAATAATTAATGGTGAATTATTTGATTTAAAGCGTTGCCATGTAAACAGGAGATCTGTGTGGTTGTTTGTGCAGCACATTTAGTTCTAGTATTAGAAGGTTTTGAGGTTCTGTAGCAGCGTCACATTACTGATTACTGAACAGATAAACTTATTAAAAGATAAGGCTGATTATATTCTATATTTTTTATTGTTAATAAATCACACAAAAAGATCAAAACCAACCGTGTGTTAGTCCGTCTTCTTCTCTACTCTCAGAAAATATCGAAGTTTTTCCTCCTAAATTTTTGAGTTTTTTTTCTCATAAATTTACCACTTTAATCTCAGAGAATATCAGATTTCTTTTCTTGTAAATTGTTCAGTTTTTTTCTGGTCAATTTTTCACTTTAATCTAAAAGAATATCCAAGTTTTTTTCCTCGTAAATTTACGACTTTAATCTTTGAAATTCAGAGTTTTTCCTCAGATTACCCGCCTTCCTCCGGCTCCATGATAATAATAATAATAATTTTTTTACCTACAATGGCCCCTATGTGCCGTCATAATGGCACAGAGGAAGAAGATATATCAGGCTTTGACACAAAGACAGTACTTGTTAGTAGATATATTCTTTGACTCATCTTTTAAAGTACTAAAAAGTGTACGTGGGAATATAATGTAAGGAGTCATAAAGGTATCATTTTAAATAGCAGAAATAGCCCTCATTAGATGAGCCATGTGGTAATAGTGCATTGGGGTACGTGTTATGGTATACTGAGGTATGGAGGTACAGTATATTGTAGTTTATTGGGGAGTATATGGGTGTACTGGGAGGTGAACGGGGGTATATGAGGTATAACGCTGTAATCAGCTCACTGCAGGAGGGAAACCAGTGGAGCTTATTAGCTTCTGCAGAGAGAGAATCAGGCTGACAGTCAGAGCGACTGTTTGAAACGCAAGACTGCTAATCCTGCACACACACACACACGCACACACGCACACACGCACACACGCACACACGCACACACACACACACACACACACACACACACACACACACACACACAACCACACACACACACACACACACGATTGTATTTCTGTCTTTGTGAGGACACATCTCTAGCCTCTAACAATGTTAAATAAATCCTTTATTAAAAGCAGCTCTAATTTATATTTTTATAATAACGATATATAAACAATGTTAAAGGTGTCGCTGGTGGCGATGAACCCTCAGAGAATGATCATGTGAATCTGCAGCTCCTCTCGGCTTTATGGAGCTTTAGCTCATTGTTTATCTGTCCGACCCTAAATTTGACTGTTCCGGTTTTGACTCTCACGGCTCTCGTAGTGGCGTTTTCAGAGAAAAAGCAGCCAGGTGATGATGGGGAATGGAGGGAACAAGGGTTACTGCAGGTCAGGAGGGAGTTATTCCGGGTCCACACTACACCAGAATCCAGCCGAAAGGATGGAGACGGACAAAAACCAAGATGGAGACGGTCAAAAGAGTATTGTTTTGACTGTAACATGTTTATGCGTATCAAAAAAGTATTAGTACTAGTATCAAAACATTTCAAGCAACAGTCGCGACATAACACAGATTATTATTACAGTAGAAAACTAGAAATCTAACTGCAGTCATCAGCGGTAATGACAAATCCACTACAGGACACAACAGGATATCTGTTAAATACTGAACAAGTTTAACATCTGTTCAATCATTTCTAATTTGCTCATGTTGATTATTTCCGATGGGATGTCCTGTTGTGTGTGGGGAACCCCGAGGACAGCCGATGACGCAGTCAGAAGCGAGTTGACCGAAGAAGGAAGGACGACCACCGCCTTCATGGCGGCCGAATAATGGCTGAGCTAATGCTAAACGTGAAGCATAGAGTTATAGTAAGATGGAGCTCAGAGACGGAGGAGCAACTTGTTAATTAGTGTTTATTTAACGTGTCTCCGTGACGACATCAATTCGTCCTTCCTCAATTTTCACTACAAAGTAAAAATCACTAATTCTTCCTTCCCGTCGCCGGCCATGTTTGTTCACACTAAAGTCACGTTTGAACGCCAGATGATGAATGAATCTGTTAGCGTGTAGTCTGCTGTTTCTCTCCAATGCACTACAGGAACTAAACTGTTCAATTTGAGGGCTCTCACACATTTTACACATCTGGTAAGATCTGAAACATCTGCTAGTGTTGACCGAAAAACAGCAACAATCCGGCTGATATTCAGGCAGATTTCAGTGATTAACGTGTTTAATACGATGATATCATGACGGATATAAATGATGGACAAAACTACTAAGTTTGTTTGAATAATAAACCAGAATCATCCTTCAACATGAGCTCTTGAAAACACTGAAAAAGTTATTATCTGAGGCTTTCAATAGAAGAAAAAAAAAGTCAATCGATAAGTATATTAATATAAATGATATTGAGTACAGTGACATTATCTCCTGTGTTTCTGTGCTGCAGCGTTCCGGCTCTGCGTCTGGAAAGATGCAGGAGGGCAAAGAGCAGCGCTCGCCGCCCATGCACGCAGCCGGGGGAGCGCTCGGCGGCAGCCATCTTTACGTTCTTATCTCCCTCCCATACGCCCCCCTGCAGGCCAGGCTCAGCCCTGCTGTAATTGACTTTCTCCCACTGAGCCCAGTGGAGGCTTCAGGCTGCAGAGCGCCACTGAAAAACCTATTACACACTGCTGCACACCTACACACTGCAGACCTATAGAGAGGGAGGGGGGGAGAGCAGTCGACAGCATGCGTCTGTTGGTTCACATCCAAACAAGTAAGAACCACAGAAATCTGACTAACCAGCTTAAATCGGCGTGAGGATGACGGATCTCTGTGTGTGTGTGTGTGTGTGTGTGTGTGTGTGTGTGTGAAGGTGTGAATGTGATCAACCTGCAGAGGGTTGAAACTTGCTGAACTTTGTGTAATCTATCAGAGTAAACATCACGCCGCTTTTATTGTTGAGCTGTGTGAAGAGAGCCGACAGCAGCGAGGAGCGCCACGCTGAGGAGGAACACAAGGTCACCTTCTGCTGGCGTCGGAAATTCTCGCGAAAAAAGTTTGAATTCATATAAGAGTCGGTCGTGAGTCGTGGCCGCGAGCAAACAAAAGCCGGGTGAAACAAACGTTGGCGGGGGCGAAATCACTTGTACATATGAAATTTAGTATAATGTACATTTCCATCAGTGCAACGACAGACTTGTGTTATACTCTGCTTTTACAGCAGAAATAATGTTTTCATACTCCAGTCCGTTTTATTTATATAGACCAAAATCACAAACCTGCCTCCAGGTGCTTAACAATCTCTGTCCCGTCCGTTTGCACGAAAAGGTGCAATTTTCTTCCACCCTAAAATGGCCAAAAACCAACATGGCGACGGCCAAAAATCAAGATGGTGGTTGCCAACCCTAAAATGGAAATTTCTATTGATTTACAGGATGTCCTCTGTACCGAGCCAAATAGCTGGCCCAACCTTTACATTCTGGAGGGAAAACAGACGCTAACGCTAGCATTCGTACGTTACCTATCGGTCTTTGTGGACCGCCTGAAGCTAAAACTGGAGCTAACTCTCGACTGAAGTCTAAAATATAAGCATCAGTAAAACGTAAATTATGAATTCAAACTTGCTTTAGTTACAAAATATTCCTGATTTATCTGGTAACGTTAACGGTCGAAAACAGCTGAACTAAACAACAAAAGAGCTTTCCAACTGAAACGACACTGAGCTAACGTTGAGTCCTTCACATAAATCACTCTGGTTAGACATTAATTGTTGATTTTTTTTTTTTACCACAGAAGTGTGAGAAAGGTTTCTCCAAATTTGAACTAAACTTTGTCATGTGTGATGGTCTCTACCTCTTCCAACTTTCGCGCTAGCGGAGGCTCTTGTTCCCACAACGCAATGCGTATTTTAAAAATACGCGAAAAACTCCTGTGAAAAATCAAGACAGAAAATTCCTTCATATTAACGCGGTACATTTGCCCGTATTTTTACAGACCTTTCTGAGAGTGTACACGAGGCATTTAGCGTGCAATAAGTACGCTTTTGTTATGAAAAATCTGGAGGGAGTTTAATTCATTGTAGCTTTACAACTCAGTCTCACGGCAGTTCATGAAATAGTCACCAAATGTAATCTATTTGATTCGTGTTCAAAGACACAAATTTACCCTTTTTTTTTATCGTGACGCTCAGCACGATTTTCAACAACGCATTTTTTGTGCGTTTTTCCTACGAATGTCCAGCAACACGTGACGCTCCTGTCAATTTCTGCTCCTGTCTTTTCAAAATAAAACTACTTAGTTAGGTTTAGGAAAAGATGGTCAGGAATTGCTATAATTTAACTATGGAAGTTACGTGACAAATAAATAAACTTTGACTTTGACACAAACATATATACATTTTTTAATTGTGACCAATATTTGTTACTTTATAAACCACACAAAAAAGTAAAAAGGTGATTTCCCCCCCCTTAAAGCTGCACTAATCACAATCAATACTGTGTGTCGGCAACGTATCCTCATACAACGGTTCGTATGATATCTCACGAAAAGTTATTCCTCTTTTTTCGTGTGTTCTCCTACGAATTACAAGTTCCGCACGTTACATGCAGTCATACAGTCTTTTCAAAATAAACTTCCGTCTTCACAGGAAACAACTTCATTAGGTTTAGGCAACAAAACTACTTAGTTAGGTTTAGGAAAAGATGGTGGTTCGGGTTAAAATAACTCCAGAAGTATTGTAACTTAAGTACAGAAGTTACGTGACAAATAAATCAACGTTGACTTCTGGCCTCACACGGGGCACCAATAGCGGTCTCCTGGCCTCACACGGGGCACCAATAGCGGTCTTCTTGCCTCACACGGGGCACCAATAGCGGTCTCCTGGCCTCACACGGGGCACCAGTAGCGGTCTCCTGGCCTCACACGGGGCACCAGTAGCGGTCTCCTGGCCTCACACGGGGCACCAGTAGCGGTCTCCTGGCCTCACACGGGGCACCAATAGCGGTCTCCTGGCCTAACACGGGGCACCAATAGCGGTCTCCTGGTGAAAGTCTGGTGTTTTTTGACCCACCCATCCACCCCAACCTCCTCCCTACACGGCGCTATTTATACTTCCTTGTTCACGATTACGTGGATTAAATCGATTTTGTGCTGACCGTCATGAAATAAAATGTGAAATTCGTGTTTATGTACACGAATCAATACGTTGTATTTTGCTGTGTGACTGGGCTGTAGCTTAACATTGTTGGGGGGGAAAAGGCAACTGATAGAATCAGTGCTGTGAAAACGGACATGACGATGAATTTATTGAGACAAAAGGTAAACATGGTTGAAGTTTTGAATTTGCATTAACTGGGAAAATGAGAAATAAAGTTCTCTCTGTGTCTCTTTGTCACTAGGCTTGTTTGAGAATTGTGCAAATTTCCCTAAAATGGAAAAATAAAATGCAAATCAGTGAATTTACACTCATGTGAATATCATCTTATTTGAGGACGTGACAGCAGAACTTCTCTGGTTCATTGCTGCATTTCACTGCTGTTACATTTGCATTGTTTGATTGCATGAATTGGTCTACAGGCCTCAGTGAGGAGCGGGTTTAGACATCCTGTTCATGGCTTTTTGTATTGTCATTTTCCTTTTATATCAGGGCCTTGTTGAAAGGTGCTATACAGATAAACTCGCCTTGCTTTCCATAACAAAAGCACCAGTTGAACATTGCACAGAGCGAGGCCTTTACTTTCAATGGAGAGAGAAGCCAAAGTTCAATTAAACTGAAATTTGACCTCCAAAATGTGATTTTGGCAGCAATGTGAGGCTCACGTTATGACTAATCCACTGTTAGAGAACAATGATGGAAAACTTCTCTGAATTGTTAGAGATTCTGCTGCTCAAAAGTCCAGTTAGTGTGCAGATAAATGTGTTTTCATTAGAAATAAATAAACTGACGTGTTTCCAAAAGTGTGGAACTGAACCAGAACCTCTGAGACAAAAAGATCCAGAGAGAGGACGGGCCGGCTTTATAAACTCACCCTGACCAGGTGTCACCTCGTCAGGCTAACGAGTCCCTGATTACAGCCTCCTGCAGCAGACGAGGGGTTAAACTGAGCTTTTTATTCATATTCTATTGTTGTGTTAACTCACCGTACAGGCTCTAGTCGGCCTTGACTATAGGACTTTATAATACTGCAAAAATACATACAGGAGCATAAAGAATGTGGCGAGACATTTAAACTGAGTTAACAATAAGGAGACAGACTGAGATTCCTTGAATGGCAAGTGTTGAAGTAAAAGTACTTGTTGTGCAGGATGGTCCCTTTCAGAGAGTTATATTATAATATATATCTATACAGTATGTCATATTATTGTTACAACTGGTGGAGGTGGAGGTCATTTTAACTTTAAAGTAGCATAAAATCTCAAGAAATTAAATCTCAAGTAAACTAAAAGTACCTTAAAATTGTACTTAATCACATGTACTAGAGTAAATGTTCTGGGTTACTTTCCACCAGTGTCTGAATTAGACCAAAATGGTGCCAGTATCCTAATTCAGCAGTTGCATGACATGATCATCGTATGTGTCTTGGATATATTTATATTTTAGTAATATATTTTTGTATGCATTTCAATACATATGACATACATTTCCAGTTTGTACATAAATGTTTATTTTGGTTAATAAACACTTTTTATGTAGCCATTGATACAAATTAAATTGTACACAAATATTGTATGCTACAATAAAAACAACTGAAGGTAGATTAATAGATTAAATTGGATAATGAGAAGAGATACCAAAGATTAACTTCATCACCGTTTTCTCAGCTTTGTGTTCACACAGAGACACGGTTATGCGGGTGTCTACACCCGAGCAGCGGCGAAGTGCAGCCTGCGACGAGCTGCCATGCAATGTGTACGTATGAAAAGCTGCGGCTTTTATTCCGCAGTGAAGCGCAGTTAAACAAAAGTTGGTAAAAGTTTAACTTTTAGCAGCGAAGTGCAGTCAGAGAGGACTCACACAGCCAATCAGTAAAACAGATCCTCTGACTCCTGTAACATGTTGACCCTGTGTTACAAAGAATTTCTTCCCACCTGAAACACATGAACTCGCCTCCTTGGCGCATCAAAATTAAATTTTTCACCGCTGCCTGGTGTGAATTCGGCGTTAAGGCCCAGACACACCAACCCGACATTAGAGAACAAGCAGCGATGAAGGCCGACTGTAGCGTCGCCTCACATCTCCTTTGTCCTGGCCGACAAGTTGCATTTGTACGCACCACAAAGACGACAGCCAATGGCCAGTTAGCTCGTACGTTCTGCTCCTGCGTGAGAGGAAATAACTCTCCACACCAGCAGGCGGCGGTAGTCTGTATTCATCATTCAAAAAGGGAAACAGGAAGAGCGAGGACGGCGGATATACAAGCTGTTATTATGACACAAACATGAACCATTTTCACTCTCTCTCCCCACTTAGCTTCATTCCAGATGTTCATGTCGTTGTGAAAACACCTGTGTGTTGGAACGGTCAGATGAGATGAAGATGAAAAATGAGAAGGGATGAGAAAGAGATTGCTTGCTTTCCTCACTTCCGTTTCTCTTGTCGTGCACTGATTCGTTTAAACCAGGAGTCAGCATCCTTTACTATCAAAAGAGACATTTTAGGCAAAGAAAAAAAAAATCTGTGTGGAGCCGCAAAACATTTGATCATTGTGATGAAGGTAACACAGTTTATAGTCTAAGTATATAAGCTAACTAAACAGCTCAGAAAGAGCTGCAGATTTAAATGAAGACAGTCTAAAAATACACACACGGTATGTATATACTGCCTTAGCAACGGGTACGGGAGAGATTCATGTTCACCAGCCGGCTGGGTTACAGGATAAATTCTGTCAGTTACACATTTTAAATCTTTATTTTGTTCTTCCTCACAACTGTGCATCTTTACTTTAACTGTCTCTTACATGTTTTCTCCAGCTCAGTTGGAGAAACGATGTGCATTAGCGGCCAATTAGTGTGATTTTGGATATTACCACTAGGGGTCGCCAACTGTGAGATGGGAGAGATATCTGCTAAAATATACATCAAACACGTAAACAATTATGCCTAATTTTATATTTACAACGTCTTTATTTAATATTTAGTTGAATTATTATCTTCAACCTTCACTTGTTGCTCAAACCGACTGAGCTGAAAATGGATCCGAGATTTATTAGACTTAAATATTTAAGTGAACTCTTCAGAAGAAGCAAAGATAGAGAGACCGATGGAGAGAGAGATAGATAGAGAGATAGAGAGATAGAGAGATAGAGAGATAGAGAGAGAGAGACCTGTGTTTCTTTTCTCAGTCTCCATGTTTTATTGAAGCCAGAGTCTAACTAGGTCAGCCTGTTCAAACCAAGCTCGCTCTACCTCGCTCTCTCTCTCTCTCTCTGTCTTCGTGTCCTCAGTTCACTCCGGTCTGCTGCCGGAGAGACGGAGGGATGGAGAAGAAGAAGAAGAAGAAGAAGAAGAAGAAGAAGAAGAAGAGATCGTAGAGAGGTGTGGAAGAAGAGATCGTAGAGAGACAGATGTATGGAAGGATATAGATAGAAGGATAAGGGGATGAGGAAGTAATCAGAGGAAGAGAGGAAGGTAAAGGTGGAGGACAGGATTGGAGAATGAAAGGATGGAAGTAGGGAAAAGAAGGAGGGATGGAGGGAGAGGAGGTAAGACATTGAGAAATGGAGGGAAATAAATAGAGAAAAGATCAAGGTGAAGGAGGGAGAAGGATGATGGAGGTAAATGATAAAAGGCGGAAAGAAAGTTATGTTGAGAAATTAAGCAAAATGTCCCACTATGGATCTGATCAATAAACAGAGAAGACTCAAACATCTGTCGTCCATCTCTGGGTGTGTTGACCACTTCTACATCCTGATGCTCGCCTAAAATAAATGCACAAACTGATATACCGCTTCCAGGATATAGTCCTAGCCTTGCTCTCTTAAGTCTGAATCAAAATCTGTCACCTCCTCCCGCTTGCTCTGCTTTTAGACACGTTATCATGTGATGAACACACAGGTGAGGAGACCAGGATGACAGAGAGCTTCTGAAGAGATCAACATGAGGAGTTGTTTTTGAGCTCTTTATTGTCCACCAGAGTGTAAATTTGTCTTCGGTTCACCAAACAGGAAACAACAGCGTAAAAAGCAGACGAGCAGTTAGTAAAAACAAATACATAGACGGCCATACCTGCCGACACCGAGACCTCAGAAATAGGGAGGATTTCAAAACCAAAAATTTGAGTTTCAGAGATATAATTTCCGGCATTCTGGTGAAGCATGAAAATAGCATAATCTTAAGTGACAAGATTTTATGTTAAATACTTTTAATTCAGGAAAGAAGTAAGGGATAACGTACAGCGAGCCGGTCATTGTTGTGAAATAAACCGATTCGCGGAGGGGGAGGGGTTTATTTCACAACAATGATCCGCAAGCTGAACATTATCCCGCTTCTGACACAACTACTTACTGAAGAAATCAATAAATTAATACAAAAACGGTCCTCCAGAGTCCGACATCAGAACCACGTCCATAGCAACGGTCTGTTATACAGAAATAACAGACCTCAGAACGCCGTGATTGACCATCAGAATCGAGTATTCAACAAAGCTGCGTAATAATACTGAATAATTTGCCCTTCTGGTGTGAACTTGCGTGAATCTCTGGTATAAACTGGAAGCTCGGGCTTTGGACCCAGCGGCGAGCACAGCTCAAACTGTTTTGTCACACACAGCTCTCTTCCACCAGGAAATGACATTTGGTGTAACAGTATTGTTGTCCGGATGGAAACATACACGCTGTACAGTGCCAGAAACAGGTTGAGATACAGAAAAGGGAAAAAAAGTTGTGAAAATGTGTCATAAATCGAAGAAATACGGAAGAATTGTGACCCTGGGAGAAAACCGGGAGTGGGTGATGAAAGACGGGAGTCTCCTGGTAAAACCAGGAGGGTTGGCCGGTATGTAGATGGGTCATATTACACATTAAAAGAAGTTCATGTCAGTGTCTGTGACTTCGATCTACTCAGTCACTTTAAAGAACTAAGAATATTAAAGAGAGTGATTTTAAAAATGTTGCAGGATGGAATAAAAAAACAAAACAAACATTGTCTTTTACTAAATCTGGGATTTTGTCAATGGAGTTTGGTGCAGATGTTGTGCAGCCCTTTTCCAGAAGAAAAAGTTGTGAAAATTTGTCATAAATCAGGAGAAATATGGGAGAATTATGACGTTGGGAGGAAACCGGGAGAGGGGGATGAAAGACGGGAGTCTTCTGGGAGAATCGGGAAGGTTGGCGAGTATGTAGAGAGGTCAGATTACACAAGAAGTTCATTAAATCTGTGATTTTGTCAATGGAGTTTGGTGCAGACGCCGTGCAGCCCTTTGTGAGTCCTCTCCTTAACGAATTAGAGAGCTAAAAATAAAAAGACAAAGCAAGTGACAATCTGACAGCCTAGAAGTTATTTTAATTAACGGCATATTAATAATCTATTAGACAATGAGAATGTAGTAATAGCCGGTTTCTAATAGGCCTACTAGGACGGCAGTAATAATAATAATAATAATAAAGTTAGTCTGACTGCTTTGTTACACACAGAGCTGAACAAAGGAAATTACACACTGATGCATTTCAACGCCTATAGAGACTTTAGTGTGTGCGTGTGCGTGCGTGCATGCGTGCGTGTGTGCGTGCGTGCGTGTGTGTGTGTGTGTGTGTGTGTGAGATCTGGTCTGCAGGCTGGAAAATCAAAACAACACAGCTGAGAGACTGACTGCAGGGCTGCCACACACGCACACACACAGACACGCACACGCACAGACACGCACGCACGCACACGGGCACACACACGCTTGGAATTAATTCACACACAGAGAGAGAGAGAGAGAGAGGGAGAGAGAGAGGGAGAGAGAGAGATATAGAGAGAGAGGGAGAGAGACAGAGAGAGATAGAGGGGGGGGGGGGGGTGGTCTTGAGAGGCTGGCTCTCCATCGGGCGCGTCACCGGCTGTGCGTGCACGTCCCCGAGAAATAAAAAAGGAAAAAGAGGAAAAAGGGAAGAGGAGGAAGGAAAGAGAGAGAGAGAGAGAGAGAGAGAGAGAGAGAGAGAGAGAGAGAGAGAGAGAGAGAGGTAAACCCGCCGTGTTCTTCCTCTTCTGCTGCTGCAGTGTCTGATTCTCCCTCCACCATCATCATCCTCTTCTCCCTCCTGTCTGTCTGTCTGGGTCTCCTCCTCCTCCTCCTCCTCCTCCTCCCTCCCTCCATCCTGTGAAGGCACGGCGACAAAAGAGAGAGAGAGAGAGGAGAGAGAGAGAGAGAGAGAGAGAGAGAAGGAGGCTGCAGACTTTCCGACCAGAGAGGAAGAGGAGAGGAGGAAGAAGAGGCAGAGGTAGAGGAGTCTCCATCTTCGCCGTTCCAGTATGTTTTCTCTTTCCTTCTTTCTTTCTCTAACATCTCCCATAATACACTCCTTCTTCTGCTTCTGACGCTCACATTTTGCGCCTTTTAATGCGCCTCCACAGCTCCGGTCACCTCTAACCATCTTCCTCTCTCATCTTCATCCGGAGTGTCAGTCATGCTTCTGTTGTTTCACAGCTCAGATGTGTTGACAGTCTTCTGTATGATAATAATACGAGTGCGTCTTTACGCGCCCGCTCGGAGACGTTGTCTGCTTTATGATAAAGAGTCTGTTGTTCCTCCTGTGATGTGTGATGATGCTGATGATGATGCGGTGTTTCTATATGGACTTTAACATTCCTACAGTGAGCCGTGCTGCTGGTGTGACCTTATGCCACCTTTTGATTATGTTCCTGCTTCATTATATATGTTATTACTTTGAGGCGCCCGTGAGGAGCTGGGGGATGATATCTCTGTTAATATGTGCGTAATGTTCCTACAGGGTGCCGTGAAGCCTGTATTGTTCTGTATAGTGGCGGCTCTATAGGATGTGATAATAATCCAGACGGGGACCGCTGTGTGTGTTAATATATGTTATATTCCTACAGGGTGTCAGTGTTCCTAGAATAATGCTTCCACAGTGTGTCTGTGCTGCTAATTAGTCAGTCTGCAGTGACCTTATGCCACCTTTTTATTAACTTTATCTCCTCTGTTTGCACTACAACATTTATTATATACATGTTGCATCTATATCAGTGTCTTAGGACTATAATAATAATAAATGTAATAATAATATCCTTAAGTATTTGATTAATTTGCTTGGATCTTTACAAGAGACCATTGACTTCTTTAATAAAATAAAAGTAAATGAATGCAAAACTTCTACAGTAAATAAAGGTAAATTAACACAAGATTTCTATGGTAATTAAAGGTTAATTAATGCAAAATTTCTATAGTAGAATAAAAGTAAATTAACATAACACTTCTACATTATGAAAAGGTAAACTATAACAACACTTCTCTCAGTAAAATAGTATATTTAATTACTTTAATTAAAGTAAATTAACGCAAAACTGCTATAGTAAAATAAAGATAAATTAACATAAGACTTCTGTAGTAAAATAAAAGTAAATTAACACAAGAGTTGTATTGAAAAATACAAATAAATTAACATAAGACTTATTGTAAAATAAATGTAAATTAAAACAAGACTTCTATACTAAATTAGTCCTTTATGGATTATTATGTGTCCTCTATAGCAGGTCTATAATTAATAATATATCCACGTCACATATTCTTATTATCCATGTCAGGATCAGAGAGTCAAACTAAAGTTGTTTCATATAAAACGTTGTATTGCTGCAATAATAAACTAAATATCAATAACAAGTTAAACTCCAAAGATCATAAAACCAAAGAAGAAGAACGTTGTGCGGCGCTGCTCTCTGCATATTCAGAACCACAGAAGAAGACACGCTGATGTGTTTCAGATTGTAACTTTACTTTTATCTCTCTGCCGGAGTTAAACAGAGAAGGACGTCTCGCTGGAGGAGGAGAGCTCTCAGTGTCTTTTGATTTTGACTGTTTGTTTTGTCTTGATATGGGACCAGATGTTACGTCCTGGGTTCTGTTGTTAAGTGTAGTTTTCTGAATTTATTTTATTTTTGCATACTATAGTGTCACCGCCAAGACTATTTATGTAATATTAGTATGGAGAAGTACATTTACTCATTTAGGAGACGTTTAGGTACCAAGGAGAAGCTTTTGAGTACCACAACACAAAAATAACAAATACACATTTTATAATAGTGACTTAGACCCATATTTATACTTATTTGTATTCATCAAACTAAACAAAAAGTAATTTTTTTATTCCTTAAAGCTGAACTAATCCCGAGCAATACTGTGTTTGTGCAACGTATCCTCGTACAGCGGTTCGTATGATACCTAACCAAAAGTTATTCCTTATTTTTCATGCGTCTTCCTATGAACGTCCAGCAACACGTGCTGTTATGTCCTGCTGGTACATTCATACGGTCTGTGATGTTTTCACGTCTGGAAGTGTTAGTTAAGAAGCGAGCAGCAGCACGATTTATGTGCTCCTACTGTACGGCCCGTCGGCTCCTACAGGCCGTTCTGGCTGTTGACAGTTGTCAATAAAGTTTGGTTTGAAAGCTCAGAGGCAGGTAAAGTTTGTTTGCTAGCAGAGGTCTGTACGGGTTTGGAGGTAAGCTAGCTACGCTTTACTAGCTATACATTGTTATCTTGATAGCGACGCTCTGATTACTTTAAGGATAGCAGCTGCGTGAGAGCTTCTGGACGGACAACCAAAACTTCTGACATGTCAACAATTCCTCCGACTGTCCGACAGCCGGTCGGTCGGAGTTCATCGGTCCTCGGTCCTCCCCGTACACGGCACGGCAAGCGGCGCCTGACGAAGCTGACATTCGGTCCGACTCTAAAGTGAGTCTTGCGGCTCAAAATTGGGGCCAGAAATCCTTCAGTGTACGCCCGTCTTTAGACAACAAAACTACCTGGTTAGGTTTAGGAAAAGAGGTTTGACTCACAATAACACCAGAAGTGGTGTTACTTAAGTATGCAAGTTACGTGACGAATAAATCAACGTTGACATCTGGTTTCACACGGGGCACCAACAGCGGTGAAAATCCAGTGTTTTTTTGACCCACCCATCCACCCCGACTTCCTCCCTACCGGCGTTCGCTGCTCTTTATACTTCCTGGTTCACGATTACATTGATTACATTGATTACATTGATTACATTGATTTTGTGGGATATATATGAATTACAGTGTGAACAGTGTTTGAGAACAGCCTGGTGTCTGTTATATCAGATATCAGTTAATGCCGTTCTAACAGTTCTCTGTATTTCTGTGTTTTTGACTGCGAATCCAATTTAAACAAACAGATCTTGTCCAGTTGTATCCAGTTTGTCAGTTAGCTTGTTAGTTATTTTTCCAGTCCAGTTAGTCACTAATTACCTTCGCCAAGGCGTTCGGTTTGTTTGTCTGTTTGTCAGCTGGATTACGGAAAATCTACCGACCCGATTGTCATGAAACTTGGTGGAAGGGCGTAGTGAAGGCCGAGGAAGGACCCTTTAAAATTCGGAGCGGATCCAAATCACAAGCATTGTTTATCACTAATGGAAACGGCCTCGTGGAGGTCTCTGAGTGCCTTTCTAGTTTGGTTATTTAGCTCTTTAGTAGTTTAGTCAGTTAGTGTCAGGAAACACTCTCTACCTCTGTGTTTATGTGTATCTCTCTCTCTCTCTCTCTCTCTCTCTCTCTCTCTCTGTATATATATATATATATATATCAGTATTATATCATCATCATTGTGGGGTCACTAGACTATTGGCTGAGTGACCTCTGACCTGCTCTTCATTGGTTTGGAGCCAATGATGGTCTCCTCCGGTGAGGATGGAGGACGGGTTGGAGACTAATCCGGTCCAGTTAGACCCGACTCCGGCTCCAGCGGACCAGACGGCTGTTTTACTGTGTAAACATTGAGATCAGGTGAACTCAGCCGAAAAGTAATGAAAAGCTCTCTGCAGAGACGACGGAGAGTCGGAGCAGAGCTGAAAACAAAATAAACCCTCCTCCTCCTCCTCTCTGCAGCCGGACACCACCTGTGTGTGACAGACGATATTAAACGCAGCGTAACCGTCCACCAGTACCAGCAGATATGACTCTCCGTTCACACCTGTAGGTCTGCTCACACACCAGAACCACCTCTCTCTGTGTGATCAACTCAACTGTGTTTCAACGTCAAACGCTGTCGTTTCTATTTCTTATAACTTTTTACTCCCCAACTTAATTGCAAAGATCTGCGGTTGCAGCGACGACGCTGAACAAACCAAACCAGGAACCCGTTTCACCAAATCTGCGATATGCGGGCTGATTGATTGGCAACATGAGAACGTTTCCTGTTGCTTCATTTCTCAAATTAAAACCGAAGCCCGTACAGTACTTGTTGCATGAGCACCTTGTGAAACAAGATGCTGCCTCCATTTGCAATCTACATGTTGCAAAATTGATTTTTTGTGTGGTTATGACAACAAATACACCGCTCTATAACCCTGAACAGTACTTTTATACCGCTCTATAACCCTGAACAGTACTTTTATACCGCTCTATAACCCTGAACAGTACTTTTATACCGCTCTATAACCCTGAACAGTACTTTTATACCGCTCTATAACCCTGAACAGTACTTTTATACCGCTCTATAACCCTGAACAGTACTTTTATACCGCTCTATAACCCTGAACAGTACTTTTATACTATCTTTGAATCAGACTATCAACAAGGCAAAGAACAGATACTCAGCTGCTGAATCAGGATTTATATTTACATCTGCTCAGGTTGTTCTCATTCACTATTCGTAGCTATACCTACGACAAGTAATCATTCTTATATAGTCCACATAATCAATGCGTATTCGTGAAATAGGGCTGTGTATT